>NC_133408.1:170810303-171113333 GCF_049350105.2 Macaca mulatta | reverse complement strand
CTGTGTAAAAGCTGCCCAACCTTCTGTTATGGCAGTAAAACAAAAAGGTTTAAAAAGAAAATTTTAATATAACAACGAATTCTACTACCTGGTTAAGGAACCTATGTCTTGTTTTAAACATCTGCTTTTTATTTATTTTGTTATGGTTGTTGTTTTGTTTTTTGAGACACAGTCTCACTCTGCTGCCCAGGTTGAAGTGCAGTGGTATGAACATGGTTGACTGCAGCCTCGACCTCCCAGGCTCAAGCCACCCTTCTACCTCAGTACCCTAAGCAGCTGGGACAACAGGTGCCTGTCAACGTATCTGGCTTTTTTTTTTTTTTTTAAAAGATGGAGTCTCTATCTGTCTCCCAGTCTGGAGTGCAATAGTGTAATCTCAGCTCACTGCAACCTCTGCCTCACAGGTTCAAGTGGTTCTCCTACCTCAGCCTCCCAAGTAGCTGGGATTACAGGTGCACACCATCACACCCAGCTAATTAATTTTTGTATTTTTAGTGGAGACAGGGTTTTGCCATGTTGGGCAGGCTGGTCTTGAACTACTAACCTCAGGTGACCTGCCCACCTTGGCCTCCCACAGTCTTGGGATTATAGGTGTGAGCCACCACACTCGGCTGTATAGTTAATTTTTTGTAGAGACAGGGTCTCACCATGTTGCCCAGGCCAATCTTGAACCCCTGAGCTCAAGCAATCCTCCTGCGTCGGCCTCCAAAAGTACTGGGATTACAGACATGAGTCACTGCACCTGGCCAACATCTTTTTTATTAACATAGTACTATGACACTTGAACTACCTTGGGAAAACTGAAGACTGAGACATTGAAGAAACAGAACTACAATCTAGAAGGTATGGCTTACCTTTGGTACTTTTGGGAATGATTTGACTCCATCGTGGTTTATATTCCTGTTGACTGATATACTGATTGAACAAGCCATCTGCAAATATTGAAGAATGAGAAAGAATTATACCTTAACTACTTATATTATTTATTATAGAAAAAAATTAAAATTTAAAAGACGACATTAAGAGAAATTACTAATATGTCACTAATAAAAAAACACATTTTCATAAAATATGCATCACTTCAATTTCACTTCATGCTACCCCAACTATAAATAGTAAAATATTAATTGGCACAACCATGCAAACAAATTGCTTTAGGGGAAGCTCATATTAAACGTACTATGTTTCTCACCATTACTGCACCTATTAGATACAAAGTCATTGCTGCATTCAATGGACAAGTATGTGACATTACCAAAGGGTTAGAGACCTTGAAAGAAGGAAAAGGGAGTCAACTGGGAGGGGAAAAAAAGTCATAAGACAATTTAAGGCTGCAAAATAGAAGCAGGAGAAAATAAAAATAAATAATCTGTATAAATGTGCTACTTCATTGAAAAAATACCTTACATATCTTTAAAAAATCTCTTATATATCTTTAAAAAATCATTTATATCATTATTATAAATATAATTGGGAAAAGGATAATTTAAGATTAGGAGAATTATATTTTAATTTCTTTTTGTGACCTCCCACCACTTGTCTTTATTTCAACCATGAAATTCTTAATCTTTACATCCTATAATGACATGGATTCATTGCATCCCAATCTCTTTCCCCCAACAGTGCTTTGTGCCAGTTCTTTTTGCCACCCATATCCAAGAGAACTAGAGAAGAAAATAGAGCTCTAACAATTTTGGTCTAGGTCCTTGATACATTTACAGGAAAAGGGAACACTAACTTTAACATGTGAATTCCATTATTATACGGTTTTGAGTACAAAACTACATAAAGATAAAAGTACTAACAGCAGTAATAAAACTATACTTATGGAACACTTACCAAATGTTAGAATTTATGCTGTCTCATCTCATTTAATTCTAAAAACAATCCTATGAAATACCCATTATCATCTCCATTTTATAAACCCGGAAATGTGTATTTAAAAAAAGTAAGAAACTTAACCAAAACCACACAGCTCTTACTTAAATGGTGGAGTTGGTACTAAAGTTCTACCACGCTTTCCTTACTCCTGATTCTGCTGTATCGATAAACTCATTATCTACTTATTAAGTTGTTACACTAGTTACTGTAATGGTATGGAGACTGAACTCCCTACATACATCCCCACATACAAACATAAATAATTATGAAGCCCTATTCCCGTGGCCCTCAACAAAGATTAGTTTAAGAATGGTATGGAACCCAATTTTGGCTAATGAAACATGAGGAATCTTCTGGGAGACTTCTAGGCAATTTTCCCTTACTTCTAAAGAGACATACAGAAAAGAAAAATCTACTATTATACTTCTGGAATATCTGCATGTAATGTATACAAATATTAAAGCCAATTTATCGAAGTACAAGAATGTAGTCAATTCTATAATGATGACACAGCAGAGTGAAAGAAAGAAATGATCACTGAGTCAACCAACCATGAAATCCACCTTACCTCTGGACTTCTTGCTATGTGCTACAATAACATTTCCTTAGTTTTTAGGCTACAAATCCTAGCTTTTACATGCGCCCAAATAGCGTAATTTATAAAGTGACTTTTACTATAAACTCTGTCATGTGGCTCAATTTAAAAGTAAAACTATTTTCTGTGATTTATATATTCACCAGAGACTAAGCAATTTAGAGCATTCCCCCTAATCTTTCTTTCCTGGGTAATTATGAAGCTCAGTTGTAACCAACCCTTTCAGCTTTCAAGACTTTTCAGCTGGCTTTAACTGGAAACTTCCATCCTACAGGCACAAATTTCCTTTCTTCTTTCCCTTTGAGACTTTTCAAAATTCTTGCAAAAAGTCAATAAATACTGTAAACACTAAAGCAGGGTAAAGGTTAAAAAAAATGCATTGCATTTAGTATCTTGTTTTAATGTAAAAGAACTTCCTACAACTTTCACAATCTAAAAACAAAAAGTTGACACTGCTACATCCCAAATAATCTCCATGCTCCCTATTATTTCTAATTCTTGGAAACTCTTGCCAATAAGGCCTTTTGCCTTGGTAGGCTTGCTTTAGATATATAATTCAGCAAAAAAACTCAGCCTCTCTATTGAAACAATAATGACATTCTCATCTATAAAAATATGACATCCATTACAATGTTTGAAAATCTCAGAAACAAATTAGTAAATAAGAAATTTAAAGATGCCTGTGAACCATGTGAGTTCAAAAAATTATTTCTGTTTAAAGAAGAAGTCAGGCAGTTGCTAATATTTCTGTAAGTCTATTTTTGACAAAAATCTAAAGCAAGAGATCAGAACAGTCAGATAAAATTAAAACTATACAAAAGAAATTTAAATATCACTAGGAGAAAGCACACTAAGAATTAGTTGTTAATAATTTTTAAACTATTTAACTAGAGTCTCAGGTCCAATATCACTTCTTTTTTTTCCAATAATTATGACTATACTAAATATATTTCATAGAGTCCTCATTGAGCACAAGCAGTTCTTTTCTCCAATAATAGTGGATACTCTCTTTAAAAAGCACATGATGGCCCAGCCTAGTGGCTGAGACCTGTAATTCCAGTGTTTTGGGAGGCTAAGGCAGGAGGATCATTCAAGGCCAGGAGTTCAAAACCAGTCTGAGCAACACAGAAATCCTGCCTACACACACACAACATGATTTAAAAATGAGACTTAGGAAGCTTTTACCAAAAGGGAAAAAAATTTCAAATCTCTTGCCCAGAATTAAAAAGAAAACAAAACCCAAAAAATCCACATAGATTATAGTACTGCTGCCTAGTTATATGTATTCATATTTGATAAATTCAAACTTTTATCAAATTTGGTTTTTCCCCAAAATAGAGATTATATACAAAAGAAATAATTTAAAATGCATGTATAGGTAAATAACTTATAGACCATAAAATCTTTTTTGATCATTCAAGAATGATGAGATCAAAAAGAATTTTTAAGAAACGAATTTCATCAGTTTGTCCAAATTCTAAAAAAAAGGCCAATATTATACCAGTAATAATATAATAATCAATATTAGGACATTGAACCAGTAAATATTTACTAAGATAGTAAAGCTTAGAGATAAAGAGTATGGATCTTGGCACCAGACTACCTGAATTCAAATCTTAGCTCTGTCACTTACTAGATATACCATCTTAAGCAAATTAATCATTCTCATATATTAAACGGAAATAACAACAATATTTACCCTAGAAGGTAAGCATGAAAAATAAATTCATGTAAAAGGTCTAGGAGAATAGATGGCACATTATCAAGCTCTCAGATATGTTACTTACGATGATGATGATAATGATACAGTGTTTGGAAATATACTTGACAGAAAATTAACAATCTTTTATGAACAAAATGAGAAATACAGCATCAAGACAAATACGAGTTAAGAGGAGGAAGGAGTGATTCAGTGATAATATAACGAAAGAAGATACCTTGAAAGAGTTGGCTTTGAAGAATGCACTGGAACTGAACTATATGAAAAGGAAAGTAATCGGAAAGAAAATACAGCATACACAAAGGCACAAAGGCATAAATGAGCAAAAATTATGAAAAAAAAAACCATGTTTCAGAAAAAGAGTCTGGCAGTTGGGAAAGGGTTAAAAAAGAGTGAGATTTTGCATTATGAGCATTACTAAGAAACAAAATCTTAAAGAGAAAAAAGGAAAAATCTTGCTATCCTGGAACACAACCCTACCTCCTAACTCAAAAGAAGCTTCTAAAAATAGGAAAAATTCACATTCAAAGATTAATAGTGTTAAAAAAGAATCAACCCAAGAATTATACAATATAAAAAGGAAAAGAAATGAATTTTTTAAAGTAGCAATGAATCTGATTCAACAAAAAAATATAGCCATGCAATAGATGAAAGTAGCCAAATACCTTTCCACAAATAAAAAAAGCAACTCTCTCTATGAAACATGAGTACAGATTAGAGATACAAGCAGTTGGAAAGTAGACATCTAAATAGTTGGAAAAGAAACGGTAAGACAACAAAAGGAAACAAAAATTGAATTGTCAGAGACAAGAGAAAAGAGGAATGAACAAATTGAAAATATCACAGAACTGAAGGTCAAAGTGTAAGAAAGAGACACTAAAAATAACATAGTAGTGGAAATGGGATAAAGGGTTTAGAGAAGCTTAAAATATTAAACAGAAACATGCAGTTAAAAAAGATAAAGGAGAAAATAAAAGAAATGATAGACTAAGGCAACATATATTTAACTGAAAGAAAACCAAAACAGACAATAGTTAACAGGGCTGCCACACTGGAGTTTCGGACAGCCTTGTTAATGTAATTACAAAATAATCTAAAACAAATATAAAATATTTAAACAGTCAGAGGGAAAAAGATTACATTAAAAAATGGCAGTTGAAAATGACAGCACACCTCTCAAAAGAAACAATGGAAGCTGATTAATAACAGTCAAATGATATTCAAAATATATTTCAAGAAAATCAGTGTCAATCTGGAATTCTACATCTAGCAAAAATACCCTCCTAGAAAGGAGACAAAATTTTCAGGTCAGCAATTCTGAGAGAGTTGAATTGCATTATAGAAGAAATTCTAAAGGATGGGCTTACGGCACAGGGAACGAACATAATCTTAGATATAAGATTAAAGACACAAACAATAATGAAGAGAAAAAAACAGTAAATATTTGGGTAAAATTAATGAACAATTGCTATATAAGACTAATATTTTATAGGGTCTTCGAACATGGTATCAAAATAAATGACAACAATAGAGCAATCGACAACAATAGAATAATGAATTAGAAGGTGAGAATATGAAGCTGAAAGTCTACTAAATCCTACATGGGAAGAGAGAAAAGGCACTGATCGGCTGGGCGCGGTGGCTCACGCCTGTAATCCCAGCACTTTGGGAGGCCGAGGAGGGCGGATCACGAGGTCAGGAGATCGAGACCATCCTGACTAACATGGTGAACTCCCGTCTCTACTAAAAATACAAAAAATTAGCCAGGCGTGGTTGCGGGTGCCTGTAGTCCCAGCTACTCGGGAGGCTGAGGCAGGAGAATGGTGTGAACCCTGGAGGCGGAGCTCGCAGTGAGCCAAGATCGCACCACTGCACTCCAGCCTGAGGGACAGAGCAAGACTCTGTCTCAAAAGAAAAAAGACACTGATCAATTTTGTTAAGGCAATCATGCATACTTGTTGTAATTTCTAAACTAATCATAAGTCAAATGATTTATTAATAAAATAAAATTTTATTTAAATAGGTTTGTTTTATTTAAATAAAATTTATAAGAGATATTTCTCTTCAGAGGGATAAAGGTTGAAAATAAAAGATGGAAAAGATATGCCATATGGGCCGGGCGCGGTGGCTCAAGCCTATAATCCCAGCACTTTGGGAGGCCAAGGTGGGTGGATCACGAGGTCAGGAGATCGAGATCATCCTGGCTAACACGATGAAACCCCGTCTCTACTAAAAAATACAAAAAAAAAACTAGCCAGGCGAGGTGGTGGGCGCCTGTAGTCCCAGCTACTCGGGAGGCTGAGGCAGGAGAATGGCGTAAACCCGGGAGGCGGAGCTTGCAGTGAGCTGAGATCCAGCCACTGCACTCCAGCCTGGGTGACAGAGAGAGACTCCGTCTCAAAAAACAAACAAAAAAAGATATGCCATACGAATAAGAAATGAAAACAGATCTTAATACAATTTACACCTGAAAGCAAAAATATTTGTAGAGATAAAAAGGCACTTCATAATAAAAGATTTAATTCAAAATAATTTAAAATTTGTTTTCAACTAAAAACATGGCATCAAAATGTAAAGTTAAATTAGACCAACTATAGGAAACATACGATTCCATGATCATAGTGGAAAGTGTTAAAATCTTTCTCAGTAATGAGAATCAGAAAATTCTTATTGATAAAGATTTGTGCAATATGATTAGCAACTCTGACCAACTGAACAGATATACAACACTGCTCCAACAACTACAGAATTCACATTCTGTTCAAATACATATGATATGTTTATAAAAATTGAATAAGCTGGGCTACACAGCAAGTCTCATTAAATTTCAAAGGAGTGGAAACACACAGGATATGCACTCTGGACCCTATGCAATTATGCCAGAAATCACTAACAAAGAAAACAACTAGTAAACCTCCACAAATTTGTAAATTAAAAACCACGGTTCTTCCAAAGAGCCATTTCATTTCATAATGAAAATACTAAACTGAACAAAAGTAAAAATACTTCATAGCACAACTAAAGAACAAGAAGAGGAAATTTTATTTATTTATTTATTTATTTATTTGAGACGGAGTCTCGCTCTGTCGCCCAGGCTGGAGTGCAGTGGCCGGATCTCAGCTCACTGCAAGCTCCGCTTCCTGGGTTTACACCATTCTCCTGCCTCAGCCTCCCGAGTAGCTGGGACTACAGGCGCCCACCACCACGCCTGTCTAGTTTTTTTTTGTATTTTTCAGTAGAGACGGGGTTTCACCGTGTTAGCCAGGATGGTCTCGATCTCCTGAGCTCGTGATCCGCCCATCTCGGCCTCCCAAAGTGCTGGGATTACAGGCTTGAGCCACCGCGCCTGGCCGAGGAAATTTTATATATTTAAATGTATATGGGAAATTTTCAAAGTCCGAAAACTAATGAGACCCTGCCAAAATAACACAAAAACCTCCACACAAAGGTAACTTCAGGTCCAGTTGCCTTCACTAGTAAATTCTACCAAGCTACTACTCATTCTACACAAACACTTTTAGATTCCTGCCTCATTCTAAAAGGCTAGAACTACCCAAACACACCAAAAGATACCAAAACACGACATGCACATTATAAGAAAACTGCAGACCAATATCTTACATACACAAATATATGCAAAAATACTTCATAAAAATGTGGCAGATCAAATACAATACCTGAAAAGAGTAAGACACCATTTTCAAGTAGGGTTTGTAACAGGAATACAAAATTGCATTAAAAACAGAAAATCAATGAAGATAATTCAATATACATATGCCTTTATAATGCTTTGCTTTACCACGCTTCACAGGTACTGTGTTTTTTATAAATTGAAGGAAGTCTATGGATGCCATTTTTCCAATAGAATTTCTTCACTTTGCGTCTCTCTCACGTTTCAGTAATTCTCGCAACGTTTCAACGTTTTTCATTATTGTAATATCTGTTACAGTCACCTATGATAAGTGATCTTTGATGTTAATAATGTAATTGTTTTGAGGCACCATGAACTACACCCTTATAAGACAAGGAACTTAATAAATGTGTGTATTCTGACTACTCCATAAACCAGTAGTTCCCCCATTTCTCTCCCTCTCTTTGAGCCTCCCTATTCCCTGAGATGCAACAATACTGAAATTAGGCCACTTAATATCTTTACTGGCCTTTAAGTGTTCAACACATACCTCTCACTTTAAATAAAAAACTAGAAATAATTAAACTTAGGGAGGAAGGCATGTCAAAGGCCAAGATAGGCTGAAAGTTGACCTCTTGCACTAAAGTTGACCAAGTTGTACATGAGAAGGAAAAGTTCTTGAAGGAAATTACAAGTGAACCCACGACTGATATGAAAGCAAAACAGACTCCATATTTCTCCATATTAATATGGAGAAAGTTAGAGTGGTCTGGATAAATTAAACCAGTCATAACACTTCCTTAAGCCAAAACCTAATCTAAAGCATGGCCTTAACTCTCTTCAAGTGTATGAAAGCTGAGAGAAGTCAGAAAACTGCAAAAGAAAAGTTGGAAGCTAGCAGAGGTTGGTCCATGAAGTTTAAAGAATGAAGCCATCTCTATAACATAAAAGTACAAAGTAAAGCCACAAGTGTTGATGTATTATAGAAGATGCAGCAAGTTATTACTATCTAGAAGATTCAGCTAAGATCACTGATGAAGGTAACTATACTAAACAGATTTTCAATGTAGACAAAACATTCCAATAGACTTCTATTAGAAGAAGGTGCCATCTAGGACTTTCACAGCTAGACAGAAGTCAATGCCTGGCTTCAAAGCTTCAAAGGACAGTGTGACTCTCTTGTAAGGGTTTAATGCAGCTAGTGACTTTAAGTGGAAGTCAATGCTCATTTACTATTCTGAAAAATCCTAGGACCCTTAAGAATTAAGCTGAATCTACTCTGCCTGTGCTCTACAAATGGAATAACAAAGCCTAGATGACAGTACATCTGTGTACAGAATGGTTTACTGAATATTTTATGCCCACTGTTGAGACCTACTGCTCAGAAAAAAAAAAAAAAAAAAGATGTATTTCAAAATATTACTGCTCACTAACAATGTACGTGTCACCCAAGAGCTCTGATGGAGAAATACAGGGAGATTAATGTTTTTATCCCTGCTAACACATATCCATTTTGCTGCCTATGGATCAAGGAGTCATTTAGACTTTCAAGAAAGTCTTGTTATTTAAGAAACACATTTTGTAAGGCGATAGTTGCCACAGATAGTGATTCCTCTGATGGATCTGGGCAAAGTAAATTGAAAACCTGGAAAGGATTCACCATTCTAGATGCCATTAAGAACATTCATGATTCATGGGAAGAGATAAAAATATTAACATTAACAAGAGTTTGGAAGAAGTTGATTCCAACCTCATGGATGATGTGGAGAGGGTTAAAGACTTCAGAAGAAGTAGTTAACTGCAGATGTGGTAGAAACACCAAGAGAACTAGAATTAGAAGTAGAACCTGAAGATGTGACTGAACTGCTACAATCTCATGATAAAATCTGAATGGATGAGAAATTGCTTCTTATGAATGAGCAAATAAAGTGGTTTCTTGAGAAGGAAACTACTCCTGATGAAGATGCTGTGAACATTGTTGAAATGACAACAAGGGATTTAGAATATTACATAAACTTAGCTGATAAAGCAGCAGCAGGGTTTGAGAGGATTGACTCTAATTTTGAAAGAAGTTCTACTGTGGATCAAATGCAATCAGACAGCATTGCATGACACAGAGAAATCTTTTGTGAAAGGAAGAGCTCATTGATGCAGCAAACTTCATTTTTGTCTTATTTTAAGAAACTGCCACAGCCACCCCAACTTTTAGCAATCACCATCCTTATCAGCCAGCAGCCATCAATACTGAGGCAAGACCCTTTACCAGCAAAAAGACTGTAACTCACTGAAGGCTCAGATGATCATTAGCATTTTTTAAGTAATAAAGTATTTTTATGTTAAGGTATGTGCTTTTTTTTTTAAAGAAATAATGCGACCGTACCTTAACAGGCTACAGTAAAGTGGAAATATAACTTTTATATGCATAGGGAAAGGAAATAAAATTTGTGTGACTTGCTTTATTGTGACATTCACTTCATTGCAGTGGTCTGGAACCAAACCTGCAATATCTCCAAGATATGCCTATAATTAACAACTACTGCACAATCCAAAAGAAAAGAGTAGAGAGATTTGTTTTAAAGCAGGATAACAGAAAAAAGAAAGAAGCAGGGAAAGACAGAGGGAGAAGGGTAGAGATTTCAGGTTGAAACTTTATGACTACCTTATTAAACTTTATCCTTCCCTTATCTCACAAAAGAAAAATTCTCTTTCTATAGCAAAAAAAGATAAGCTCAGCAAAGGGAGGTTTTCAGTACAATCTCTACATGTTTGAGTAAAACATTCCTGTCCCTAGGTGATTACTTTTGCCTATCATCACCGGATCCTGCATTGGCAAAGAGGTAGTAGCAATTATTGGTTCTGAAATCACCTATAATAAAATGAAATGTAAATACAGTGATATTTCTAGACAAATAAAAAGCCTATTAGAGAAATAAATACAGCCTTACGCTTTCTTAAAATACAGACAATACTTAAAGATCATACTAAGTAATATACTAAAAATACTAAAAGTAGCTTTTGTATCCTCCATTACAAGAAGCTTGACAGAGATTCTTTTGATTCCCTAGATCTTCCTATTTAGCAGGCAGGAACTTCTTGTCCTTCTCTGCTATGTTTTTAATAGAGCAGAAGCCAAAAAACTCTGCACTGTTTACTTCCTTATTTGTCCAACAAATCATCATCAATGAGGTCAGAAGCAAACTGAACAACCCTGAAAGGAATGTTTATTAACTAACAGTGTTCCAGGCCAGTTTAGAGAGCCCATAGTATTCATAGTACAAAAACTATGATGTGGCTGTTTCAAGAATTGAGCAACTACTAATTTTTCTAAACTTGGTTCCTTTCTGGAGCCAAAGGATAAGTTAAGTCTCTGTAGATATTAAAACTGCACAAGATTTTTATCAGCTAATCTTAACCAACTGAGTACGTCACTAAAGACAGCTTTAAAATATATAACTGTTTTTAGCTTATTAATTGTATAGAGTTGCCTGTGCCTGTTGTTTTGCTTTCCCTTCACAAAATAATAAACGCCTTATGATAAATATCTGAAACAAACAAAAAAGCTCTAAAATTACCTATGCCTCCCTCATCCTATGAGGCTAAAATACAGAATTCACTCCTAGAAATGGCACACATACATATATATATATACACAGACATACATATATATACACACACACATATACTTTTATTGGTAGCTTTTCAAAGTCTGGTAAGAGATTAGTTACGTGTTTTGTTTATACTCCAAAATATATTCAATTTCAAACATACCAATCATTTATTTGCAAGTATCATCATCAATCAAGTAAGCAATAACAATGTACAAGGCTTAGAAGCAGATTTGTCATATTTTAAAAAGTGGAGCTCAAAGCAATTCATTTTAAGTTAACTTTACATTTACAAACTCAAAGAAGGCAGTGCAGGTCTGGTTTTTTTTTAGCTACCCAATATCTAATAAATATGAATACCTAGTAAAAGATGATAACTGTGATAAAATGAAAATGAGAGCAAATCACTGAAAAATGTATTATTTCTTATTTCTTCCTATAAAAGATGCACCAAATTCAATTCCACAAGTTTTGTATTGTACAACTATTCTGTTCTTTGTCACTATGAAAGTTACTGTGGAAGATTTTTAAAAAATGTCATACTATAAGCAACAGAGTCCCTTTTTAGTTTAAATAACAAAACGCATCAGACCTTAAATATCCAAATGAGCGTTACCCTCCAAAGTCAATACCCTGGGAGATAATATAGATGTTCAACTATTCACATTTCTTTCAAAGCCAGATTACAGGTCACACAAGAAAATCGGCAATTATATAGTATTTACACCATAAGGAAGTTATTTTCAATACAAATCTCCTTGTTCCTTATATATAATTGCTTATTAATAACACTTTTTATTATCTAGCCCCCTCTTCTCAAAATACACTGTTAATAAATATTGGCTATCAATATCAAAATATTTCTGATACAGTTTAATGCTAGTTGATGCTATCATTTGTAAGTGCACGGTTTCCCAAGATGCCAACTTAAATTTATATGTGAGTTCAAGTACATTTCATTTTTTAAAGTCTCATTACATCATGGATCTATTTTACATGAAAGAAGTCCCTAATCCAAAGAGCTAACAATCTTTAACTGAGTAAAAAAAAAAACAAGAAAAAAAATTAGAGTAATAACTGGCATAAGCCTATATTCTTTTCGTGAAAGTTTCCCGTATGTACTTGAATTTACCCTAATAACCAATCAAAGTTTCATACCATTTACAGCTTTTTCAATCAACTCTTCACAAGCATCAAAATCACCCTTCAACACCAGCTTGTCATGAATATCTGTTAACATGGGATGTTCCAGTGCAATCTTGGTTTTCTTTTGCAGTGACTCAAAAGCTTCTGTATAGTTGTGTTGTCTGAAGTGTTTTAGGCAAAGGCGAATAGCTTCCTGTTCACGGTACTACTAGAACACAGAGTAAGTATGGAAAGAAGAGATTTGGTTAGATGATACTGTAGGAAACAGTTAACAACAGTAAAAATAACTAATCTACACTGAGCATTTATTAACACTATGTCCCAAGCAGTGTACTAACCTGATTCATTAGGTATCATTATTTGGCTCTTTTAACTAGCAAAACTAAAACTTGGCCTGTTCCAAACTTGTCCAAGGTTACAAAGTATGTAGCCAAAAGTTATTAAACCAAACCTAATTCCAGAGTCTCAACTTTGAAGAAAGGGAGAACACCTATTTCTTAAACTCCACTTAATATTGTAAAAATTATAACTCCATAGTGTCTATTAATCCCATTACAATGCAGGTACTGAGAGCACAAAAAACATGAAATAATTCACATACAATTATATTATGCTTTCTATTTTTGGTTTTTAAGCTATTACTTGAATGACAAGTATCAAGTATACAGATACTTCAAATTTACAAACATGTGTTATGACTCAAAAATCATCAAAAACAGACTAAATTTAATTTTTTTTTTTTTTTTTTGAGACAGGGTATTGCTCTCTCTCCCAGGCTGGAGTGCAGTGGCGTAATCTCAGCTCACTGCAACCTCTGCCTCCTGGGTTCAAGCAATTCTCCTGCCTCAGCCTCCTAAGCAGCTGAGCTTACAGACACATGCCACCATGCCCAGCTAATTTTTGTATTTTTAGTAGAGACGGGGTTTCACCATGTTGGTCAGGATGGTCTCGAACTCCTGACCTCAGGCAATCCACTACCTCGGTCTCCCAAAGTGCTGGGATTACAGGTGAGAACCACTGTGCCCGGCCCAATTTAATTGTTTTCTAAGCCTGCACTACCTCATCTATTAAGCAGCTATAAAGTAGACATCTCAATTAACTGGAATCCAAAAAGCAGGCACTTAATTTATTAAAAATTTCCCCTAATAGGACAGATGCCAAAAATACAATCTTATAAAAAGGATTTTTTTTAAAAAATCTCAACTTCAGGAGTATGTTCTGGGACTACGTCAAATTTCCTAACTATACCACTATTCAAACAAACAGATGACATGCCAATCAAACAACATGATAATCAAACAACAATGTTGCATGATAATCAAACAACAATGATTTACTTATAGGCATTACCCTTTAATGAGGCAAGAAAATAAAATGTATTTAGGAAGATGTATAAGATCTGAAACACAAATCAGTTGATAGCTGACTTCTTAACTAATAAAAGGTCATTAAACATCTAATCCTTACACATTATAATTAACTATTAATAACTTAATTATAATTAATTAACTATAACTTACTCTTGGCCTCTAAAAAAGATTTATCGTAACTACCATGTAACAATATATATTACAGTTATATTAAACAGCAATATTTTTTAACCCTGTTGACTACTTTAGGAGTCTAAATCACATCGACATCTTAAATTTTCCATCAGACTGCAAAACTATCCCACTAAAAACTATGTTTTAAGTATTTATATGAATACAAGTAAAAAAAACAAAATTCAGAGTCAAATGGGTATAATATAAAAGCAGACTGTGGAGCCAAACTGCCTGAGTTCATACACTGGCTCAAGCACTTTACAGTTGTGTGATCCTAGGCAAACTATTTAATCTCTCTGTGCTTCATTTCTTCATCTATAAACTAATGGGGATAGTAAGTGCACCTGTCTCATAGAGTGATAATGACAAAGTGAGTTATTAGGATCGCTTAAAAGCTGGCAGACTGGAAGTACCTAATAAAACGTTAGCTAACTGTTATTATTATTTTGAATATTTTAAATTATTCTCAATGAATAAGAGATTGACATATTTCTCCTTTTATAGCCATTAAAGTCAGGATTTAAAATACAGTCCTACCTTGCTATACCAGTTGAGACAAGGTTGTACTACATCAGGATCATCAATGCCACTAAGTTCAACATACCAGATGCTAAAGTTAAAGCTGGGTCCCCAGGACAAGAGTGGAACTTTAAGAAGAAGAAACAAAAAGAAGAAGAAAAATATTAACACAGTTCAAATAAAACTTTAGCAAAGTAAAAGCACTATTCAACCTTATAAGGATTCATTGAACAAATTTTCTGGGCATCTTTTATATGACTAGCATGGTGCTAAGGCTACAACAGTAAAACGAAACAGATGACCCATGCCAACATAAGATTTCCTTAGTTAATAAAAACACTGTAAGATAAATTAAAAATGTTCATATGTCTACCCCCAAATAAATGCCACCAGAATTAGATGATTTAACAGGTAAATTTTACCAAATGTACAATCAGCAAAAAATTACTTCAGAATTTAACCTACATCAGAACACTGAAAGAGACTGAAAGTTCAATTATTTATCAGTGGCATAACCCTGAAATCCAAATCAGAAGAAAAAAGACTTAAGGCCAATTGCAGCTATGAATATATATTTAAATACAAATTAAAAGGAGAAAAGTTGCAAAAAAAAATCAATTAGATTTTCATTGTAACCAGATAGATCTCACTCCAGGAATGGAAAGATGATAGTTCAATAAATAATAGGAGCTGTATTAACATAATGTACCACGTTAACAAAATAAAAGAAAAAACACATTTGATAACTTTAATACATTATTATTTTTAAACCCTCAATGTATAAGCAATATAAGGCAATAAAAAATTTCCTTACCTACATTTTTTTAAAAAGCATCAAAAACCTTAAAAATTAAACCTAATGGGAAAATACTAAGTATTCAAGTCAGAACAAGACAAACAAGTCCAATATCTCTACTATTCGACACTAATCAGAGGTCTCAGCCAGCGCAATAAGGAAACAAACAAACAAACAAATTAAGAAAAACGAATTGTAATTTAAAGATGACCTGTCTACCTAAAAAAATTCAAGAGAGCCAGGAGCAGTAGCTCACACCTGTAATCCCAGCACTTTGGGAGGCTGAGGCAGGAGATCACTTGAGGCCAGGAATTCAAAACCAGCCTGGCCAACACAGTGAAACTCCGTCTCTACTAAAAATAGAAAAAATTAGCCAGGCATGGTGGCATGCGCCTATAATCCCAGCTACTCGGGAGGCTGTGGAAAGAGAATCGCTTGAACCCAGGAGGCAGAGGGTGCAGTGAGCTGCCATTGCACCACTGCACTCCAGCCTGGGCAACAGAGTAAGACTGTCTCAATGTAAAAAAAACAAAAAACAAAAAAACAAAAAACATATATATATATATATATATATATATATATATATATTCAATTGAAAAACTTTTTATTTGTAAACAAGGTAAACACACAAAAATAAACTTTTCCTATACCTACAATAACCAATTAGAAAATATAACTCAAAATTAAGTCCTATTTATAATGGCAAAAAGCTGAAAATATCTCAGAATAAACTTAAAATACACAATATTTATAAGAAAATATAAAATTGTAGTGAATAATTGAATACATGAAAGAACATACTATGTTCCTATATAGGAAAACTCAACGTTGTAAATGTGTAGTTTTCTCCAATTAATTATAAATTTAACATCATGTCAATCAAAATCCCAATGGTCTTTCCGGAGGTCCCATGTAGTCAAAACTATTTTTTTTTTTTTAGTAACAACACTAGTTACTTTTCAAAATAACTATTTTTCAAAATAACATAATAAACAGTTTTCTAGCCTTTTAATAATAGCACCATTGCACTAATGGCACAAAAGCAATGGTGTATAAAATTTCTGGCACCTGGGTACCAAACTAATGGCACCAAACAGTACTAGTAGTGCTCAGTAAGTACAAATTGCACTGTACTCCTCACCACCATACACTGGCAATAAAAATAAATAAATAAATATAAAATAAAAAAAAATTTTACCGATGGCATGGAAAATTTTATTAAACTCCCATCATTAAGTACACATCTTTTTAATATCCTGTGTGACAAAATGAGAATTGCATATAAAGCATTTTTGTTGTATACCAAAGCACAATGGTTATCTCAAGGAAAGGACCTGTACAATTATTCAAGTTGTTAGTTTAAAAACCAATTTATTTTTCATGGGTTGCCATTTTATTCTTGAAAGAAAAACAGACAACCTATGATTGTTTAGATTTGGGTATTTGCCAAACATTTACATGTCATTTCAAGGAAAATAATTAATGATATTTGCTGTCAAGGATAAAAACCAAACTTTCAAGAGAAAAATTAGAATTTTGGAAGATAAGTATCCACCACTGTGAACTTAACTGATTCCCAACGCTTAGATTTTTTAAAATGAGATTACTTGTGATATTAATAAACGTGATTTTTAAAATATTATATAATGAAGTGTTTCAACATTTGGGAGATCTGTATCATTCAGGTTATTTTCTAAATAACCAATGAATGTTACAAAATCACACCTGGCTAAAAAGTCCAAGATAGACCAGTGAATTTTAATGTAGCAATAGATTCACTGATGCAGTTTCAGAATCAATAATGCAACTATCTTTAAGAAACTAACACTTGTAGAGTTTTGACGAAGCATCAAAATAGAATATCCAGAATAGCTGATACCAGGCTTAATGATTTCCAATATCCGACTGAATAAGGAAGACATATGGGGTACGATACTTTTATGTATTTTTGTCATCTAAAACAGGGGTCCCAAACGCCCAGGCCCAAACCTGTATGGGTCCATGGCCTGTTAGGAACCCGGCCACACAGCAGGAGGTGAGCAGCGGATGAGGGAGCATTACCGCCTGGGCTCTGCCTCCTGTCAGATCAACACTGGCATTAGATTCTCAAAGGAGTGCAAACTCTACTGTGAACTGCACATGCAAGGGATCTAGGTTGCACACTCCTTATGAGAATCGAATGCTTGATGATCTGAGGTGGAAAAGTTTCATCCCAAAACCATCTCTCTGCCACACCCTGCCCCTACTTCTGGATCCATAAAAAAATTGTCTTCCACAAAACTGGTTGCTGGTGTCAAAAAGGTTGGGGACCACTGATATAAAGGAAGCTGTGTGAATAAGAACACAGGCAGTAGCAACCAGTCATGAGAATGTATGAAGTACTGCTGGGATATTTAATATGCCTTTGTTTATGTATGTAAACCACACACATTTCAAAAAGTTTTTTTTAACAACAAATATTAAATTATCATTATTGTTTTAGTGTTTATTTCTTTATGCAGCAGTGTCATTTAAAAGTTTATCTAGTAAATCACATAGCAATAACCATCAAGTAGTATAAGAGTCAGAATAAAATATGATTCTAAACTCAAAAAGCACCAAGAATATAGTCTATATATGTCACCAGACATAAAATATTAGAGATTTCCAGGTCCAAGTCTCATTAAGAATTCATTTATTGGTCCTGGTGCAGTGGCTCGCGTCTGTAATCCCAACACTTTGGGAGGCGGAAGCAAGAGGATCACTTGAGCCCAGGAGTTCAAGACCATCCTGGAAACATACTGAGACCCTATCTCTACAAAAAAAATTAAAAATCAGCTGGGCATGATAGTATGTGCCTGTAGTCCTGGCTACTCGGGAGGCCAGATGGAAGGATCACTTGAGCCCAGGAGTCCAGTGTTACAGTGAGCTATGACCACACTACTAAATTCTAGCCTGGGTAACAGAGAAAGACACTGTCTCTTAAAAAACAAAACAAAACAAAAACCTTTTAAAACACTTGCAGTGAAATTTATTCTGTTACCCAATGGTTCAACAGAAATATTTCTAGAATAAAATTAGTTATAATTTTTAATACCTTTAAAGAATACCTTTAGAGGAAGGAGGTAAATCATGAAGTTATCTCACCAAAGGGCATCATATATTACAGATGAATAAACAATATAATTAATTTTCAAGACTAAAAGGGAATGTAAAAAATGAGC
Source organism: Macaca mulatta (assembly GCF_049350105.2). Classification (NCBI taxonomy): domain Eukaryota; kingdom Metazoa; phylum Chordata; class Mammalia; order Primates; family Cercopithecidae; genus Macaca; species Macaca mulatta. Next base: position 171,094,693 of record NC_133408.1, on the reverse strand, counting down.
AGAATCATGTCCACTCACTTCAAATGCCAGTGATTTTTGATATCATTAACAATACTAATAATGCATATAGAATACTATAAGAAATCTAAAAGTGAATTAAAGCTCCAGGCACATGTTTTTGTTCCCTAATAAAAGACTCCTCCCTCATCAAATAAAAGAACTAGAAACTCCTAATACATATCCCAAGGCTAGCAGTTTGTTTTCTAGGATTCAGCTTTTCCCCACAGGACAATCAGACATGAATATAATCAACATCCCTGTGTGTCACCTTTTTTCATAAAAAGGCCAGCCTGGGCAAGACAGCAAGACTCAGTTTCTAGAAAAAAATTGTTTTTAAAATTAGCCAGGTGTGGTGGTGTGCTACTAGGGAGGCTGAGGTGGGAACATGGCTTGAGCCCAGGAGCTGGAGGTTGCAGTGAGCTCTAATTGTGCCACCTGAGCAACACGGCAAGCCCCTGCCACTGCTCACACCCGTAATCCCAGCACTTTGGGAGGCCAAGGCGGGCGGATCACCTCAGGTCGGGAGTTCAAGACCAGTATGACCAACATGGAGAAACTCTGTCTCTACTAAAAATACAAAATTAGCCGGGCATGGTGGCGCATGCCTGTAATTCCGGCTACTTGGGAGGCTGAGGCAGGAGAATTGCTTGAACATGGGAGGTAGTAGGTTGCCATGAGCCGAGACCGTGCCATTGCACTCCAGCCTAGACAACAAGAGCAAAACTCTATCTCAAAAAAAAAAAAAAAAAAAAAAAGAGGTTCTGAGAGATCCCAAAAATTCAAGATTAACTATTCTGAAATAGTGCATCTACTATTCTACTACAGATTTAATGACATAAGTATACTTAGCACAGTAACTGGCACATACTAAGTGTTCAATAATTGTTAGCTGTTATCTATTATTATTATATTAATTTTCCTCTTAATAGTACACTTCCAAAATGTCACTTTTCCACATGCTCTCCTAAAGGGCTTCCTGGACTTAATACTCAGACTTCATGCTCAGAATTTACGCCACATCCAGCCAGAGCAAAAGCCACTCTCTGAAGTCTCCACAATCATCCAGGCTGCAGCTGACTCCTTTACAAAAATCCACATCCCTCCATTTACCAAAAACCAAGACTCCCCCTGAATCCTTCCAAGACCCTGTACCTCCTTTTGCCCTCACCTACCCCTGATTTCCTCATACAGCTGTTATTGTGACTATGAATCCAAATGTAAACCCTTCGAGCCATCTGTAACCAATACCCTCATCCCATTCTACTTTATGTTTACTTTCCTCTGATCCAGTCTCCTGCTGAGGTTTCCCTTTCCAAACTGTAACTTGCCCTTGGGAATCCAGTCTCCCAATTAATAACTTACCTCTGTTACTAAATTTTTCTTTTATCTCTAGGTCTTATCTAAAACCAAGCTTCTTTCTAAGGCCAACTCTCCTTCTACACTAATTCCCATCATAGTCCCTAAAATACTACATGTAAGAAGGCATGTAAACACAAGCTTTAAAATTGTAAGTATAAAAATGCACAAAAGAGATATCCAAAATGAAATCATTTCTTCCATAAATGCTCTCTTAAATTAAAACCCCAGATCCACAAACTAGAACAGAACTCAAGAAAATATCCAATATAGCTACCTATCCTACCATTAGACAGAAAAAGCATTAACATCCTCATTTTATACAAAAAGTAACTTAAGAAAGTAAAATTTACCTGAAGGAAGGCAGTCCAATGATATCAGTTCAGCTTTGCTGGTACTCTGAATTACCCACAACAGATCTTAAAACTTAACCCCTGCCACACAGTAGAAATGTGGGCTATTTTCCTTGTTAACAATTTATGACCAAACTTACTTCAATTTGCTTTAAGCAAAACTTAAATGAATAAGCTATATTCATTATAAATGAAAATTATTATAGTTACATGTCAATAAACAACTTGGAGATGATCTGCCATTGTGTTAGCCTTGCTTCTATTCTCCTCCATTACGTGAATAATTGAAGGCTGACTAAATTTAGAAATTGTGCCGTATAGGCATTAACTTGTTTTTTAAATACAGCAAGATCTTTCAAACATGTCACTATAGAACACAGATGTAAAATACTCAAAGGCTTTTTTTCTTTTAAGTCAAATTCTAACAATTTACCTGAACCAAATAAATATCTGTGCTAAATTACCACCAAGAGAGAGCTATACATCATTCAGGTCCTCTACTGGAATAACTTTTGAAGAAAATACGACAAACTACAACTACTGACCTAACATATGGCCTTTTAGTTCCATATTTCTTTATATTACTTAAAACAAAAAGTTCTTAAGAGAATGTTGGGAAAGGGTTGGGAAGCAGATACTGCTGACTGGTATTAACATCTTTTAGAGAAAAGTAAGACATACTAAGTTATCTATATATTAATATTCTAAATAGAAAATGGGCTAATAAGTGTCTACTATTATTTGGAAAGCTCCAATTAACATTTTGCCAAATACCATAAAACTAACCCTAGATCAAGTAAAAGACATCATTATGCCCTATAATTAAAAAGGTGATGGGAGAAATGGGTGGCTGTTGATGAAAGGGTAAAAAGTTTCAGTCAAACAGGAAGAATAAGTTCTACTGTAGAACTTATCTACTGTTCTACATCTAGAATGAGATCTACTGCACAGCATGGTGACTACAGTAATAACAACTGAAAATTGCTCAGAGAGTAGATCTTAAATGTTCTCACCACAAAAAAATCTTAAGTATGTGAGGTGAGGGATATGTTAATTAGCTCGATTCAATAATTTCACAATGTATTCATACGTCAAAACATCACATTGTAAACCATAAATATATATATAATTATTTGTCAATTATACCTTAGTAAAGCTGGGGGGAAATTTTTTAAGTGCACATATTCAACTACTCAGCAAAAAAGAAAAGAAAGGGGAAAAAAGGCTGACAGAGCTAGAAAAGATTCCCATTTCCACTGCTTGTATACTTGAAATATAAAATCATGAAATTGTTAAAGCTATGCAAAGGTCTTTAGGAACTGGTAAATCTAAATACTGATGAAAACATTACTTACTACAAAAGAAGGAAATAACCAAAAGTTAAATTTATTTTTAAAATTTGCTTGCTCATAAATTCTTATAAGAAAATAGAATATAGGTTTTTATTTATAAGTATTTATTATAACAGAAATTATAATACTACTAAGTGACATATTAGAATCCAACTGTTCCAAAAACAGTTTCTGTATATAAGCAGTCTTTCTTAAGACCTCAAATATTCTTTTGCCCAACAGAACTATCTGAGTCACAAAACAAAACGGCAGCAACTCTTGACAGATTGGCAAACAATGACTCTGTTTGTTCCAAAAGAGTAATTATTCTCCCAAATCAAAATGTGGAATCTGGCTTTTATTATTATTCTTCAAAGTATCTAATTCACTTTAATCCCCATATTAATATAATATTCTCAAAAGTATGCAATATGGTTATAAATTAGAAGATTTGTTTTTTTTTTTTTTTTTGAGATGGAGTCTTGCTCTGTCTCCCAGGTTGGAGCGCAGTGGCGTGATCTCGGCTCACTGCGAGCTCTGCCTAATGGGTTCACGCCATTCTCCCGCCTCAGCTCCCCAAGTAGCTGGGACTATAGGCGCCTATGCCCAGCTAATTTTTTTTTGTATTTTTAGTAGAGATGGGGTTTCACCGTGTTAGCCAGGATTTAAGTCCTCAACTTCCCTACCTTCTAAATAATAAATTCTAAAGGAAACAAAATCACCTGAAAAATACTCATTTTGAGGATGCATTATAAATACTTTTTTAAGCTAAAATACTTGCTAAAGAAATACATGCCTTAAGGTAATATTTTTCAAACAGTGATTTATAACCTATCAATGGGTTATTAAATAAATTTAATGGGTCTGACCAGCATTTAACTAAAAAAAATAAATAAAATAAAAGAACATAACAGATAATAACCATAACATACTGCCTTAAGGATTTTATCAGTATTTGGTTTTAGAATACTATTGTTTTAGTATAAGTGATAAACCTTCCATAAAATTAAGGCAATCAAATCACTAGATCCCATAAAATCTAAGAAAACTTTCAAATGAGAAAACATATGGAAAAGATTCCACTTGAAATAACTGCCATTTAGTAATGAATTTATATAAAGCAGAAGTCAGCAAACTTCTCCTGTAAAGGGCCAAAGAGTAAATTTAGTGGGCTCTGTGGACTATGTGGTCTCTTGCAACTACTCAAGTCTACTTCTGTAGCACAAAAGCAGACACAGACAATACGTAAACAAACCAGTGCAGCAATGTTCCCATAAAATTGTATTTAAAAAAACGAGGGGCCTGTACGATTTGGTCTATGGGCTATAGTTTGCTGACTAATGATACCAAGAATTTGTTTCTATTCCCAAATGCTAAAACCTTACCTATTTTAATGAATCGACAAGGAAACATCTGTTCGTCAATTTTATGCTTCAAGGTGAATGTTTCTTTGTTATAATCATTCTTTAAGCCACTGTAGGAAAAAAAAAAAAATAAGGCTGTTAAATCTGACTTCATAATTTAGTAAATGTACTAGAACACGAACTAATGCATACTCAGGTTTTAAGTTCAAACTAATGCTCAAAATATTATGACCAAGACAATATAAACAAGTAGTTAAACATGGGCATATAGGTCAAAACTAGCACATTCAAATCAACAGCATTATAACTGGATTCTCTGAATTACATGAGAATTAATGAAAAATGTTCCGTATTATAAAGAATATAGCTACAGTGCTTAAAAATGTGTGACAGGGCCTAGTGTCCTGAATGGATAACTGAATATAACAAAATTTTCAAATGGTAAGAAGGAAATTAAAAAACAATTCACAGTCAAATCCAACAACTTAAACAAAACCACATATTAGAATTCGCCGAAGAATTTAGTTATTTAATTTTGAGATGCCAATGTTTCCTTTATAGTTCAAAAAATTTTCAAAGCCAGCCTTACTCTGTTTAATAGCATCTGCTTTATCCTAAATAAAAATAAATGCATATCACCTCTCTACTTAAACAACTAGGACTGACACAAGGATTTATGGGAAAGTCACTCACCCTCAGGTTGCTATTATATTTCCTGAAATACTTTCATGACTGAAATCAAATACAGTATAGAGTATTTGCTTATATAAAATATTATGTTAATGGGCCATACCATATCACAAATACATTCTTTGTTTTTTTTTTTTTGAGACAGAGTCTTGCTGTGTTGCCCCGGCTGGAGTGCAGCGGCGTGATCTCGGCTCACTGCAACCTCCGACTCCCAGGTTCAAGCGATTCTCCTGCCTCAGCCTCCCAAGTAGATGGGATTACAGTTGCCCACTACCATGCCCAGCTAATTTTTGTATTTTTATTAGAGACAGGGTTTCACTATGTTGGCCAGGCTGGTCTTGAACTCCTGACCTTGTGATCCGCCTGCCTCAGCCTCCCAAAGTACTGGGATTACAGGCGTGAGCCACTGTGCCCAGCCATCACAAATATATTCTAAATTTCCATGGTTTCATTTGTCCATTCTATTAGCTATCTGATTTTTCATTTGCTGGGCAGCAAATTAACACATTCATTCCTGGTTGTCTAATATTATTAAAACTCAAATTTACTGAGCTCCTTCCAAGTGACAGGCATGCATCTTTCAATTTATAAAACATTCCTCTTTTTAGTCTCCAACTTACAGTAAACCACTGCTTCTGGATTAAGGCAATTAATCTTAGCCTTTTGCAAAGAGCCTGTATTTTTTTACAGCAAAGATTATAGCAAAAAAAATTATTAAAGCTGAAAATATTTCTGAAGTCATTAACAGCTCAAAAATACAATTAAAAAAGGAAGAAACAAAAAAGTTTGATTCTTCTTTGGTAAAAATATTAACTAGGGTCTGTTGGTTTAAAAAAAAGAAAGAAAGAAAGAAAGCTAACTCAACCCACAGTATTAAACTAAGGCATTAGGAATAGAAGAGAAGGAATACTCTTTTCTCCTTTGAAAGAAAAATCAAACCATGCAGATTAGCTACAAAGAGACTAAGACTACATTTTGTTTAGAAGACAGCTCTCTTCCCCATAACCATAACTCACCTGGACAACAGCTCTGTCATATTCTCTTCATTCATGCCACCAAAGACTTTAAATTTCTTCAAATTGCAAACATGAGTTTTCTCATATTTTCCAAATGTGATATTCTGAACTATAGCAGGCCTTTCGAGTTTTAGAATCAAGTACTAAAAACAGAAACAACCAAATTTTATCCTCTTCTGTTTAAAACAAATGTTAGACAACTTTAAAACTATTGCCAGTTAACAGGAGAATGTATAAGGTTCATCCTTGTCCATCCTGTACTAGCAGATTTTTTTTTTAAAGTTATTGAATAGTACATAACAGCCTTTTAAAGGTTATCCCACCAGAACCACTTTTCACTCCAGTAGATCCCCAAAACTACATTATCCCCAACACTGCAGGTGAAGGGGGAAAAAAAGAACTAGTGAGATAACTTCTAATCAAAGAATGGTATTCAATAAAAGATATAACCAGACTATGCAAAACCAAATAAAACAAGATTAGAATACAAAAATAGCAATTACATATTCCTACGGACTCTACTTCAATAACTAAATCAACGTTTCAAAGCAGCACTAAAATTTTTAGATCTAGAAGCAAAGATTTACTAATCAACCCTGCCAAGTTTACAAATTTAAAACCCACATCTATTCTAGATATGTCTAATGTAGCTCGTTTTCCTACTGCACATTGGATAAAATGGGATCAATTAAATAGAGAACAATTTACATCATGCAGACAGTTCCCTATTATAAAAATTAAGAGGAAAATCACCACTGCTTGAACACATGCTGGAAAAGCTATTCAGAAAAACAATTCAGATGTTTTGTTGGAGAGACGTCATGCTTCATGATATTGGATGATAAAGGTGGTAAGAATAAACTTGCTGGTCCTGCTGCCTCTTATCACACACAAAAATTAACTCAAAATGGATAAAAACTGATCCAACATCAATCCTTTAGGACTGAAGACCTGGCCGGGTGCAGTGGCTCACACCTGTAATCCCAGCACTTTGGGAAGCCAAGGGGGGGGGGGGGTGGATCACAAGATCAGGGGTTCGAGACCAGCCTGGCCAACATGGTGAAACCCCGTCTCTACTAAAAATACAAAAATTAGCTGGGCATGGTGGCAGGTGCCTATAATCCCAGCTACTCAGGAGGCTGAGGCAGGAGAATTGCCTGAACCACAGAGGTGGAGGTTGCCGTGAGCCAAGATCACGCCACTTCATTCCAGCTTGGATGACAGAGCAAGACTCCAGCTCGGAAAAAAAGAAAGAAAGAAAGAAAAAAAAAGACTGAAGACCTAAATATAAGAGCTAAAAATTTAAACATCTTAGACAAAAACTACAGGCAAATCTTCATGACTTTGGATTTGGCAATGGATTCTTAGATATGACAGCAAAAGTACAAACAAAATAAAATAAATTGGATCTCATCAAAACTAAAACTTTAGTATCAAAGGATACTATCAAGAAAGTGAAAAGACACCCTATAGAATGGGAGAAAATATTTGCAAATCATGTATCTGATAAGAGTCTGGTATCTGGAATATATTAAAAATGCCCTTACAATTTAACAACAAAAAGACAAACAACCCAACTTAAAAATAGATAAAGGACCTGAATAGCCCTTTCTCCAAAGAAAGTAAACAAATGGCCAACAGGCACATGAAAAGATGCTTAACATCATTAGTCACCAGGAAAATGTAAATCAAAACCACAAAATATGATTTCACATCCACTAGGATAGCAATAATAATAATAATTTAAAAATGCAAAACAATAAGTGTTGACAAAGCTGTAAAGAAACTGGAACTCTCATGCATTGCTGGCAGGAATGTAAAATGGTAGATATACTGTGGAAAATCATTTGGCAGTGCCTCAAAAAGTTAAACAGAATTACCACATGACCAAGAGCGTCCACTCCTAGGTATAAACCCAAATGAAGTGGAAAAAAAAAAGAAGGTATACACATAAACAGTTGTACATGAATGTTCACAGGGATACTGTTCACAGTAGCCAAACGGTGGAAGCAACCCAGATACAAAAGGTATCTGACTTACCCAGAACAAGTATATGCATAGAGGCATAAAGCAGATTAGTGGTTGTGAAAAGCTGGGCTGAGATCGAAAGGGAGATACTCCTTACCGAAGTTTCTTTGTGGACAATGAAAATATTTTGGAACTAGATGGAGGTGATAGTTGCTCAATTCTGTAAATGCACTAATTGTCACTGAATTATACACTTTAAAATGGCTAACTTTATATTATGTGTGAATTTTACCTCAATAAAAAAAGAATTAAGTTGGTGGTGACAAGAATGGTAATGAAAATAACCCTAATATTTTATGAGCACTAACTTCTTATTTGGCACACTGCTGAGACTTTTACATGCAATAGCTCACTCACAGTAGTAGTGGGAGGAATATATGAACACAGGTTACTCTCTTCATCCTCATTTTACAGATGAAGAAATACAGTTATACAGTTAATAAATGACAGAGTTGAGATCAAAAATCAGTCATCTGCTTCTGGCTTACACTGTTGGTTGGCTGACCCAACTTCCATTCCCACCCTAGTTCTTCCTAGATACCCTCCAGGCAAGGGTAGACATATGACAAAGGCCAATGAGATGCAAGCAGCAACTTGTAATGGGTTAATTTTTGCTTTCTGAAACAAATGCTACCTCTTCTTCTGCCTCTTTGCTATATGAACAGTTACAACTGCAACAATCACTGTGCAACCATGAAGAGAAATGGCCAAGAGAATCTTAAAGATAACAAACATTAGTGAGCCACTCAACTCTCATCAGCAGCAGCCTACCTCCAGTTTTACTTTTTCATTCACAGCCACTTTAACCTGTATAAATTCCAGCCATATTAACTGTACATATTTTAGTACGTTTCTCCACAAGATACAGACTTAAAGAATATTCATGATAGTTACATACCAGAAAAAAATAACAGTAGCTCCTTAATATAATGGCATCAAAAAATCCTGTCATTGTTCACAAATCCACAATTGTCTAATTTAAAAAAATGGTTTTTCTAGTTTGAAGTTCAAATAAGGCTCATGAATTATGATTGGTTAATACACCTCTTAAGTAACTTTTAATACACTGGTGTCTCTCAACTGCATTTTTCCCCCTTTAAATTTTTTGCTGAAGAAACTGGGTTGTTTGTCCTTAAGACTTTCCCACAGTCTGGATTTTGTTGACTACACCCCCTACCTCAATGTTTATTTTCTGTAAATTAGTAATTTAATCTTCTCTAGTTTTCTTACGTAGGGAACAACAACCAGAAAACCTATTTGTTTAATCCACTGTAACAGAATCTTCTGTTAGTTGAAGCTAAAAGCATTTCTACTGATTCACTGACCCCAGCTGACCAAAGCTTTAACCACTACTTCATAAGGACTGTTTACTATTAAACTGATATTCTCTAGTCATTAACCTTCTTTATCCCTATTAAATTAATAGGTGTAGTAATGTGTCTTTTGGTAATACAAAGTTTCTTTAAGAATACAACTGCATACTGAACAGATGATATAGGTCTGTTCGCACTCTTTATCTTTGCATATTTAAGATAATATAGGTAGATATTCATATCTATCTTTTTTGTTAACTCACACTCCCTTCATCCCCGTATATCCCCCTTCCTCTCACTCTTCAGTCATCCTTTTAAGTCTTAGACATCACCTTTCCCTGACAATTCATTTAGCATAGCCTTGTAACTGTAATAGTAAAAATGGGCCTTTATACAAATTGTTGTACACTATCCATTATCCCATATACTAAACGCCTAAAACCAATGAAAAGCATGTTTGTACATATATAGTAGTATTAACAACCAAATATCGACAGAATTTTTGTTATTAAAAATAAAATAAAAATCTAGAATATCTAAAGTAAAACATAGTGGTCTGACTGAAGAACATTGTGGGTAAAATTTTAAATGTTTGAATCACATTTTAACTTTATTGGTAAGTTTTTCAACTCCATTTTTTCCAACTCTTCCTTTTTCCTTCTCTTTTCTTTTTTTTTTTTTTTAAAGACAGTGTCTCACTCTGTTGCCAAGGCTGGAGTGCAGTGGTGAGATAGGGTGTATTAGTTTCCCTGGGTTTCCATAACAAATTGTAACAAATCAATGGCTTAAAACAACAGAAATTTATTTTCTCACGGTTCTGGAGGCTGAAGTCTTAAATTACAGTGTCAGCAGTACCATGCTCCCTTCAAAGGATCACAGAAAGGATCCTTCTTTGCTTCTTCCAGTATCTGGTGGCTCTTGATTTTTTTGGCTTGTGACAGCGTAACTCCTATCTCTGCCACCCATCTTCACATATCTTTCTTCCCTGTATCTGTGTCTTTTCTGTGTCTAGTAAGGTCACTTGTCATTGGATTTACAGGCCACTCTAACCAAAGATGCTCTCGCCTCGAGATCCCTACCTTAATTACATTTACTAACACTTTATTCCAAATAAGGTTACATTCTGAGATGTCACATATCTTGGTAGGGGTGGGGGTGGGGGGAGAGACCATTCGATCTACTACACAGAGCCAGCCAGGCAAAAAAAAAAAAAAAAAAAAGCAGTGAATGCTTATGAAAATTAGCTCTAGGTACCGCTATTAAAATGTCAGTGTGGTCAGTCACAGCTTAGTAGGCAGGGCAGAAAATGGTATGTGCTGAAAATGAAGAGGCAGGCAGTCACCAGATCATGCAGTTTGTGCAATTACATGGAGTTTGAATTATAAATGCAATGGGATCTACTAAGCACAACAAAAAGCTATGATCTGATTAACATTACACACACATATGCACACAATGTGCATTACAGAGAGTGGATTAAAAGAACTAGCAGACCAGTTAGGATTCTGTCACAATAAACTCAGGAAAGAGGTGAGATGAAGGAGACTTGGACTAGAAGAGTGCAGAGATGGACAAGAGTAGACAGTTTTGACACACATTTTGGAGAAATAATTGATGGGATCTGGTGACAGATTGCATGCAGGGAAAAAAGAGGAGGCATCAAGGATGATGACATAGTTTCTGACTTGAATAACAGGGTAGCTGGTGATATCACTTACTTTGATGGGAAGAACTGGCAAAGAAACAGGAAGTACAAAAATGAGACTAGAAAAGTCCAGATTTTATATCTATGTATATCTGAGGTTATGTAATAAATCACTCCAGTGTCTTAAAACAACAGTGGTTCATGATTTCTCATGATTCTGTGGGTCTGCTAGACAGCTTTTCCATTGGTAGCTCCTGGATTCATTCATGTAGTTGTATTAAGCTGATGGATTGGCTAGGGGACTGGGCTTAATTGGAGTGGTGAATGGGAAGGCTGGGGCTAACTGGGATTAGGCTTTCAACCTCAAAGAAGCTAGACGGGCTTTCCTCAAGCACAGTTATCTCTAAGTTTCTATAGGCCTTGCTTAGAAGTTGCAATATCACTTTCTTAGACTTCTCTGTTGGTCAAAGAAAATCACAAGACCAACCAAGACTCATGAGGTAGAAGAGCCTGCACCTTCTGCTGGAAGGAGCTGTAATTTGTGGCCATATTAAGAAATTTGGACTCTGCTCTAGGACAAATAGAGAAACATAAAAAGGTTTTAAGGTGTGGAACAATAGCAACAAAATTTGATACCCATTCAGGATTAGAAATTCTCAGAAAACTTCAAACAGGAGGAAATTTTCTCAAACTAACACAGGGCATATATAAAATATCCATAGCTGGCGGGGTGCAGTGGCTCATGCCTGTAATCCCAGCACTTTGGGAGGCCAAGGCAAGCAGATCACGAGGTCAGGAGATTGACACCATCCTGGCTAACACAGTGAAACCCCATCTCTACTAAAAATACAAAAAAATTAGCCAGGTGTGGTGGCAGGCGCCTGCAGTCCCAGCTACTCAGGAGGCTGAGACAGGAGAATGGCATGAACCCAGGGGGGCGAAGCGTGCAGTGAGCTGAGATCGAGGCACTGCACTCCAGCCTGGGAGACAGAGTGAGACTCAGTCTCAAAAATAAAATATAAAATAAAATAAAATAAAATATCCATAGCAAAGCATCATGCTTAATGATGATTCCCTCTAATATTGGAACAGAAGGAAGGCTGGGGCAGTGAGTGGTGAGAACAGGAAGGGGAAACAATGGATGCAAAGAAAATATTTGCAAATCATATATAAATCTGATAAAGAACTTAAATACAAAACATACAGAGAACTCTCGAAACTTAACAAGAAAACAAATTTCAAAATGACAAACCTTTCGAACAGACACTTCACCAGAAAACAGTCAAGAAAGCAACAAGCACACAAAAAATGGTAACATCATTAATCATTTTAAAAATGCAAATTAAAACCACAAAGACTTGTGTATTAATTTTTTTTTTTTTGGAGACAGAGTCTTGCCTTGTCTGTCGCCCCGACTAGAGTACAGTGGCAAGATCTTGGCTCACTGCAACCCCTGCCTCCCAAGTTCAAGTGATTCTTGTGCCTCAGCCCCCCAAGTAGCTAAGATTACAGGCATGAGCTACCACGCCTGGCTAATTTTTTGCATTTTTAGTGGATATGGGGTTTTGCCATGTTGGCCAGACTGGTCTCGAACTCCTGGCCTCAAGTGATCTGCCTGCCTCGACCTCCCAAAGTGCTGGGATTACAGACATGAGCCACCATATCCAGCCACTTCTATTTTAATATTTAGCACATCTTTGTAATAGCCAAAAGTTGGAAAACGATTCAATGTTCATCAACAGGTATATGGATAAACAAACTGTGAGATATTCATACAATAGAAATCAAATAGGTAACAAGATCCTGCCATCATTACCTGAATAATGACACTTGCACTTGCCAGTATGTTTGTGAGTACACACAGACGTATGCATGTACATGTTTAAATTTGTATTTGATGAACCCATATAAAGATATGAATGAGCACAAACCTGATTGTTAGCATTGGTTATCAGAGAAGAGGAGATGAGAGGACAAAAAAAGAAAACAATTATTTTGTTAATCCTATTTAAAAAACCAACATGTATGGTATTCCACTTATGTAACATATGTGTCTGTGTGAGTGTATGCATAGAGTTAAGCTGAACTATCTTCAAAATGACAGCAGTGGTGGTGGTGGTGGTGGTGGTGGTGGTGGTGAGGTCAGGATGATGGAATTCAGGTGATTTCTAATTTCTTTTAAAGTTCTTATGCTTTTATCTCCTTTTTGATTCTCACTTTTAGTATTTGTAATTTGTATAAACAAAAACGTTAAAGTCATTTTCACAGTGATACGGGCAATATTTTGAGACCTTAATGAGAAAACATTGCTGTTAATTCTAGATCATCTGTGCTGGTAGAGTAAATGTAGCATGAAGGAAAATCCCATAAATGCTTTAAAGATACAACGTCACCCTTTTCTGTCATCAAATATGTGGTTACAATACTGATACTGTCACGGAAAACATGTCTTTCAAGATGACTGGTGAAAACTCTCTAAGGTTGGTTAAAATGTATAGGCAGTTGCAAATGTCTTTTTTTTTTTTTTTTTTTTGAGAGGGAGTCTCGCTCTGTCGCCCAGGCTGGAGTGCAGTGGCGCGATCTCGGCTCACTGCAAGCTCCGCCTCCCGGGTTCACGCCATTCTCCTGCCTCAGCCTCCCGAGTAGCTGGGACTACAGGCGCCCACAACCGCGCCCGGCTAATTTTTTGTATTTTTAGTAGAGACGGGGTTTCACCGTGGTCTCGATCTCCTGACCTTGTGATCCGCCCGCCTCGGCCTCCCAAAGTGCTGGGATTACAGGCGTGAGCCACCGCGCCCGGCCCTGCAAATGTCTTTTTAATTGACATAAGAAGGGTTAGATCATAACTCTTTTACTGCAATTATAAGCTTCTTCCAAGGTAGTTTAAGTAAATGATATGCCTTATGGAGAAAATACATGTGTTAGATAAACATCATTATGATATAAGTTATAGTATTGTTGGCTGTGAATTCAATGTTAATGAATAAAAAATACCTATATTAAAGTTTCTTTAAACAGAAACATACATAAGACAAGATTATATATTGATTAGCTGATGGAAATATTGTAACTGAAGACTCACAGGAACCTAACCCTGTATTTTCCTAGGAGCAATGGTTCAGTACTTGTTAAATCACTGTTCATGACTACTTTATAGGACATAACTACTGTGAATAACCAGAATCAATTGTATATGAAACCAAAATACTTGCCATAGTTTAAGGGCAGCAAAGTAGCTACTACGTTTATCCTAATCCTTGCAATTACCGTATGATTATGGGAAGAATTAAAAACCACATCAACATTCAGTGAAATAAGGTTTCTCCTTATTCAAAACTAAATAAAACTAATTTATATAGCATGATTATCCTCTTAAGTGATTTGAAACAAGCAGGTCACGTAATAGCTTATTATTAGAATACACTAAAATGTAACTTTTTACATCTGCAATATTATATTACAGGTGACAATTATTTTCTTAGCAATACCTGCCTATTATAATAATACTGCTACTTTACATAAAGTATACTAAATTGCAGAAAATGCTCTTGCATACATTCTTATTTTATTCTCATAAATGCAAGCTGCATTTTGGGTATTGTCTTTTTCATTTCTATTTTGGTCCTTTTTAATACAGTTTTCGGTTCTTTGCCAAAATTTTCAATATTAATTTTCATCTCCTTTTTTCCTTTCACATAGCAAGGGGACTTATTTTAAGACTTATATCTAAAACTCCTATTATCTGTAAATCCTTCTTTTTGATAGACACCAAATATGAAAAACTAAAAGTAACTAGATGCCTAGGGTATCAGCTTCCTAAAAAAGTATATCTTCTACTGTAGGTCTATTGCTAGGGATACTATCAATTCTTGATTATTTTAATCCAGTTTCAAGTACTGGGATGATACGAAACTGGGCTTCACCCCCTGTGAGGGCCCGACTATTTCTGGTTCACGCTTTCTCTTCAGACATAGCTTCAGGGACTTAACCCAGAGCAAGAGGAGTCTACCACCCTATCACACCCCAGGTTCTAGCTTCTAACCTGTATCTCCCTGGCCCCAAGTGTTTGCCAAAGGTGCTATTTCGACTTCTTAATCTCTTAGAACTTGTTTAGGATACTCAGCAGAAAAGTGGCCCCAAGCAGTTCTTTTTGGATTCCCATAGTCTTCTAAATCTTGTCCCCATCACTTTTGAAAAAAAATATTGTGGGCACACGGTAGGTGTACATATTTACGGGGTACATGAGATGTTTTCATATAGGGATGTAATGTGAAATAAGTCATCATGGAGAATGCGGTTACCCCTAACCTCAAACGTTTATCCTTTGAGTTACAAACAATCCAATTACACTCCTTACGTTATTTAAAATATATATAGTTATTATCGACTACAGTCAGCCTGTTGTGCTGTCAAATAGTAGGTCTTATTCATTTCCATCACTCTTTACTACCTTATTTTCAATATACTACCTTCAAAAATATTTTTTAAAATTTCACTTCTATTTCATCTTTTCTATCTGTGCTTAGTGGAAAGTCTTGTCAAAACTGACTTTTTTAAATTATATTTTTCATTTATAGAAGTTTTATTTGGTTCTTTTTCAAATCTGCCACATCACTTTTTAGTGTCCAATTTCTTTTATTTCTTTAAATACAAGTAGTTAACTTAATTCCAGTATCTTTCAGTAGTTTTAATTCTAATATCTAAAATTCTGGAAGGGGGTTCTGCTATTTGTTCTGCTAGTTCTTAAAGTATCTTATTTTCTGCTATACTTAGTTATCTTTGAGTGTGTACTGCTCAATTTCCTTTAATAATGATTTGTGGATAATACCTGAGGCCTAGAAATAAAGGTAACTATTTTCAGAGAAGATCTGCATTTGCTTCTGCTGAGAACCTTAAACGTACCATTCATCCTCAATCGCTTTAAACTCAAATCATACCACAAGGTTTAATGGATAGTCAAGTATTGAGAATCCAACTACCAAATGTGAACAAAAACCAATACACAGCTATAACCTCTCAGAGATGAGTTTTCTTCCTCATTTTCCCTTCCTCTACTGAGTGTCAATGCAATTCTTTCCACAGTCCCCAGAAGGTGGGGATTTATTCTGTTTAATTCTTATCCTGAGAATGAATTGCTTTAAGGTTCCAGCTTCCCAAAAAAAAAAAAAGCCCCAGTTTTCATTTGTGCACGTGCACATATGTGTGTGTATGTGCACGTGCGTGTATTTTTTTTTTTTTTTTTTTTTTGAGACAGGGTCTCACTCTGTCACCCAGGCTGGAGTGCAGTGGCATGATCTCGACTACCTGCAGCCTTGACCTCCTGGGCTCAAGCAATCCTCCCAACTCAGCCTCCTGAGTATCTGGAACTACAGGCACATGCCACCATGCCTGACTAATTTTTGTATTTTTTGTACAGACAGGGTTTCACCAGGTTGCCCAGACTGATCTCAAACTCCTGAGCACAAGTGATCCACCCGTCTTGGCCTCCCAAAGTGCTAGGATTATAGGCATGAGCCACCACGTCCAGCCGTGGATATATCTGTTTTTTATTCAGTGCATTTGGGAACCTTCAGATCAAGAGTGGGAAAGAAATATTATAGCTTACAACCACTAGAAATGCAAGACTCTGCTACATATCGATACATGAAAACTATGGTTCACGCTTGTAAGCCCAGCACTTTGGGTAGCCAAGATGGGCAGATCACCTGAGGTCAGGAATTCGAGGCCAGCCTGGCCAACATGGCGAAACCCAATATCCATTAAAAATACAAAAATTAGCTGGGCGTGGTGGTGCACGCCTATAATCCCAGCCACTCGGGAAGCTGAGGCAGGAGAATCACTTGAGCCTAGGAGGTGGAGGCTGCAGTGAGCCAAGATTATGCCACTGCACTCCAGCCTGGGTGACAAGAGCAAAACTCAATCTCAAAAGTAAAATAAAATAAAATAAAATAAAACTATACCCATTCCATCCAACATGGCAGTTTCTTATAAGACTAAGTAAACATTGAAATTGCTTTCAATTTTATTTTTTCTTTTCTGGTAAAAATGTTGTCCCTTGAGATTGGCCATGGAAAACCCCAGTTATATTTCAGTAATAACTACAATGAAGAAAACTAGATTGCATGGTATTTATTTTCATGACAAATTAGTCCTCCTTCATTACAAAAACTTCAGATAACTTCTACTATAGGACTTATCACATTGAAATATTTCAGGGTATCTGATGCAATACCCGTGGTTCATCAAGAGGAGACAATATTGAATTCCCTACAGTATTCAAATACCTGAAGTTTGGCACTTCATAGATGCTTACTAAATAATTTTTTAATGAATGAATAAGCAAACAAAAAAGTTAAGAAAAGCATTAAATTCTACTACCTTCAAAATATAGCCCAATAACAAATAAAGACAATTTCATAATAATAAGATTATCATAGTTTCAGTTATGATCACTGAATTTTCTTTTTTGCAGAAAAAAGATCATTAACAAGAAATAAAAATAACTAAATGAAAAACACTAACGTACCACAACTCAAGCACTAAAATTATTAATAAGTAAAATGAAAAAATGAATCAAGAAAAGCATGATTAAAAACACAGTGTAAGTCCATTAACGTATGCAAAGAGATTTTAATGTAAATAGGAAAAAGCAAATTACAACCACAATGAGTTAAAATGAAAAATCCACCAGACTGGCAAAATATAAAAACCACCCATAGAAGTGATGAGGAGAACGTGATCCAACAGCAACTTCCATACACACCCAGCAAGAGGATAAATTCTACAACTACTTTGTAAAACAGTTTTCTACTACCTGATAAAGTTCAAAACACATATACCCACCCTATGACTCAAGAATTCTACTCCAAGGTATATATACCTTAAAGAAACTCTTACACATGTGTACCAGGAGACAACATATAAGAACATTCACAGCAGAACTGTAAAAAGCCTAAATGCTTATCAACAGCAAAATGGATAAATACATTTTGGCATATTTATACACAGGAATACTATATGGTAGTGAAAATGAACAAACTGCAATTATATATAACAATATTAATAAAAATCATGTTAAAAAACAGCAAGTCACAGAAAATTTATAAACGACTAAATTAATTTATATTTTACTTTTACAAAGTCAAAGCCAAAAAAACTAAATCATAAAATATTTATATGCTCTATCTATGGAATATTATTTTAAAATGCTTAATAAAACATCAATTATAGTTACAGGGGAGGGGTTAGAGGAAAGAGATAAGAGGGGGCTCATAGGAGGCTTCAAAAGATAGCAATCACTTTCCATTTCTAAACATGGCTGATGAATAAACAAGTTATTTGTTTTATTCTTTACATTACATATAAAAATTATAAATATATATATATACACTTTTTTTTTTTTTTTGAGACAGAGTCTCTGTCGCCAGGCTAGAGTGCAGTTGTGCAATTTTGGCTCACTGCAACCTCCGCCTCCTGGGTTCAAACGATTCTGTTGCCTCATCCTCCTGAGTAGCTAGGACTATAGGCATGCACCACCACACCCAGCTAATTTTTGTATTTTTAGTAGAGACAAGGTTTTACCATGTTGGTCAGGATGGTCTCGACTTCTTGACCTTGTGATCTGCCCGCCTCGGCCTCCCAAAGTGCTGGGATTACATGCATAAGCCACCGCGCCTGGCCACTTTTTTTTTTTTTAAGCATAGATCAAAGGTTTCTATGTTGCCCAGGCTGGCCTCGAACGCCTAGAACGCCTAGCCTCACCTCCTTATACACCAGGACAACAGGCCTGAGCCACTGTGGCTCCCAAAAATTATAAATAAATATTCTTTAGACATGTATTTTGCAATAAAACATGTAAACACCAGGGGATCCAAATACGTAGGCAAAGAGAAAAAAAAAATACACATATATATATATCTCCATGAATTACACTACAATTAAAAAATAAAGTAAGTATTATTTACCCATTTGCTTTACCTAGCAGAGCATTAATTTCTTCAAGGATATGGACATATGTGTGCCTAGTACATTATAAATACTAATGCTGAAAGCATATAACTGAAAGAATGATTTTAAATTCAGTCAACCATAGACACTACTTGCCAGGGAAAAGAAATTTAGCACATGGTCCTGATGTCATTTAAAATATTATTTTAATATGAAATATAATATTTTAATAAAATAACAAACTATTTAAGTTTATTTTCCCCATAAGATAGTCATGAGTCAAAGTTCAATTTACTAACATTTCCTTAAACATTTACACAATAACCTGAGTGTAACTGTTCTGGTAGACAGAAGTAAAAGTTCATGTTTCATCAAATCTCACACTGCATTTGCCTATGAGATAAAAATTCTTCCAAAATTTAATAAACAAGCAAAAATAGAGAAAATAAAAATTTACCTCACAATCTCAAAAAGAGAATAAACTATTAGGAGATTCCAGATAACTAGTATCAATTGAGTGTTTATTTAAATGTTCACTTCTAAACAGCATTAAGGGATACATGTAATCTTACCTGGGGAGGATAATTGCTCTCTGAAGACCATCTTGAAGATTGGTCATTTGGTTTGTCCACTAAAATGTTCCTGGAATAAAGAAAAGTATTAACAAATTAAAAGAACATGAATAGGCAAAAACAGGAATAATCTACCAGATGCTGAAATTATCACAAAGTTATGTAATGTTTGGAACTTGAATAAGAATAGAAAACAAAACAGAGTAAGAAAAGCACAGAAAACTTCTAGTAGATAGAAGATTTTAAAATATAACAAAGGTAGTATGTTCAACAACAGAGAAAAATCAAGACTTTTCATAAGCCACTTTTGTTTAAAATAAAAAGTTCTATTAACACTTTACACTAAGTGTCAAAATGAACCTTAGATATACATATTTAAGAATTTAAGGAAAAAATAGCTGGGTGCAGTGGCACACGTCTGTAACCTCAGCTACTTGGAGGAAGACTTGAGGCCTGGAGTTCAAGGCCACAGTGTGCTATGATGGATCATGTCTGTGAATAGCAATTCCAGCCTGGGCAACATAGCAAGACTCTGTCTTTAAAACAAAAAAAGACTTCAAGGTAAAAATAAAGCAATAAAATACCTAAAAATAAATAAAATACCATATACACATATTATATGTAGCATGCATTATATAATATTACATGTAATCATATTGTTACATTATATATTCATTACATATATCATACATGCATCTTTTTTTAATACATATATAAAGTACATCTTTGGAATAAGACACACTTTTAAGCATACCATCAAAAGCAGAGCTGTGAGTGGAAAAGGAACTGATATAAGTAACTTTAGAAGATGGTGATTACACTGGAAACTGTAAGGCTAAAGGCAAGCAGAGCTATACATAAACACTGCTTGATTTGGTAAAGTTGTTTTTCACAAGGAATATGGGTTAATTCCTATGTTACATACATACTGGGGTTGAACAAATAAGTAAATGGCTGGTAGATGTGGGAACCATGTTTCTCACTTTTGGAGGGGGACGTTACAGTTAAGCAAGGGGAGGGAGAGCAGAAGGAACCCTGTGGTACTGGATTAGAATCAGAGACATCAGTGCAAACTTGTGTTTACCGTAATATAATATAAATAAATAATTATGGGGTGTGTGTGCACAAACAGTATTTTCTAACTGTCCACTGAGGGGGACTAGAAGCAGTGACACACCAGTACCCGAAAGCACACCCAGCACCCTGATATTTGTTTCTACATACCATCCTCCAATAAAAGAAAACAAGAGTAGCTGGAGAAATGGCTGATTCTAGAGCTGGGTAAGAGAATACAGAAGACAAACCTGGAGTATCTTATACAAGAAAAAAAGAAGTGTTTTTTTTTTTTTTTTTTTTTTAGAGGCAGAGGAAGGGGGCGATATGGATCATGTCAAAGGGTCACAGAGAATGACAGGCCAATGCTAAAAAAAATTAAGTGGTAAAATATACACGAGTCCATATTGATATAACCCCAGTCTAACCAGCAGGAAAACATCAGAGGAAGGTTCAATGAAACAAATGAATATTCCTCCAAACTCAATATAATAAAAAACAAGGCAAGACTGAGAAACTCACAGACTAGAGGACAATAATGAACATGACAACTAAATGTAATGCGGGATCTTGGATCAGAGAAAGAATAATTTGTGGGAAAACTAATGAAATCCAAATAAAATGTGGCATTTAGTTAATAGTAGTGTACCCTTGACATCTTAGTTGTGACAAATGTATCATGGTAATGCAGGACATCAGCAACAAGGGAAACTAAGTAAAGAACATATATAGTAACTCTGTGCCATCTTTGCAACTTTTCCATAAATCTAAAATTATTCTCCAATACAAATTCTATTTTTTAAAAGTCAGATCTATACTGGCAAAGAGAAGGTGCTTAATAATTACAGATTTATTTATACCATCACAAATAAGAGACTTATTATCAAAAATAGATGAATGAATTTTTTTAAAAAGCACAGTGTTTGGAAAACAACTGCCTTTAACACATGTTCCACAAAGGCAAAACACAAATACATAAAACAACTAAAAATCAAATTAACAGGCAAACAGCCAACTAGAAAAAATAAAGGCAACATAAAATACATTGCGCTAACTAAAATTTGAATATTTAAAGAGCACTTAAATATAAATACCCCCATATGAAAATGGTAAAAAAAAATCCAAAATCAATAATCAAAAATTGGAGATTAAGACAAACATATATATTGCCCCTATAAAATTAGTCCCACACCCTCAAAAATAACTACATTTTACAATTATAACAGCAGTTGTTGGCCAGAGCTGGTAAAATGTTACTCTTATATTTTGCTGATAGGAATGCAAATTAATGTAACTTTTCAGGAGAAAAATCTAATCGATAGCAAAAACATTTCAAATATGTACATCCTCTAAATAAAAATGATGACAACCATGACAATGACTGTGTTTGAGTCCCAGACAATGTTTTCTATGTATAAACCATTATCTTTGAAGTATACAAATTAAGAAATTGAAACATAGTGCAGGAAAAAGGTAAGAGAAAGAAAAGAAAAAAGAAAAGAAAAGAAAAGAAAGGAGGGAGGGAAGGCAGGAAAGAAAGAAAAAGAAAAAGAGAAATTGCCTAAATGTATGCACCTAAGTAGGGATTTGAACCCAAGGCGGTCAGACTACAAAGTCCATGCTCTTAATCACCCTATTAAGCCTCAGAATTCTTCCACTTCTTAGAACTTTATCCAAAGGAAAAAAAAAAAAAAAACCTAGGGGATATAACTCATCCACATTCATCAAAGCACACTTTAGGAGAGCAAGCTGTAAATAAACTAACAATGTAGGATTAATTAAATTATAACATGTCTATACAGAATACCATGTAAATTATTATGTATTCTACAGCTTGACTTTAATGTCATAGGAAAATGTTCAATACATAGTAAGTGAAGGGGAAAAGTAGTTAACTGTGTATGTAAAGAATCAAGTGTTGCAAAGTGATAACATTCATACACAGGGAGAAAAGGCAAAGAACATATACTAAGTTACTAATATAATTCTCAAAGGGAGATTACAAGTGATTTTTTTTCTTTGTGCTTGTGTTTTTTTTCAAATTTTCTAAAATTAACACAAATTCCTTTCCTATCAGAAAAAAAGCTTTTTCTCAAAAACGAATTAGGA
Source organism: Macaca mulatta (assembly GCF_049350105.2). NCBI lineage: Eukaryota > Metazoa > Chordata > Mammalia > Primates > Cercopithecidae > Macaca > Macaca mulatta. The sequence continues at coordinate 171,071,916 of NC_133408.1, read as the reverse complement.
ACACAGAAGACTGAAGATATGAACTGAGTCTGAAAAGACTATAGTACAATTAAAAGCTAAAGAACGAGAATGATTTTTAAAAATCACATGGATATACATGTTATAAAGCATGAAGGAAAATCTAATACATTATAACTATGATAAATTGGAACCACAGAAATCATGAAGTATAATAAATTTGGGGAGGGGAATGTTAGATGTCACTGAAGTGAGGTAGTTCCTTCATCTTTCACAGTTCCTAGGAAAGAATGTTTCTGAAGTTGATAAAAAGAAAAAAAAGTAATACTATTTAAAGTTTAAAATTAAACAAAGATAGAAATAAAAGCATACCACACACCTTCTAAATTATTTGAGACAGAAAATCGAGAAGGCATCAGGGAGAGACCCTGTCTCTAAAAAAGAAATTCAATGATGACATAATTTGTCAGTTGTAATGAATCAAATAAAGCAAAAACCACAGTAAATATGAGAAGAAATTGATTCTAAAAATAGGAGATTAACAGCTCTCAGCATCTGGAAAATTAACTATATATATATGTTATATATGTCAAGTATAATGTAAAGTATTGGTAAGATAGTGGTAAAGAATAATGTTACTATGAGGAAAAGTAAAGGAGAAACAGGCCTCAATAACATAAGGAAGCTAGCCATGTCATAATCTGAAAAATGAGCAGATGGACCACTAAATGCAAAATCAAGGGGGCCAAACAGTTACAATATGTTTTGGTCTTGTGAATTTTGACATGCCTATTAGATAGCCCACTGGAGATATGGCAGTTGGCTATCTGGGGCTGAAATTCAAGGAAAATACCAGTGCTGAATAAAATATACTCTTCAGAGATGTCAATGTATCAATGCTATTTAAAGCCACAACATTCAGTGAGATGACTTAGGGAATGAAATAGAGCTCAGAAGAAAAGCTTAAGGATTGATTATGCTCCGGGGGTCCATCATTTAGGAGGTCCAGAAGAAAAGAATCAAGCATAAGAAACTGAAGAAAGCCAAAGATGAAGAAAATGAAAACCTAGAAAATGTAAATACTAAGTGAAGAAAGTATTTTAAGTAGAAAGAAAAGAAATTTTTTGCAAAATGCTGCTGAGAAGACAAGGACTGGGTGACACATCTTCACAGGCCTAAATGTTGCCATACACACGGTACTTAATAAATATCTGATAATGAAATGAACAAATAACACAAAAAAGAAAAAAAATTAAAGGATACAGTACATTAATCCCACTGATTACCTGTAACTTAAAGCTCATACTAAATTGAAATGAAAATTAAAAAGAAATAAAATACAGACCAGAAATGGAGTGAGGTTAGCCTAGAGGGTTTGGAAGGACAGAAGCTTGAAGATACTCCTGCTGATCTCCAGTCCCAGCACTAAGCCAACTAAGTATCTCTCCTGAGCCCAACAGGTTACAGAGGACAGGCTCAGATCTTTAAGAATCTTGACAAAAGCTTGGCCCTAGGAGAAGAACCATGAATTCCTTGAATACTTCTCTCCCTAAGAGTCAGGCATCAACTGCATGCTGTGACAATCTGCTATCTCTACCCCACTAAGAGCTTCAAGAGAAGTAATCTGCCCTAAAGGTGAGAAGAACTTGCCGTGTCAGTTGAAGCCATCTAACTGCCGAGGGGTGTCTCCTGGTGACCCACAGAAATCTAACACAGGAAGTGGTATACCAAAAGCCACAAGACAAGCATTGCTGGACTGCCAACTATTTGAGGTATGCGAAATTTTACCCAAGGAGTACACAATGCAAAAAGTTTGTAGGGAAAAATAAATATACAAAAAGCGCTAAGAAAACTTATTTAAAAAAAAAGAATAGTGACAGGAAATCATCTTGTCACTTTTAAAACACTTTTTAAAAGTAAGAATTAAAGATTTTAATTTAAAAAAGATTCCTTTAAAAAACCATTTTAAATCCTCTATAATTAAAAACAGAAAGGACTGGAATAGGAAAAAAATAATAGCTCAGAGAAACACAAATCCAGATACGAAGCCCAGTGTAGATGGAAACTTAATATCAGATTAAGGTGATATTTTAATTCAGCAGGAATTGATAATTCATTTATTAAATGATGCACAACTGAATATCCATCAGAAGAAAGTTAACTCCTGTCTAATATCATATAAAAGTAATCTCATGGCTGGGCGCCGTGGCTCACGCCTGTAATCCCAACACTTTGGGACGCCGAGGCAGGCAGATCACCTGAGGTCAGGAGTTTGAGACCAGCCTGGCTAACATGGTGAAACCCCATTTCTACTAAAAATACAAAAAATTAGCCAGGCATCGTGGCATGCGCCTGTAATCCCAGCTACTCAGGAGACTGAGGCAGGAGAATCGCTTGAACCCGGGAGACAGAGGTTGCAGTGAGCCGAGATCGCACCATTGCACTCTAGTTTGGGCAATAAGAGCGACCCTCTGTCTCAACAACAACAAAAAGTAATCTCAAAGATTTAAACATACACATATACATACAAACCCTAGGGGAAAAATGTAGGGGCCAATACGTACAACCTAACATGTTAGAGAGATCTTTCTGCCAAGAAACACATAATCTATAAAACAAAAAGTAACCATTTGATTATATTAAAACTTTCAAATTTTGCGTTACGAAAAGTGCCATGAAGAAAAACAGGAGACAAGCAATAGTTTGGACAAAAATCTCTGCAACTCATATGACTGACAAAGATTCCATATCTAGAGTATGCAAAATGTTGTTACACTTCATAAGATGAACAACAGAATTGAAAATGAGCAGAATGCAAGTCACTGAAGAGTCATTCAAACAGCCAATAAACTATGACCAAAAATATTTCTCAAAATCCCTGTATATTGTCTGTGTCATGGAAAAAGAAATTAAAATAGTAAGATATCCCTTTTTACCCATCAAATTGATGAAATTAATCCCTAATTATCAGAAAATTGGGGAGAAAAGATGAACATGTACATTATCCTAGCCTTTATGGAAAGTTTAAATATTAAAATTTATTAAAATCTAAAATGTACATATTCTTTCAACTAGAACTCTCATTTCAAAATCTATCCCACAGAAGTAAAATCACCAGTACGTAAAGACATATGATAGAAATGTTTGACGCCACATTTTCTGAGGTAGCAGGGAAATTATCAAACAAATTATAGAACATACATCATGGAACTTTATACTACCATTATAAAAAACTTGAAGGGATTTCTACTATGCAGGACACAAAGAAGCATGTAAGATTCTATTCTTGTTTTAAAAACCTGTTATATACAGGGGTGTGTGTGTGTGCGCGCGTGTGTGTGCATGTGTGTGTGATTATACAAACAAGCAGGTATATGATCCAATGTACATCAAATTATATAAAGTACAAATAGTAGCCCAAAATGAGGCATAAATACCATTAAGAGATCTTACTTATTTTCTTATATTTGTCATATTATTCATATATAATATAATAGCATATATTATTTATAAAAATAGTAAAAATAGTTATTGTTGAAAATAATAGTTGACATGACAGCAAACTTCCTGCATTTATAGCAAACTGACTTGCAAACTGATATGGTTTGGCTCTGTGTCCCCACCCAAATCTCATGTTAAATTTTAATTCCAAATGTTGGGGGAGGTACCTGGTAAGAGGTGATTGGATCATGGGGGTTGAATTTCCTCCATGTTGTTCTTGTCAAAGTGAGTGACTTCTCACAAGATCTGATGGTTTAAAGGTGTGTGGCACGTCCCCCCTCACTCTCTCTCTCCTGCTGCCATGAGAAGAAGGTGTTTGCTTCCCCTTTGCCTTCTGCCATGATTGTTTCCTAAGGCCTCCCAGTCATGCTTCCTATCAAGCCTACAGAACTGTGAGTCAAGTAAACCTCTTTTCTTCACAAATCACCCAGCCTCATGTAGTTCTTTATAACAGCATGAGAACGTACTAACACACCATCAGAAAATCAAATCAGGCTCTACTTTTCCATCATTTTAAAGACATAGAAAAAGACAGCAAAGAAACTAATAAAAGCTCATTGTCTCTTAAAATTTTTAAATAATGGATCTTATTTCAAAACATAAAGTAAGATCTAGACTGTTTTTAATTCTTCCTCCTACGATGTTGCTCCCCTCAACCCATTTCCACTCTCCTGCAAGGCAAATGAGAAACCAGTTTAGGGTAATGACTATTAACATCAGTCCCTCAGCAGTGGTAATAGAGCCTATTGCCATAGTAGTATTCTATAAAACATGTTCATTATTATCCTCCCTTGAATTACTTTCCAAAGACTTATACAATCTACCATCACTAATGATATATATAGCCTTTCCTCCTTCTAATTTTCAGGACTAAGTGAGAGGCGTTAACCTCTTATACTACATATGTCAATCATGGTATCAATTCAACATCCCTTGTTTTTAAAAACGGAATACCCCATCCACAGCCTCTACTGAAGGAGCAATCATAGGCAATATGCTTTGTACATTTGATTTTTACTTATGACTATTTTAATGACTGCTAATCTTGGCTATCTCCTATGACAGGAGATGGGATGGGCCAGTATGGAAATAAAATTCTAAGACAAAAAATATATAAGTAAACAGAACGAATGAAACAGAGAACAGAGATACCAAATAAAAGAGAAATAAGGCAGTCAGTAGCATAATAAAAATGAAGCAGATGTAGAGCAGAAGGAGGGGTATCTTGAGAGACCATGCACTAGAGGGAATAATAAAGAATAGAAACTGATAGCTTTTTAGTTCCACTTGCCAGGAGTCACTGCTCTGGCAACCAAAGCGATTGTGACCACAACACTCTTCTAGATACCCATGACTTTCATTTATACTAACATCTAGAAAAATAGAAAATAAGTTTTATAAGACACAATTCGGTATCAACTATATGAGTCAAATAATAAAGATTTGCCAACTAGAGTTAAATTAAGTATCTGTCATTTAAAAACATTTAAAATGCAAATAATAAGTGAGAACTGGTCAAGAAGAATTGAAAAAAAGAGTTGGGTTGAAGACTAAAATGGCTACCTATTTCCATCAGGTTAGTTTAATATTAAAATGTACATTTTCATTCCTACCAATGCTGGATGAAAACTGAAAGCAATAAAAATGAATAACATTTTAAGTTTCTCATACACAAAGACTACAAAAGCAAGACTATGAGTAATTAAATTCTTCTATTAGAACTTTAAAAATTTATAATGAAACACAAATGGGTAACTGAAAAATGGGATACAGTTTTAATTTTTCCCAAGTTATATGTCTCTATTTTTGCATATTTTAAAATCTACTATATCTGTATATACTACCAATTAAATGTCAGGAACAAACGATTACAATTCATCATGAGAAGATAATTTATTCGGCATTTTAGGTTTCAATTCAAGTCAGTAAATTAAAAACCTTTCCTGATTACATATGCTTAAACCATAAGCTTGCTTAGCAATACCTTTCAAATTAATACTCTTGTTTTGTTTTGAGACGGAGTTTCACTCTGTCACCCAGGCTGGACAGTGGTGCGATCTTGGCTCACTGCAACATCCACCTCCCAGATTCAAGCAATTCTCCTGCCTCAGCCTCCAGAGTAGCTGGGATTACAGGCGCCTGCCACCATGCCTGGCTAATTTTTGTATTTTTAGTAGAGACGGGGGTTTCACCATGTTGGCCAGGCTGGTCTCGAACTCCTGACCTCAAGTGATCCTGCCGCCTCGGCCTCCCAAAGTGCTGGGATTATAGGCATGAGCCACTACACCCAGCCCCAAATTACTACTCTTAAGAATACTTAAATATAACAGCAGAAATTGGGCAAAAAATTGAGAATTTAACATTTTTTCTGATAATGGCTGCTCAGGATGCTTATCAGTAAGACCAGCCAACTTTAAATGGGAAGTTTTAGATACTTTAAAGCCACCCCTAATTTTTATATGAAGAAAAGTCAGTCAAGCAGCATTTTAGGAAGTATAAAAGGATGTTTTTCCTTTGGTAGTTTAAAAACATCCTTTTAACGCCTGTGCCTTTTTGTTGAATTATATGATAAAATGGATCTGAAAAAAAATCAACTTCAACTAGAAATCTTAAGATTTTGGATCTTGGTCACTAATTGGTTAGATAATCCATTACATAATCTCTCAGGACTTGAATTATTTTATCTGCAGTATAAAGGGAAAGGTTTAATTCTTTAGTCTCAAATTTCTTTCAGCTGTCATCAGGGCAATTGAATTGCACAACTCTAGGAAATACTACTCATGAAGGCCAAGTTAACATTCTACATTTGTATGAAAAGCTTTCACATCCTTCATTCAAGGTATCATGTATACTCTTGCTCCTACACGAAAGTCAGTAATAACAATCAATCAATCAACTATAATAGAGCTTCCATTACATGTGAACACTCTGCTGGGGTAATACCATATCAGAACAAGAATGGTTATTTGTGGCCAAGGGGATCACAAGGTATTTTTTAAACATAAAAAAAAACAAAACCCACATAAAATTCAAGAGACAGACAAAAAAAGTATACAATAAAGGCCACACACCTATGATCATCTGATCTTTGACAAAGCTGATGAAAACAAGCAATGGGGAAAAGACTTCTCTTCCAATAAATAAGATGTTGGGGTAACTGGCTAGCCATATGCAGAAGATTGAGGCTGGACCCCCTTCCTCACACCATATACAAAAATCAACTCAAGATGAATTAAAGATTTAAATGTAAAACCCAAAACTATAAAAACCCTGGAAGATAACCTAGGCAATACCATCCTGGACATAGGAACAGGCAAAGATTTCAAGACAAATCAAAAACAATTGCAACAAAAACAAAAATTGACAAGTGGGATCTAATTAAACTTAAGAGCTTCTGCACAGCAAAAGAAACTATCAACAGAGTAAACAGACAACCTACAGAATGGGAGAAAATATTTGCAAACTATGTATCTGACAAAGGTCTAATATACAGCATCTATAAGGAACTTAAATTTACAAGAGAAAACCCAAGTAAAAAGTGGGCAAAGGATATGAACAGACACTTTCGAAAGAAAACAAACATGACAACCAACAGGTATATGAGAAAAATCTCAGTATCACTGATCATAGAAATGATCATCAGAGAAATGCAAATCAAAGCCACAATGAGGTACCATCTCACACCAGTCAGAATGGCTATTATTAAAGTCAAAAATGACAGATGGGGTAAGGTTACAAAGAAAAGGGAACACACTGTTAGTGGGAGTGTAAATTAGTTCAACCATTGTGGAAAGCAGTATGGCAATTCCTGAAATAGCTAAAAGGAGAACTGCCACTGAACCCAGCAATCCCATTACTGGGGAGATACCCAGAGGAATAGAAATCATTATACCGTAAAGACACATGCACACGAATGTTCACTGCAGCACTACGAACAACAGTAAAGACATGGTGTCAACCTAAATGTCCACCAATGACAGACTGGATAAAGGAAATGTGGTATATATGCACCATGGAACACTATGCAATCATAAGAAAGAATGAGATCATTTCTTTTGTGGGAACATGGATGCACCTGGAGACTATTATCCTCAGCACAACTACTGCATGTTCTCACTTATAAGTGGGAGCTAAATCATGAGAACTTATGAACACAAAGAAGCAAACAACAGACACTTGGGACTCTTGAGGGTGGAGGGTGGGAGGAGGGAGAAGAGCACAAAAGAGAAAAGATCACTACTGGGTACTAGGCTTACCTAGTACCTGGGTGATGAAATAATCAGTACAACAAACCCCTGTAACACAACCATGTAACAAACCTACATGTGTGCCCCGAACCTAAAATAAATGTAAAAAAAAATAACCAAAGTCCTTATACATCAGGAAATACTGATAAGGAACACACTTAAATACCCAAGAATAATCAGTTTGGTAAAAACTGGGGGCATTCTCTCCCAATATTCAAGAAATATCTTTACCTGCACACACGGGAAGTCTAGAGAGTTTTTGATTATAGCTACAAATGTGTGGGAAGGGGGAATTCTGATAACTTTTCGAGGCTTTCTGATTTAAAATCTAAGAACACTGTATTTTGAAAGGATAAGTACATGTAAATAAATAAACAAGCATGTTTTTTCTAAAAAAAAAAAAAACTGATTCAAAATGCAGTAAGGATCAACTCTTAAGTCAATTTTTAATATCTCCAGCTATAAAGAATATACTGTAAATATGATAGCTCTCTCCCAAATCACTTATACTTACATATAGTGCAAAGGTTTAGACTCACAAGTATTTCCCAATTTTAAGAGCATAGTAGGAAGGGGATCTTACTATTTGTTGGAGTTACTTATCAAACAAATATTTACTGAGTCCTACCCTTATGCTAGACAGTGTTATAGGCCCTGGGAATACCGTGGTATACGCGATAGGTATACCTCCCCAGTTGTGAGGCTAACATTCAAATGACAAGCAGCAGAAAATAAACAAGTAGAATTGTAAACAAGATAATTATGGACTGTGATAAGTGCTATAAAAGAAATAAATAGGGTGTTGACACAGGGCAGGACAGTTTTTTTTACCAGGGATGGTACAAAAAAAGAAAAAAATCACCGCTCTGAAAATATTTTAATTATGCTAATTAGAAGGAACTACTCATGTAAAAATAAAGAAAAAACCTATTCTTCACAAAGGAACCAACAAGTTCAAATTCTGGTCATAGGAAATAATCTGACCAAGAAAATCTGATAACTAAGTAAAGTTAGATAACACATTCTTCTCAGGCTCCAAGACTTGCAGGTAAATGCAGAGAAGGCTGGAAAACTGAGAGAGGCAGATTCTACACTCTAAGAGGACTGCAGAAGTATCCTACCAACGAATACTCCTACTTTCACGAAAACAGAGACCCATTCTGAAAAGAAACTGCAAGAAACAGAAATAGACCTAAGCAAAGCAAAAAGAATGAGAACTCTCCCAAATACAATAAACAGGTATATACAATAAACAGGTATATTATACTCAAATAAAATAAAAGAAAAAATTTCAAGAAAATCAAGTACAAAAAACGTGAGCCTAGGACTGTATATATAATCAAACTATCTTTCAAGTTTAAAGGCATAGTTAACAAAGCATTCCTTGAGCCACTCTTTCTGAGAAACCTTCTGACGAATAAACTATACATACCGAAGAAATGATTTCAAAAGCTTCAGCATAAAATCTGGTTACACGAAATAAAAATATTTAACCACCGAACTAAAACTAACCATGAATATAAGAATGACATACATAACAGAAAATAAATGTGTGATGCAACAATGTAGAAAAGATAGAGCTAACAAAAAAAAAAAAAAAAAAAGAGAAGAATGGAGAGAATAAGTAGAATTTGGAATACACTTACTGACTGCCTCACCAGTACAAAATGAAAGGAAAAGATCATCACTTAAGATCAGATGTTGGGAGAGTGAGGAAAGAAAGTTAGAAAAAGTTCCCAGTTAACTTCCTCAGAGAGATTTAAGTGTTAAAGGAACAGGATTGAAGGGAACCCAAAAAACAAAAACAAAAACAAAACAAAAAAAACCCCATAAAAGGTAGACAACATGCAAGACAGATGGGTAATGTACCATGGAAAGAATCAGTGAGCTTAAAGATATGATAACAGAAAGTTCCCAAACTGAAAAAAAGAAAATAAAGAAAAAAAAGAAACAGAATATCCCAAAACTATTTTCTAAAAATAAAAAAGCTATAACAGGTGCATAACTGCAGTATGAGAAGGGAAAGAAAGGAGCAGAAGAAATATTTGAAGTAATAATGGCTGGAATTTTCCAAAATTAATGACAGGCACCAAACCACTGACCAGAGTAAACCAAGCAGGAAGCTCAGAGAAAACCAAGCAGGAAATAGCAAAAAAATTTACAAGTTGGAGTATCATATTCAAACTGCAAAAACCAAAGACAAGGGAACAAAACCCTTCATTTATAGAGAAACAAGGAGAAGAATTACATTGGATTTCTCATCAGAAACTATGCAAGCAAGAAAAGAGTGGAACGAAATACTTGAAGTGTCAGGGGAAAAAAAAAAAGAAACAAAAACACTCACCTAGACTTCCATATCCAGTGAAATTATCCTTTAAAAGTGAAGGAGAAATAACTACTTCCTAAAACAAAAACTAAGGGAATCTGTTACCAGTAGATATGCCTTGCAGAAATGTTAAAAGAAGTTCTTCAGCAAGAACAGCTATATAGGTTACAACATTGATCTATATAAAGAAAGAGTGTCAGAGAAGGATTAAATGAAGATAAAATTAAAACGTATTTTTTTTTTACTCTTAACTGATCTAACAACTGTTCAAAGTAACAATGTTAACAATATATTGAGTGATTATGGCATGCAGATAAATGAGTAAGAACAACATTATAAGGGATACAAGAGGGGAGTAAGAAATACCCTGATAAGTACATGGCACATGAAACAGTACACTGCTACTTAAAGCTGGACTTAGTTTAGATGTACATAAATATCACAAATTCTAGGACAACCACTAAAAACAAGTTAAAAAGAAATGTAACTGATATGCTAAGAGATGAGAAAACAGAATCACACTGAATGTCCATTTTAAATCAGAGAAGACAGAAAAAGGGGAAGAGAAGAAACAAAGAACAAGTACAGTAAATAGAAAACAGTTACAAATATGGTAGATATCAATCCAATTGTATCAACAATCAATTAGTATGTGAATGGTCTAAAGAAACCAATTAAAAGGCTGTTAGAGTAGATAAAAAAACAAAGTCCAAATATGTTGTCTACCAGAAACCCCCATAAAGATACAAATAGGTGAATACAAAGAAATGGAAAAAGACATACCATTCTTTAAATAGAAAACTGGAATAGCTATATTAATTCACATCAGACAAAGCAAACACAAGATCAAGGAAAATCATCAGGAAAAAAGAGAGCCATTAACTAGGCGCAGTGGCTCATGCCTGTAATCTCAGCACTTTGGGAGGCCAAGGCAGGTGAATCATTTGAAGTCAGGAGTTCGAGACCAGCCTGGCCAAAATGGTAAGAAAGTACATGCTTTAATTTTATTTCTACTAAAAATACAAAAATTAGCCAGGCATGGTGGCACAGGCCTGTAATCCCAGCTACTCGGGAGGCTGAGGAAGGAGAATTGCTTGAACCTGGGAGGTAGAGGTTGCAGTGAACCGAGATAACACCACCGCACTCCAGTCTGGGCGACAGAGTGAAACCCTGTCTCAAAAAATAAAAGTAAAAAAAAAAGGAAGCATTAAATAATTTTAAAAACTGTCAGTACTCCAAGAAGACATAACAATCCTTAAGGTGTCTGTATCAAACAAAAGCGTGTCAAAATACTTGAGAGAGACACTGACAGAAGTTCAAGAAGCATTATTATAATTGAACACATCAATATCTCTCTGTCAGTAATTGACAGACTCAGCAGGCAGAAGCTCAGAATACCCTTGAACTGAACAGCATCATCAATCAACTAGATCTAATAGACTTTGCAGAGTATTTCACCCAATAACAGCAGAACACATATTCTTCTCAAGCTCACACAAGAATATTCACCAAGGAAGATCATAAAATATATGTTAGTAATGTAAAAGAGTTGAAGATTACACAAAGTATGCTCTCAGACCACAATGAAATTAAACTAGAAATCATTCACAGATAGATGGAAAATCCCAAAATATTTGGTGTAAACATACTTCTAAATGATACATGGGCCAAAGTAGTCTCCAGATAAATTTAAAAATATTCTGAACAAGTGAAACTAAGAACAAAACATCAAAACTTGTGGGATACAGTGAAAGGAATGCTTAGAAGGAAATTTACGGTATTGAAAGCATTTTATTAAGTCATAAAGACTTAAAAACAATCACTTAAGCTTCCACCCTAGGAAACTAGAGAAAAGCAACTGAAGCGTAAACAAAGCAGAAAAAGTAAATAAATAAAAATTAGGGCAAAAAAATCAATGAAACTGAAAACAGGAAATGTGTAGAATAAAGCAAGAAACCAAAAGCTGGCTACCTGAAAAGACCAATAAAACTGACAAAACTCTAGCAGGGCTAACAAAGAAAAAAACAGAGAAGACACAAATTACTAATATTGGAAATGCAAAGGAGTGATCACTATTGATCACTTGGATATTAAACAGATAATAAAATGAACAATTCTATTCCCACAAAACTGATAACATAAATGAAATGGACAAATTCCTTAAAAGATACAAACTACCAAAAGTCAAGAAAGTGACCTTCTGAATATGCCAATAACTATTAATGAAACTGAATTAGTAATTAATAATCTTCCAAAAAAGAAAATCTCCAGGCCCAGATGGTTTTACTGGTGAATTCTACCAAGCATTGAAAGAAAGCAATGATACCAATGCTCTAGAATGTCTTTCAGAAAAGAATACCAGAGGAAACACTTCCTAATGCTTTGCATGAGACCAGCATTACCCTAATACAAAAACCAGATAGAGACATTACAGAAAGAAAACCTCCAGCCAATCTCTTATGAAATATGGATGCAAAAATACTCTCAACAAAAAATTAGTAAATCAAATAAAAAATGTATACAAATAATTACACACCACAATCAAATGTATTTATTACAGGGCTATTTCAACATCCTGAAATCAATTAATGTATTACACATCAATAGGCTAAAGAAGAAAGTCATATGATCATATCAACAGACGCAGAGAAAGCATTTCACAGAATCCAACACATATTCATGATTAAAATCTTAGCTAACTAGGAATTCTGGTAGCCCTCTTCAATTTGATAAAAGAGTACCTACAAAACACCTACAAGTAACATCATATTTAATGGTGAGAAACTAGATGTTTTCCCCCAAGACTGGAAATGAGATAATTCTATTCAATACCATCCTGGAAATGCTAGCTAAATCCAAGAAGATAAGGGGGAAAAATGGTCTATGGATTGAGAAGAAGGAAACAATACTGTTATCATTCATAGATGACACGACTGCCTATATAGAAAATCCCAAAGAACTGACGAACTCCTGGAAATAATAAATGATTATAGCAAGGTTTCAGGATATAAGGTTAATGAGAGGGACTAAAAGAAACAAAACCCCCAAAGCAGCACATCCAGCACCCAGATTTTGATTTCTTATGCCTTTCTCCAATAAAAGGAACAACAGTTCCATGGAAAAATGGGGCAGAAAATAAAACAAGATGAGGCTGGAGCATCTTGTAATACCAGAAATTAAGAAAGCACTAAAACGAAAAACAAAACAAAAACTTGATGGAAGTTATGTCAAAGGGGCACATGAGCCAACTGAAACAGCTTCCAACAACTAAAGCTGGAACAATTTGAGCAACAAAATAAACAAAGTAGTACTGGATTATAATAAAGTATAAAATAAGTATCTGAGCTCACATGATACAAATAAATTACTGGATAAATTAGTATGGCAGAAGAGACAAATCTCCCATAAAGAAGAATTCCTAAGAAATTATGTAATACTCCACTCTAAAGAACTGAGAGCACTCCCTCAGTGTTAGCTGTGTATAACGACTTCTTTCCAAAGAGTACAGTATGCAAAAGGGAAAAAAGGGGAAAATATTACAGTGGAGAAACCTGACAAACACTACCTCAGGGAGGTGATCAAGGGCCTGCTTACAATATATTCCCTCCCAATCACCCAAACTCCAGTAGAGAGGCATCCTACAATATACCTGTTTTTTTTTTTTTTAAAGGTATTAAGTTAAAACAAAGAAATCAGAGCCTTCAAACATAAAAGCGAAAAGCAGTTAGAAGATATAATGCAAGAGAAGACCTCTAATTACAACAATAAAATACAGTATTAGCCATAAGCTTAGAAAAGAAATGTGCAAAACCTATGAGAAAATTGTTTTAAACAGCCCTGAGATAGAGAGATAGACAGACAGACAGACAGACAGATTAGATAGATAGATGATTGATTGATAGATAGATAGATAGATAGATAGATAGATAGATAGATAGATGGAAAAATGCAAAGACATGCCATGTTCCTGCATAAAAAGACTCATCATCATAAAAATACAATTCTATGTTAACTTATAAATTTAATTACACCCAAAAATAAAAACAGGTTTCCCTACAACTGGAAATAGCAGTATGAATTCAAGATATTTTTTCTCCTAAAAAAATTTATTTCCTAGCTCTATCACCTAGAAGGATCTAAAAGAAATGACAATCTGGTAACATTAAGTATCTCTATTTTCCAATTATGTACTCCGAACATCATGCCTCAACTAAAGCATGGTAGATAAAGTCATTTTCCTATGCCAAAAAGCAAGAAAATAAAGAATGGGGTCATGTCAAGGGAACACAGGAGAAAGCCTGAAGGGGCTCCCACTGGCCTAAGATGGAACCATCTGGCATCACAAAGAATGACTACTGAAGTCATTTAAAACACAACAAATAAAGAGACTAATGTTCATAAATGCTTTTCGTTTTTTTTTTTTTTTTTAAATTAGTTAGACACCTGGAGGTATATAACAACTCACTATGCTGAAAACTAGTGATTAAAAGGAAAGCATTAAGCATTTATCATGCTTTTCCAGTAGAACTATATTTCAGAGTAACCAAAAAGCTCAAATAGATGAGGTAAATTTTTACCCAGGAAAATTACAGCTAATAAATGTGAAAGGAATGGTAAGATGAGAGAAATCCAATTTTGACACTTCTACTGAAATAGTTTATTCTAACAATGAGTTATCTTTGGATATTAACATGATTAATGAAAAGTGGAGAGCTTTACAAAAAAGTTGTCACCACCACATTTTGTGCCTTCTGAAGTGATAAAATACAAAGTATATGGCACCACCTAGGGAATGGTCTTTCTACAAAAGTGATGGAGGCCAATGTGGGAGGATTGCTCAAGGCCAGAAGTTTAAGACCAGCCTAGGCAACACAACAAGACCTTGGCTCTACAAAAAAAAAAATTTTTTTTAAATGAGCCAGGCATGGTGGCACACGCCTGTAGTTCCAGTTACTCAGGAGGCTGAGATGGGAGGATCACTTGAGCCCAGGAGGTTCAAGGCTACAGTGAGCCATGACTGTGCCACTGCACTCCAGCCTGGGCAACAGAGCAAGACCATCTTAAAAAAAAATCTGATCCAAAATCTAAATAAGGTTTTCTGTTTAACTTCCAGTATATATAAAGCACAAATGGAGGAATTAGTCAAATGCCACTACAAAAAAACAACTGAACATATCTAGAATGGGGGAGCTTCTTCAGGACAAATGACCCAATTTCTTCAACAAATCAACAGATAAAGGAAAACAGCAAGAGGATGGGAAGACTCTTCTTCTTTTTGCTTTTTAAAAGAGACAGAGTCTTGTTCTGTTGCCCAGGCTGGAATGCAGTGGCACAATAATAGCTCACTGACGCCTCGACCTCCTGGACTCAAGCAATCCTCTTGCCTCAGCCTCCAAAGTAGTTGGGACTACAGGTGCGCACCACCATACCCGGCTAATGGAAGAATTCTTGATAAAAAGAATTGTAAAAGGGACATAACAACAAATACAATAAGCGTTTGGATCCTGATTCAAACGCTTATTGCTGATTCAAACGCTATAAAAAGACATTTTTTAGAAAACTGAAAATTAAATATGGACTAGGTATTAATTGTAATTAAAGAATTACTGCTAAATCTGTTAAGTAAAATAATGACATTGTAGCTATAAGAGAAAATGTCTCTGGCAGGGCAGTTCAAAGATGGCCTCAAATGATCCCCACCACCAAGTATTCACACCATTGTGTAATTCCATCTCATTGTAATTTCATCTCATTGAGTGTAGGTTGGCCTAGTGACTTGTTTTTAACCAAGAGAATATGGCAAAGGAGATGGGACATCATTTCTGGGTCTACGCTACATAAAACTGTGACTTCCACTTCACTAGCAGACTTTCCCTTGTTGGCACTGATGAAGCAAAACACCACATTAAAGACGCCCACGTGGCAATGAACTGAGGACAACCTCTGGGCAACAACTTGCAAGAAACTGAATCCTGCCAACAATCACATAAGCTTAGAGGCAGATCCTTCTCCACTCAAGCCTTTAGGTGAAACCACAGCCCCAGCCAACATCTTGACTGTAGCCTTAGAGACCTGGAGCAGAAGACCTCTATGTCCAAAAACCGGACCCTCATCGATATAATAAATGTGTATTGTTTTAAGCTGCTAAGTTTGTAGCAATTTGTTATAGATTAACAGATATCCAAGGCCAGGTGCAGTGGATCATGCCTGTAATTCCAGAACTCTGGGAGGCTGAGGTGAAGGAGTGCTTGAACCCAGGAGTTTGAGACTAGCTTGGGCAACATAGCGAGACCCCACCTCTACCAAAAAAAAAAAAGTTTTTAAATAAAACAATGAAATAAAAAATAACTAATAAAATGTCCTCTTTTTCATGTATACTGAAATATTTAGAAATAACATAACTTATATTTACTTTAAAATAAACCAGAAGAAAGAAAGAGAGGTGGGTGCAAATACAGGTTGAAAACTATAGAATGTCCATGGCCTAGCAAATAGCAGGCTATTGTAGTATCATTAGGTACTATCACTCAAAGCAAAACTCAAGTCAACTTATTAGTACCAAGCAACTGAAAATGTTTGAGCATGTAGTAATTATCTCTAAGGACTCAAAGCACTTTGGGAACACATACCTGCAAACTCCACACAAATGAATGGAGCAACCACTAGGAAAAAAGAATGGCAACAAAATAAAATAAACATTCCTATACAGAAGAATGATAAAATAGGAAATTCTCACTAGACAAAAATCAAACTAAAAAGCTCATTAACATGATTTGGTGTCT
This sequence comes from Macaca mulatta, assembly GCF_049350105.2. Classification (NCBI taxonomy): domain Eukaryota; kingdom Metazoa; phylum Chordata; class Mammalia; order Primates; family Cercopithecidae; genus Macaca; species Macaca mulatta. The sequence goes on along the minus strand of NC_133408.1, from coordinate 171,055,102 downwards.
CCCCAAAACCAAAAAATCAATGTATTGAGACACTCATATAAAAATAGTCCTCAACCGCTGAGTATCTCAGAAGGCTTGAATTATCAATCTTTTCAGAAATTAAATGACCCTTCAGAATATATTTCAAAACCAAGAACTATCCCCTTTCTACCTAATGCAAAGATCATTAAATTTGTACATGATCTGGCAATGATTTACTGCTTAGTACACACAGTCTTCAAACCTTAGACAATATAACAATATAATCACAGAGGGATTAGAAAGATTTAAGGCCGGATGCGGTGGCTCACGCCTAAATCCCAGCACTTTGGGAGGCAGAGGCAGGCGGATCACAAGGTCAAGAGATCGAGACCATCCTGGCCAACATGGTGAAACCCCGTCTCTACCAAAAATACAAAAAATTAGCTGGGTGTGGTGGCACGCACCTGTAGTCCCAGCTAGTCAAGAGACTGAGGCAAGAGGACAGTTTGAACCCATGAGGTGGAGGTTGCAGTGAGCTGAGATCGTGCCACTGTACTCCAGCCTGGGCAACAGAGCAAGACTCTGTATTAAAAATAATAATAATAATAAAAAAAAGATTTAAGAGATCAAACTGTTTCTAAGCACTCTCAAACCTTCATTTATATGTAATTAATTTAACTAAAACAATCACTATCATCTAACTATATCAAGTTCTTAAAATATCTTTGCTGGGCAACAATTTAGCTTAATATGAACTATAATATGTGGATGTGGGGAAGAGTACATGTCTTTAAAAAATTACTCTGTAATATCAACTCTTTGCTGTCTTGCGTCAAAAAAGAACTTCAGAATCTAAATCCCTCATTTTGTATGAGAAAAAAATAAAAGGCTAGAGAAACTAAATGACTGATCTAAAATTACCAATTAATCGGTGGTAGAACTAGGATTAGAACTCAAGTCCCTGGTCCTAGGTCAGTGTTCTCTCTATACCACACTGTCTCAATTCTTTCATGTTTTCCTTTGCATCAGATCCAGCTTTTGCCACAGTATAATACAGTAATTTAAACTGTACTAAAGATGACAGGTCAAACCAATATTATCTAATCCAAATCTGCTTACTTAATGAGAACTCTCCTTTCATTCCCATAATAGGTATCTTTGACTAATGCCCTAAGTCCCATGGTAAAGCATTTTTCAAACTCTCTTCCTCAGAGAAATCCAGAGGATCTACAAATATTTTTAAATTACATTTGTGGGACCCTGTCTAAAAACAAACAAACAAACAAACAAAAAACCCAACAACTATAGTTAACTCTTAAAACTATTTAAAAATTCAGAAGTAGTATAGATCAAATATTACCACAATGGATAATATCATCTATAAAAACTTGTGTACCTTGTTTTGTGTTAGCTTTGGAATGAAACTTCTCCCAACATCTCTGCATATACATGAATTATTTTCTTTTTTTTTTTCTTTTTCTTTTTTTTTTTTTTTTTGAGACAGAGTCTAGCTGTGTCGCCCAGGCTGGAGTGCAGTGGCGCGATCTCAGCTCACTGCAAGCTCCGCCTCCCGGGTTCACGCCATTCTCCTGCCTCAGCCTCCTAGTAGCTGGGACTACAGGCGCCCGCCACCACGCCTGGCTAGTTTTTTTTTTTTTTGTATTTTTAGTAGAGACGGGGTTTCACCATGTTAGCCAGGATGGTCTCGATCTCCTAACCTCGTGATCCACCTGCCTCGGCCTCCCAACGTGCTGGGATTATAGGCGTGAGCCACCGCGCCCGGCCTCATGAATTATTTTCTACATGTGTCCCTGATTAACGGCTGTAGTTGTATGTTAGACTTTCAAAAGCTCATTTCTATATATGCCTGTTCGCATAAAATTCACAAATAAATTCACACCTAGAACATATCTGATAAATGGGCAAGGTTGTTTTAATGCTCTCTTCATATATTTTATTTTATTTTATTTTATTTATTTTTTTGAGACGGAGTCTCACTCTGTTGCCCAGGCTGGAGTGCACTGGCTGTGATCTTGGCTCACTGCAAGCTCCGCCTCCCGGGTTCACACCATTCTCCTGCCTCAGCCTCCAGAGTAGCTGGGGTTACAGGCGCCCGCCACCACAGCCAGCTAATTTTTTGTATTTTTAGTAGAGACAGGATTTCACCGTGTTAGCTAGGATGGTCTTGATCTCCTGACCTTGTGATCTGCCTGCCTCGGCCTCCCAAAGTGCTGGGATTAGAGGCACGAGCCACCCCGCCCAGCCTCTTCATATATTAATAAGAGATATGTCATACGGCAAATCACAATATAGATAGCTGTAGCACAGAATACAACTTTGGAGTGCTTTTCTGTTTAAATATTATATGGAACATGAGCAGTTTAGTGATATAACTGAAATCAAGTTTATTACAGGTAATAACTCTCCTCACTCAACAGTCAGACAACTCATACTTACGTATCTTAGAGCTCTCAGCCTTTCCTTTGTTAAATTCAGAATGTTCATCAATTCACAAACCATTAGTTTGTTACTATACTATGATTACCTCACATGCCAGCCAACATTTGTTTCAAAAGCACTACTGTCTTTATAATTCAGTACCCATTTTTGCAATTTAAAAAATGTTATTGCACTTTATAAATGGAAAACAGAAATACAAAAGCCTACCAGTAATATTAATCCACTTGAAACAATAATGGGCATCAGATTAGCCAGACGAAGAAAACTTCAGATACTAGATTTAACCAGTTTAAGCATAAATGAAATGCTGAGAAAACAGTTTTTAAAATCACATCAAAAGGCAAAAGTAAAGGAGCCAATTATGGATTTATTGACTCTCACCTCCAAATTCACCCTTTTTTCCTCCTCTTTGAAAATGGATTTGGGCCCTTTATGTTTCCTTTACCAGCTGGCACAATGTTAAGCTGTGTCAGTAAGAGGGGGCAGGAGTCATCGCAGCAAGTAAGGGTTTTTTGTCATTGGGTTTTTTTGTTTTTGTTTGGCTTCTTGGTTCAGGTATGCTTGGCCTGCATGCTCTTGCAGCATACATAGCTTCTCCAGCTCTTCATTCCTGCCATACAGATTTCTCCAGCATCAGGCTCCAGCAGCATATACAGCTTCAATGCCCAGTTCCTGTGCCTGAGCAGCTTCTCCAGCACCAGGTTCCTGCATCTGAATGCAGACTAATTATGGATATTTTTGCACTTACTCTCTTGACAATCAGCAAGGCTGTTCAAACTAATGACTTCAACTGAGTCTTTCTTTAGCTAAGATAAATTTTCCTCTATTTTTTTCCTTTCATTTCTATTTTTTTTTCTAATCCTTTTCTAGGCCTATTATTAGGTAGAAGGTGCAGGGCTGCTATATACAATTATGCAGGTTGCACCGTGCACTAGAAGATCCCACTGAAGAGTGAAAGCTGAAATTCAGCCTGTGTCCCACCCATCAAGTCCTGAATCCCGGTCAAAGAGCATCATCTGCTCATTAAGCCACATGTCCTGAAGGTGAGAAGGCGGACCTTCTGGATCAAGGCTAGCCTCCATGTTCAATTTTTCATTAATATTTTCCTATCTTTTTGCTTTTGTTTAGATTCCAAGTCTTTTCTATCTATACATGTAACTATATAATAAATACATATGTATATGTAATTATATAAAAACAATAACTTTTGTAGGATCTTCATCATAGTCTAGTACTTTGGGCCTAGGCCCAAAATAACAGGTTATTTTATAACCTAGGAGCATCAGAATTTTTGAAAGATTCGCAAGTAACTTGAATGTGCAAACTGCTGTCAGTTAATGGTGCACAAGCTTTTCTGCTCAAGTACCCTCTAAATTAATTTTGAAAATCTATGCACATCCTCAACATTTTTTAGTTGCAAAATGTTTCATACCTTATAATTATCACAAAGGTTGTGATTTCCAGTGTACTTTAAATTTTTTTTTTTTTTTTTTTTGAGATGGAGTCTCGCTCTGTTGCCCAGGCTGGAGTGCAGTGGCCGGATCTCAGCTCACTGCAAGCTCCGCCTCCCGGGTCTACGCCATTCTCCTGCCTCAGCCTCCCGAGTAGCTGGGACTACAGGCGCCCGCCACCTCGCCCAGCTAGTTTTTTGTATTTTTAGTAGAGACGGGGTTTCACCGTGTTAGCCAGGATGGTCTCGATCTCCTGACCTCGTGATCCGCCCGTCTCGGCCTCCCAAAGTGCTGGGATTACAGGTTTGAGCCACCACGCCCGGCCAATTTTTTTTTTTTTGAGACTGAGTCTCGCTCTGTCGCCAGGCTGAAGTGCAGTGGCACAATCTTGGCTCACTGCAACCTCCGCCTCCCGGGTTCAAGAAACTCTCCTGCCTCAGCCTCCCGAGTAGCTGGGATTACAGGTGTGCACCATCATGCCCAGCCAACTTTTGTATTTTTAGTAGAGACAGGGTTTCACCATGTTGGCCAGACTGGTCTTGAACTCCTAGCCTCAACTTACCCGCCTTGGCCTCCCTAAGTGCTGGGATTACAGGCATGAGCCACCACACCTGCCCAAATATTGTTAATTTTTAATAAAGTTGTTATATATGCTCTTTTAAAAGCATCAATAGAATAAAAATACCATCATCTGTTTTTTAAATGAACAGCCTCTTCTTATACAGTCAAAAGTTTATATTATCTTGGTTTCTCCTTAAACTTCCCCCACAGACTTTTCCAAAATGTAATATATGCTGGAAGGTCTTTCATTTTTCACTCCATATGACTTCTTTGAGAAAATGCCATGTAAATTAAGATTAAGCTTTTTTTATTTTTCATCATGAGATTCCAAGTGATTTTAAAAATTTCTTCTGGATGTTGTTATCAATTTCGTAAACATATTACTGACCAAAACAATATAAATATATTAAAAACTTTGACAGATGATTAAGTATAAAGGTATTAGAGATGATTCTCAAAGACACGTGTACTTTCAAAACAATTATCTCATGTATATATGAACAAATATCACTGCTAGAATCAAATGGGATTCAACATCAACTCTATAGTTATTTTTAAATTTTTTTTTTGAGACACAGTCTCGCTCTGCTGCCCAGGCTGGAATGCAGTGGCATGATCATAGCTCACTGCAGCCTCAAATTCCTGGGCTCAAGTGATCTTCAAGCCTCAGCCTCTCAAGTAGCTAGAACTACAGGAGCACACCACCACACCTGACTAATTTAATGTTTTGTAGAGAAGAGGTCTCGCTATGTTACCCAAGCTATTCTCCAACTCCTGGACTCTATGATCCTCCCTTGCTCACATAAATAAATACAAGGCAACAGAAGGAATTTCTGTTACTACAGTTTGAGAATTCAAAACCTGAAAACCCAAAATCAGAAATGTTCCAAAATCTGAAAACTTTTTGAGTTCTGACCTGACACTGCAAGAAAATGCTCATGGGAGCATTTCAGATTTCAAATTTCAGATTAGGGATGCTCAATTGCTAAGTATATATTAACATAATGCAAATATTCCAAAATCCTAAAAATTCCAAAATTCAAAACACTTCTGGTCTTAAGCATTTCAAGTAAGGGATACTCAACCTGGACTGTTCCTGTACTGCTAATTTTTTTTTTTTACCACCTTCCAAATTATATGCCAAAAATCGCGTAACGAGCTATCATTAAAAATTATTTATGATCAGTCCAGGTGTGGTGGCTCACGCCTGTAATCCCAGCACTTTGGGAGGGCAAGGCAGGTGGATCACCTGAGGTCAGGAGTTCAAGACCAGCCTGGCCAACATGGTGAAACCCCATCTCTACTAAAAATACAAAAAAAAATTAGCCAGGCGTAGTGGCATGTGCCTGTAATCCCAGCTACTCAGGAGGCCAAAGCAGGAGAATCGCTTGAACCCAGGAGGTGGAGGTTGCAGTGAGCCAAGATGGCACCACTGCACTCCAGCCTGGGCAACAGAGCAAGATCCGGCTCAAAAAAAAAAAAAAAATTATCTATGATTTATCAACTGACAAATTGATTAGGTCCTCCTTTTATTTTGTTTAAAAGAATTGAGAACCACCTTTTTTGCATTTAACCAACAACCAGCAACGACAATACTGCTGGTGAATAGACCACACTTTTGAGGAGCAAGGGCATAAGCCACAGGCATGTTCTTAGGCAAATCAATTTTAGGAAAGAATACACAAGAACAGTAAGACTTAGGAAACTGAGTATTTTAAAACTATTTTTGCCCGCGTACCCAGTGGAAGGTCTACGTGTAATCCCAGGGATAAGCATGCCTGAATTTGAAGATGCTCAAAATTAGCTACTAAAAACTGAAACTGCTGGGTCATAAGAGTACTTAAAATTTTAATTTTAAATCATAGACTTAACTTTATTCACATCACTTTTCTATTAAAAAATCCTTTGATGGCTCCTCACTTTAAAAAAACAAAGGAACTCACTAACATGGGACACAGGATCCTATATAATTTGTGTTTATAATCAAAGCAATTCACACAAACACAATTATCCATTTTTTTCTTATTTAAAAGTAGTATTTGTTATTTGCTAAAATAAGATAATATTTAACATTTCAGGCAATACCCAAAGAAAAGGCACTTAAAAAATAAAAATCACCCCAATTACTACAACCCAGAGATAATCACTTAATATTTTGGTAAATCTCCTTAAAATCTTTTCTATATATACAGGCATACAAATCGTGTGTGTTTTTAAAATATAAATTGAATCAAACCATTTTAAAATCAGGGTTTTTTGCTGTTTTCTCTTTTATATGCCATTGTATCTGAAGCATTTTCTCTACATCATTAAAAAATATTCTAAAATTTACATGTGGCAGCCCAATATCCCATCATAATTCAAGGATATACCAAAAGACTGTCTCATTAAATCCAATAAATCTCAGGGCAACACATCTCTATCAACAGCATTAGATATCTGCTAGAAGATTAATCCGCAATTCACACATTCTCAGATTTATGTAAAAATAAGTGCTCCCTGTATGCCCCAGAAAAGCAGGTTAAAATATCATAAAAGATATCTTAATTTCCTCAAAAGAGTAAAATAAAATTCAAAGAGTTCTGTTTTCAATATATTTAATTTTTTTACAGAGAGTAGTACATCCCCTAAATGCATTTGTGATAAGTGCTTATTATCTTCTGATATGCAGAATCATAAAGAAACTATAAATAAACAGAAGGGAGTTCACTGACAAATAACGAGGAGAATAAATGTTAATTACGCAGAGAGGAAAGTGGCAAGTGACTCTGGAACAGTATCAGTCAAGTTACCTTCAATAAACACAATATAATACTGTAACTGTGAAATAAATCTTAACAATAACTGAAAAGACTTACTAAAAGCATTAAAAAAGGATGAATGTGGAAAGAAATAAGGACAAGGACACCATTTCATATATACAAAGTCTAAGAAAGAAGTACATGATCAAGGACCCAGTCCATTAAGTGCCTTGTATAAACTTTAGGGAAAAGTCTACCTCCAAGCATCTTTCTGGTTATGATATGCTACACTAGCCAATTTCCTAAATTGGAGCTGCTGAATATGCACAGGGGTAAGGATAAATTCCTACATTCAAGAAATGCAAAAAATGGCAAAAGAAATTAAATCAGTACCCAAAGGAAGGCATAGCTCATTTACCTCTTTCAAAGTCTCTCCTCAAGCCTTCCTCAACAGTGGAAGCGCAATTCTCTGAATTTCAGTTCTGCAGCATTTACTGCTTTTGTCACTTACTCATACTTAGCCTTTGCTACCTCCTATTGAACCATGTATGGAAAGTGTATCACCAGAGTTTCTTTCTTCTACCTTCTAACAGATCAGGCTATCATCTGGAATCAGTAAGCACCTAATAAATCTGTTTATGTTAAAAATAGGAATTTGAAAAGCCGTAATACCACTATATAGCAATAAAAACATACGTTTTTTAAAAAGGTTTGTCTTTAACCTGTCACCCATCATAGCATTTTAGGTTGTAGAAAACAGAGATCTCCATAGATGCCAAAGACTTAAACTTTCAGACCTAGATGTATGAATTTTCCAATCATCTGAAATTCTAAGCTCTGGAAGAAACTATTTTGTTAAACTAGAAGTTATTTTCAGCTCTTGAAAAATCTATGTCTCTCACTTCCCAGTCATCAATGCTGAAAGAAACAAATAGAAAAAGATTAATTTGTTTTAAAAAAACCTATTCTCATTTTGTATAAGGAAAGAATTCATTAACAAATTTCACTGCTTCCAAAAATGTCTCCCATTTGATATTTCACATATACACAAACAATATACATTTTAGGAAAAAACACACTGACTTTCAACTACTGTCCCCAGCATGAACTGCTTAGCAAAGTATCATATGTGTACCTATGTGTGTACATGCCTGTACATTGATAGGTAAATATCTTCAAAGATGAAGGCAGGGAGCTAATTCACATATTCTCAAGAAAAATAAGGAACACAAAGGACTAGCTAAACTGTCACAGAAAATTCTCAAAGTAATACATTTGAAGTCAAGCAATTTGCTATCTAATCCCAAATGATCACTTTCCTTACAGGGCTTCAATTCATACGCATTAAACGGTTTCTTGACACTACATAACAGAAAAAAAAAAAAATCAACAAAAAAATCTGGCAGTTTCTCCAATAACTAAATCATAGAGTCAGCAAATGACCCAGAAATTCCACTGCTAGACATATACCCAAGAAATGACAACATGTCCACAAAAAACTTGTATGAATGTTTATTATAGCAGCATTATTCATAATAGCCTGTAAGTGGATATAATCCAAAGGTCTATCAACTAATGCAGGGATCCCAAACCTCCAGGCCACAGACCAGTACCGGTTCCTGTTAGGAACTGAGATGCACAGCAGGAGGTGTTGGCGGTGGGTTAGCAAGCATTACTGCCTGAGCTCTGCCTCCTGTCAGATCAGCATAGGCATTAGATTCTCATAGGAGCACCATCCCTACATGCAAGGGATCTAGGTTGGGTGCTCCTTACGAGAATCGTTGTTGTTGTTGTTGTTGTTGTTGTTGCTGTTTTGGTTTTGTTCCTTATAAGAACCTACTGCCTGATGATCTGAAATGGAACGATTTCATCCTGAAACCATCCTCCCCGCTTACCCCGATCCATGGAAAAACTGCCTTCCACAAAGTCAGTCCTTGGTGCCAAAAAGGTTGGGGACCACTGAACTAATGAATGGCTAAACATACTGTGGTATATCGATACAATAGAATACTTACCAGCCATAAAAACGATGTAGTACAGATACATGATACAATATTGATGAACTTTGAAAACAATATCCTAAATGGAAGCCAATCACAAAAGGCCATATATTATATGATTCCATTTATAGAAAAAGTCTGAAATAGGCAAATCTATAGACACCAAGAGTAGTTTAGTGGTTGCTCAGAGATGGAAGAGTAAGTGGATAATAGCCAAAGGCTACAATTTTCCTTGAGATTATGAAAATGTTCTAAAATTGACTGCAATGACGGTCACATCTGTGAATGTATAAAAAATCCATTGAATTGAATACCCTAAAGTAGAATTGTATGGTATATAAATTACATCTCAAAAACACTGTTACATGAAAAAAAAAAATCAACCAACAAATAATTATGTTCAAAGAATTAGAGGAAATGATCCCTATCTTAAAATTAATAAAAATACAGATACTCAAAAACTATTAGGCAAATCAGATTCTGTAATAAACTGCACTCTACAAATTTTTCAAAGTCTCATTAAAAATATTACCTATAAAATCATAAATAACTTCATAATAAAAATCATTTAAAACTCAACAATTTAAATAAAAAGCTTTCTATTGTTACAAGTCTTTCCAAATATAATACCTCCACCCTAGAGATAACCAATTTCACTCAAGACACTCTCAGATTTTGCTGAAACTCATTGAAAAAAAATACAGAATGGACTTAAAACTATGTCACTAATGTGATATTCTGAATATGGCCAATATGACACCTTACAGTCCTAAACCAAAACTGCACTAAAAAGAGAAAAGTAATCAAAATGGCTAGTTAATTCACTCATTTACTCATTTAATAAATATCATGCTTGGACTACAATGATGAAGGAAAATTCCATACATTCTATGGAGTTTTTGGTCTATTTGGGAAGACAGCTATTAATCAAGTAATTATACATTTTAATACATTATACATTTTAATACAGGAATAATTATACATTTTAATACAGGAAGCCAGGCATGGTGGCTCACGCCTGTAATCCCGGCACTTTGGGAGGCCAAGGCAGGTAGATCACCTGAGGTCCGGAGTTTGAGGCCAACATGATGACACTCCGTCTCTCCTAAAAATACAAAAATTAGCCAGGTGTGGTAGTGCACACCTGTAGTCCCAACTACTCAGGAGGTTGAGGCAGGAGAATTATTTGAACCTGGGAGGCGGAGGTTGTAGTAAGCCAAGACTGCACCACTGCACTCCAGCCTGGGCGACAAAGCAAGACTTCATCTCAAAAAAGAAAAAAAAAGCTGTAATTACAAACTGTAAAAAATGATCGACAGGTACTTGTTGCTATGAAAACATTTAACTGTAGGGCCAGGGGAGTGGGTGCCAGATCAATGGGGAAAGGGGGGTCGGGCAGGATTTCCTGAGAAAGTGACATTTTAGCTGACAGCTGAAGAATAAACAGGAGTTAGATTTTATGACTTTTCTGATGCAACTTCTTAATCAAAAGGGAAAAGGGAAGAAAAAGGACAGTGACAGGAAGGGAAAACAAACGTATCCAGGATTGTTTAAAGTAGCTTATTATAGCATTTCTATGTATATAAGACAACTTCCTTAACAACAAATACATAGGTGATATTGGCCATAATATTAGTCATACTAAAAAAAAAAGTAGGAATATTTTTAAAGTATTAAATACTAACATTTACAAAAACCAAAGTTTACACCAAACCCAAGTATCTTCTTTCTAGACCTACATCTTCACAGAAATATAAGATTCCATAAAAGTTCTAACAAAAAGGTAGATAATTTAAAAATCTTATTACATGAAGGGAAATACTATACTTAAAGATTAAACTCTCAATTTTCGTTTTTTTTTTTTTTTTTGAGACTGAGTCTCACTCTGTCACCCAGGCTGGAGTACAGTGGCACAATCTCAGCTCGCTGCAACCTCTGCCTTCTGGATTCAAGCAATTCTCATGCCTCAGCCTCCCAAATAGCTGGGAGCACAGGCATGCACCACCACGTCCTGCTAATTTTTGTATTTTTAGTAGAGATGGGGTTTCACTATGTTAGCCAGGCTGAATTCCTGACCTCAAGTGATCCGTCCACCTCCGCCTCCCAAAGTGCTGGGATTACAGGCATAAGCCACTGCACCTGACCAACTCTCAATTTCCTAACCTTATAAACAAGTAAGTCTCAAAAGAAATGTGCAAATCACCAATAAAACCAAAAGTAAAATCTCATTTTAATTCTTAATAAACATTTAAAACAACTGCTTAACAATCACTCTTCAGCCTTTTGGCTAAGATCAAGAATAAAACAACTGCTAACAAATCATGTTATAGTTAGTTGACCCTTGAACAATGCGGGGCCTAGGGGCGCCAACTCCCATGCGGTTGAAAAAGCCATGTATGACTTTTGACTCCCATAAAACTTAACTGCTAATAGCTTACTGTTGACCAGAAGCCTTATCAATAACATGAAGGGCCAATTAACACATATTTCTTGTGTTACATGTATGACATACTTATTGTATTCTTACAACAAGCTAGAGAAAGGAAAATGTTATCAAGAAAATTAAAAGAAAGAGAAAAAGTATTTACTATTCATTAAATGGAAGTAGATCATCACAAAGGGTCTTCATTCTTGTCATCTTCACGTTGAGTAGGCTGAGGAGGAGAAAGAGAAGGGATCGACCTTTCTGTTTCAAGGTGGCAGAGCGGAAGAAAATCATGTATAAGTGGACCTGCAAATTCAAATCCATGTTGTTCAAGAGTCAACTGTATTTATGTTCCAAAATTCTTTCCCATCAGATAGCAAGAATAAGCAGTTAATGAAGGAAAACACTGAGCAAGAGACAAAGAACTCTGGGGATCAAGTCTTACATTATTACATTAATATAACCATGAGAAACTCATAGGCCTGTAAGATATAACACTATTCCAAAAGAACTAAACACAAAAAGATTTCTGCTTTTGAATATGACGGAACAGTCTGTAGCAGACCAACACTCCCTCTTGAATAGAAAACCTGTATTAAATAGGGAGAAAGTTCTTAAAATATCAGAGACTTTCTGAGGTAGCTAAGAACTCACTGAAACTTTGAGGTGACAAGAAACTCACTGAAGGGTATCTCACATTCTGTGCAGCTTTCCCTTTCAAGACATGTCACCTATTTCTTTAATGGCACAGGACAAGAGGGTGGGAAGCCAAAAAAGGACAGCCACTAGGAGGCAGAGAAGTCAGCAAAGTTTTTGGCAATTTCGTGGGAGTAGGGGGACAAAACTTGGTAGCTAAGTCTTGAGGAGTCAAGATCCCATAGTGATCTTGTGAAGGCACAGAAGAACAAATCTGACACTTAGTACTGATTTTCCTCTTGAGGGATTTGTCAGCTTTTAAACTACACATAGCAAAAGGCTAAAAAGCCAGCAGAAAGCAATTAAAAAGGAAGAAGGAGCTTTTAAAGCTCTCATGGGTCCGGAGAAAAAAAAAAGTTGGAGAAGCCCTAAAAACACCCTATCTCTTAACTGAGATCTCTAGGGCACTAACAAGTTGGAAGCCAACTACAGGTAGAACAAGGTTTATAAGGCTGAAAACCTAACCTCAGCTCAGTCCTTGACAGTTGCAGTGATCTCTACCTGCCTGCAAGAAGATGGGTGAATCTGAAGATATGTGAATCCTATCTGGGGAAATGTATCATTATAGATACAAAATGTGTATCTAAAATTCTGCACATAATGTCTGGCACTCAATCAAAAAGTTGCCTAATAATAATTATTACTATTATGTTATCCACATATAATAGTATATATAATGTACAATAGAATATATAATTAACATATGTTAATATACAAATATATTAACTATTATTATTATTTGACCTAACAAGATGCTAAACCAAAAGGAAAAAGATGATGGAAACAGGCCTATAGGTGATCCAGATACTGGAGTTTTCAGACACAGACTTTAAAGCAATTTGATTAATATGCTCAAAAAATACATGACTTTCACATGAGAATCAGAATCTATCTTAAAAAGAGAGAACCAAATAAAAATTCTAAAACTAAAAAATACTATAACTAAAATTAAGAATAGACGGTTTTAAAAAGCAGGTTGGACATAGTTAAATACAGAATAAATGAACTGAAATACAGTCAAGTAAAAACTATCCAGAATGGAGTAAGAGGACGAAAAAAATTATAAAAATAACAGAAGAGAGCAAGAGACATATGGGGGATGATAAAAAGTATAATAAAGATTTAATTGGAGTCACAGAGGAAAGCAGACAAAAATGGGGCAGAAACAATATTTTTAAAAGGTCAAAATTTTTTCACAACTGATCTCATACTACAAATTCAAGAGGTGCCAGAAACTTCAGAGTACAAACAAAACCATTATTAGGTGCATCACTGAAAAGCTGTTTAAACGTAAAGAAAAAGAGAAAGACAAAAAGAAAGGCAGCTGAACAAGAAAGTCACATTACCTTCCAAGAAGCAACAATAAGTCTGACAGCTGATTTTGCAACAGAAACAATGGAAGCTAGAAAACAATGAACTGAGACCTTTAAAGTGCTTCAAGAAATAACAGCTAATAACGCAGAACTCTACAGTCAGTTAATATATTCTTCCAAGATGAAAATAAATGAATTTCAAACAAGCAAAAACTGAGAATTCAGTACCACCAAACTCCCCAAAAGGAGCTCTTCAGACAGAGGAAAATTAATCTCAGATGGAAGCATGTAAATACAAAAGGAAATAAAGAACAATGGAAAGGGTAAATATTAACTGTACAAAATAACAGTCTCTGGATTTAAATGTAGACTTGAAATGCATGGCAATGACAACATAAAAGCAAGAGAATGATAAATGCTATTAAAGTTTTCTAGGGTCCTAACAATGTCTGAGATGTTTTTCAAAATCCTAATGAATATGCAACTCTAATGTACCACAAGAATGCTTGTGGTAATCTAGTGTAACCACCAAAAGAACAGTAACAGAATATATAACAAGCTATTAAAGGGAGGAATAAAATAACATTTTTTAAAACACTTGATTAATTCAAAAGAAGGCAACAATGGAGAGAAAATAGAATATAGAACCAGTAAGACAAACAGAAAACAATAAAATGATAGCCATAAACCCAAATTTATCAATAATTATATTTACTGTTAATGAGCTAAATACACTTCAGATTTAATTGAAAACAGGCAAACAAAAATCTGTTTATTCTTAACAAGAAAGAGACCTCAAATATAAAGCTACAGAAGCATTAAAAGCAAAAAGGAGAGGGAAAGTTATACCACACAAGCAAACAGTTGCCAAAATAAAGCAGGTGTAGCTATACTAAGACGACTTTGAGGCGAGAGACAAGTATTACTAGACATAAAAAGGGACATGTTATAACGATAAAGAGTCAATATACTAGAAAGATATGTTTGTATGTGCCTAGTAATATGACTTCAAAATACATAAAGCATACAGTTTAGTTCTTTATAGAACTAAAAGGAGAAATATACAAATCCACAATCACAGTAAGACACATTTAACACTTAACCTCAAGACACCTCTCTGTAATGAATAGAAAAAAAGGCAAAAAAGATTCAGTAAGGATAGAGAAGATTTGAACATCACAATTACACAATTTACAAACTTGAACTTAACAAAGTACAGAGAAGACAGTAGTTAATAGCAGAATGCATAGTCTTTTCAAGGGTACATAAACATTTATAAAAAGGCTGAGCCATAAAATAAGTATCAATAAAGGTCTAAAACCATCCACAGTGTGTTCTCTAATCATAGTGAAATTAAGAAATTAGTAACAGAAAGATAACTAGCAAATCCCCAAATGTTCAAAAAGTAAGCAATATACTTGTTTAAAAAAAAAAAAAAAACCCACAGGTCAAAGAATAAGCCAAAATAAAATTTGAAAAACATTTTTGCATAAATGACAACGAACATGTAACATACCAGAACTTGTGGGATACAGCTAAAATGAGCTGAGAGGAAACCCTACACTCTTATGACTAAACATAGCCTAGTTTTCCAATTATTATTAACTACCAATTCAAAATATAAGTTATGTTAGGGTATTTTAATCTAATTAACTGCCATTCAACAACTTTTTAAATGACAGATTTATATTAGACTACTTAAATTATTACTAGATAATGACTATAAATGACATTTCCTTTCTCTTTGTATACTTTTTAAAACATGGATTAATCTTAATAAGTAACATTTCATCATAAGCAAAACCCATTAAACAATATCTTTATCTACAGTATGAATATATATATATATATATATATATAGTATTATACAGAATGTTGCTTTGACTTCACGGATTTTTACAAATATTCATAACCAAGTCATGAAGTTCTCACTAAACAACAAAAAAATTTTTTCTAACTGAAACATCTCCCCAATGTGCAAAGATGTTAAGAAGTATTTTCTTCAAAAGTCCCCCATATTAATAGATGATAATACTGCTGGACTTCTAGAGCTTTATCTGACCACCCCTTAATAAGCAACAATGTACAGAATCAGCCATTCACAAAACAAGCCCTGGGAAATCCAGTAGTAGAGAAGATACCCGGATGAACTATCCTAAGATTGAACCTATAAAGACCTAAAAATTTTATAAATTTTCCACTCTATCGTCCCTTATCAGAGATTTCTAACAAATGATATTATAAACAAATAGTAATTAGGGATCTCTAAATTCTCAACTGTTCATTCTTTGAAACATTTTATACATATTAAAATGTCTATTATAAATAGCTGTATCTCTATAGACTATGTAAAGTCTAGAAAATCTTTCATATTTCCAAAAATGATTTTTGAATGACTGAAATACAGCAAACTCATTGCCACAAGTGGCTGAAATGTATCTTATTTACATGTAAAACATCACAAAGTATTTGTATCAGGCCAAAAATCATTTATTAAAAACCTATTTAAATATTTACCTAAAAGTTAATGCAAATAATAGGACCATTTACCCATCTGCCCAAAAAACTCTACATAAACCTCTCAACATTTATTTGATCAAGATAAAAAGTATTTCTACAGAAGAAACTGATGCTCAGAAAAGAATCATAACTTGCCAAAAGTCACAAAAATCTAATTCTAGGAATCAGCTCTGCAGACTCAAATTATCATCCTGAGTTTACCTAATACATTTCTTCCATCCTGAGTGTTTTTATTTTTCTGAATTTCTAAGAGTCCCAGACTGAAAAATACAGAACTTTCAGTGGCCAGTAGATTCCCAAGCAAGGCCAGTGTCTTTAAATCTCAGTTTAAGATAGGGAGAAAAGGAAGAAAAGGAAGGGCATAATAGTCTCTAGTCTCCTGGGAGTTGCATGCCTCCAAACTAGGGGTTCACAAATTCTAGGTTGCAGGAGCCTATAGAATTATTGTAACAAGACCTCAAACCCATTTGCATAACCACCATTATCTGTACACCAAATACACAATAAATTTCATAAATATGTTCTATTTTCAACCAGATGTGATTAATAAAATCAAAATTCACTTAAAAGCTAAAATAAAGGGATAGAGGACGAAGAAACAAAAAAGTTATTGGGAGCATTATCACTTTTGAATTATATAAGCAATCTCTAGACATCTCTAAGGACCTCTGATTTAAACATGTTTTCTTCCAAATTACCAAGGATAATGCCAAAATGAACCCAGAGTAGTCCACACAGATAGAAGGAAAATAAACTGATATCTTTAATCCAGCAACTCAACATCTAGGAATTTATCACCAATGAGTTCAAAATTTTTTTCCAGGCTATGCGCAGTGGCTGTAATCCCAACACTTTGGGAGGCCAAGGTGGGAGGATCACCTGAGGTCAAGAGTTCGAGACCAGCCTGACCAACATGGAGAAACCCCGTCTCTACTAAAAATACAAAAAATTAGCTGGGTGTGGTGGCACATGCCTGTAATCCCAGCTACTCGGGAGGCTGAGGTAGGAAAATCGCCTGAACCTGGGAGGCAAAGGTTGAGGTGAGCCGAGATCATGCCATTGCATTCCAGCCTGGGCAACAAGAGCAAAACACCATCTCAAAAACAAACAAACAAACAAAAAAATTTCTATAAAGCAAAATTACCTCATGACTCATAATGGTCAAACAACAACAAACACAAATGAAAATAAAATAAAGCCACAAAGCCTAAATGTCTAATAACGAGACCAATTAAACAAAATGACATAAAGTCATTACATGGAATATAATGCATCCATAATAAATAAATTTTGGCTGGGCACAGTGGCTCACACCTATAATCCCAGTACTTTGGGGCACTTAGGTGGGAGGATCATTTGAGCCCAGGAGCTGGAGACCGGCCTGGGCAACATAGTGGGACCCCATCTCTACAAAAAATTTAAAAAGTTAGCCAGGCTTGGTTGGCTTGGTTGGGCATGGTGGCTCATGCCTGTAATCCCAGTACTTAGGGAGGCCGAAGCAAGTGGATCACCTGAGGTCAGGAGTTCAAGACCAGCCTGGCCAAGATGGTAAACCCTGTCTCTACCAAAAATAAAAAAATTAACCAGGAGTGGTGGCACACACCTGCAATCCCAGCTACTCAAGAGGCTGAGGTACAAGAATCGCTTGAACCCAGGAGGCGGAGTTTGCAGTGAGCCAGGATGGTGCCACTAAACTCCAGTCTGAGTGATAGACCAAGACTCTGTCTACAAAAAAAAAAAAAAAAAAAAAATTAGCCAGGCATGATGGCATGTGCCTGTAGTCCCAGCTACTTGAGAAACTGAGGCCGGAGGATCGCCTGAGCCCAGGAGGTCGAGGCTGCAGTGAACTATGATCATGCCACTGTGACAGAGCAAGACCCTGTCCCTTAAAAAAAAAAGACAATATAGAAGAATATTTAATAACATAAGGAAATATTTACTATTTGTTAAGGAGGAAAAAGCAAATACAGAACAGTAAACAGAGGACAAAAGTAAATTGAAAAACATACATCTACAGTACAAAATCTGGAATGATAATCAGTATTTAAAGGGTGACTAGTGATCTTTAGGTAGTGTTATCAAGGTTAATTTAAATTTTGTTTATGTGGGTCCATATTTTACAAATATTCCATAACAAACGTAGAGCATTTTTTACATCAAAATATATATTAAAATATATATAAAGTATATTTTTATATATTACATAAAAAGTGTCTATTTTTTCTTCTTAGACATGGGGTGTTGACGAGGTGCTGTCTTTTTCTTTTGTAGAGACAAAGAGGAAGGAAAAGAATATATATATACACATTTACATATTTTTTACGTAATAATATATAAATATGCATATATGTTTTATGTAACAAAAATATATAAATATTTATATATTTTTTTCCTTTTGTAGAGATGGGGTATTACTATGTTGCCCAGGCTGGTCTCAAACTCCTGGCCTCAAGTGATAGTCCTGCCTCAGCCTCCCAAAGTGCTAGGATTACAGGCATGAGCCACTGTGCCTAGCCTATATTCATTTTCAAATGTGAAATTTTAAAATTAGTTTTAAAAATAGTTGAAATAAATTCATCTTCTATTCTAGTGGTCAAATCATAACATTTGTACTCTGAACCATGAATCAATCACATGTTGACACAAGGTACTATTTTAAGTACTATTTGATTTTAAGTAATAAGACTAACAGGAAAAAGGTAAACACACTTAAAAATCTATCAGATTTTATCATCTAAATTATCTAAGTCATTCAATAATACGTAAACAAGATAAGAATCATTGTATACCAATGAAATTACCTAATATGTAAAAAATACTTTCAAAGTTTCTCCCTGTTCTCATGAGTATACTAAAATCTTACACATCAAGATAAAATCTATTTTTCCCTCTCTTGCTGGTCTAACCTTAGAGCACTTCTTATCTGTAATCTCAATTAGACATATACAATAGCCATGTATAATAACGAGCAGCTTTCGTAACAGAAGAAGTCAAAAGGCCCAAGATGAGAACCTTATCACCTACATTTTCTTCCTCCTCCTCATTATTATTATTATTATTGGAGATGGGGTCCCACTGTGTTGCCCATGCTGATCTCAAACTCCTGGGCACAAGTGATCCTCCAGACTTGGCCTCTCAAGTGCAGGGATTTCAGGTGTGAGCCACCCTGTCCTGCTCCTCTTACATTTTCAACTCTTAGACCTGGGCAAGTTAACTTACCTCTCTGAATCTCACTCTTCCTAGCTCTAAAATAGAATAATAATATTTATCTCATAGGGTTTTTGTGAAGACTACATCAAAGAACGCATGCTAAATGCTCAGTACAGAGCCTGAAGAATAGAAGGTACTCAATAAGTGGTGACTGTTATTAAAGTCACAATGCAATAGTTTTTAAGTCAGAAAACCTGTCAAGCCTCTGGAAAACTATATGACCCTGGGCAAGCTACTTACCCTGTATGGACCTCAGTTTCATCCTCTGCAAAACACACACACATATATAATACCTATCTTACAGGTATGTGCCAAGAATTAAACAAAACTGTATACAAAAAGCATCTTGCATATATTAAGTGCTCAACAAATTGTAGCTAGCATCATTATTAGGTGCAAAAAAAAATTTGAGTACAGGGATTAGCAGTTTACAAAACATTTTTATGTATAAGAGTATGTGTAATTCTATGAATTATTTAAATAAGTATATTTAATTCTTAAATTAGGTGTAAATTTCAGAAAAAAGTAAAATACAGGCAATCTCTTCTAAGCACACAAAAATAAAAGGCCTTTTTTTAAGTCTCAAAGTAAAAATGTGTTCCCTATAACTGGATCCACTTTAACATTTTTAAAGTCCAAATAAATCAAAAAGAGTTGAAAGGGGAAATGTTTACTTTTTCTGCCTCTGGAAGAAGCGAAAAAAAATTCTAAGTCCTTAGAAAGAAAATAGAGATAAAATTGTTCAATTTTTTTTAATGACTTCACATTTCTTTACACAACTAAAATATAAGTGCCTTTAATACAAGAGCTCTTAAAGTTCTGATTTCCTGTACTATATATACCTTTGTGCAGAAGCAGTAAAACACTATAGTTAAAAACCACAGACTGTGGAGTCTGACTACCTTGATTCAAATTCTGGCTCCATCGTAGCTGTGTGACCTTAGGCAAGTTTTAACTTCTCCCTACCTGTTTCCAACATCTGGCAAATGGAGATTCCTCTTGGGACTGTGGTAAGGATTAAACGAGTTAATACACTTAAAAATGTTCATCAGAGAGCCTAGCAAATGGATGGCACATCACAACTGTTTACCATTTTTGTTACTGATTTATTACTGCCACCTCGAAATGCTTATATCTATGTTAACAAATACGTGCCACTTTGTGGACAATTTCAACAAATGTCTTTACCTAAAATGAGACCTGTTTAAGAAGTACCTTAATATGGTTTCCACTGCCAATAAAGATACAGCAATTGCTGCTAGAGAGGATTTTAGGGCAAAGGTAAGTAAAGTCCATCCTTTCTTACATCTTCTGTCACACAGAGGAGTAACATCTTTGCTTGCTAATAGAAGTTCAGAGCCAAGAGTTTTATAATTTAGGCATGACACACACCAACCCAGCAGACACAATATTCTCCAACATGTCATAGAGATTAAATAAGATATAGTAAATGGAAGTGTATGAAAATTACATATGTATTAAATACTATTTTATGTATGTACTTGAGAAAATTGCAGCAATGTATTTCTCCAATCTCATATTGTTGCTTTCTAACTCCAAAACTAGTGTTCTGCCCACTGCAAACCAGGGGCCAGAGTAACAAGACACAAAGTCAGATTAAAGTTGCCATCCCACTAAATCATTTCCTGCTTGAAATGTACTTTCTTAAAATGTCTGTACAACAGATAACGCAAATAGTACTTGTATTATCCAAGCCTCAGGCCTACACCAAAAATTTAAGGAGTGACATCCTGGAAATAGGCCAATTCAAGACCAGAAAAATGTCTCTACAATTAGATCAAACAATGCCACACCAATTCCCAACTGTCCATAATCCTAGCCTGAGTACAGAAAAAAGCTGAATAACTTCAGATTCAAGAACATGATAACCCAGAATATCAGAGGTCAAGTACATAGGGCCACATTTCAACTCCAAGTACATGGCTGGAATGTTTACCTGGCTCACTAACTGAAAGTTGGGTTTCAGCATCAATCAGGGATACGGCCATGAATAGGCTACACAGGCCAGATCAAACCACAGGTCACTTGGCACCCTTCATTGGGCCAGATCCTACTGAATGCCAACCCTTGACCTGGTGAATAAAATGGGAGGCTGGCAGTCAAGACAGATTCTTCCAGTTGCAGCTCCATTTTGAGATTCTTCATTGATATAACCAGTGAAATCAAATTTGGATAAACGTGAAGAATTTCTCAAATATAGATGGAAAACTTACTTGAGTATGCTTCACAGATCTAGCCACTTTTTTGTTTAGCAAAATACTCAGTAAAATATATTATTCATTAATTTGTTTTGTTCATAAAATCGTTTCGGTCCTGTGAAATGGTTAGAGAGACAACTAGCATTTTTCTTCAGGATCTGCACAGCTCTTAAGCCTTTACTAAGCCAGTTTCTCCACTAGCACGTAAAATTGGAGTTAGATTTGCTCCTCCTTTCAAAAATAAGGCAAAGATAAATAAGATACTATGTAAGAGTATTTTCAGCATTTCAGAAGGAACTTGCTAGAGAGAGAAAAAAAAAAAAAAAACCCCTAACAATGCAACTGAACTCTTTTTTAACACCTAAATCAGGGATCAAGACAAAGCCGGTGTTGAAAATCAAATTCATTAAAGCCAGATTTTTCTATGTTTGAGTTTCTGGGTTGGGAAACGGGTCTGTGTCCATAAAAACCCATCTTCTAATGAGCTGTAATACTGAAATTCTTCGGTAATGTCACTCCTTCCCACTCCCTATCTTTTTCAGAACTTCCAGGCATTAAAGACAACGTCTGCCAATTCTACAACTTCTCCCCGCCTGCTAGGATTCAGATGGATTCCACAACTTTCCAGCCTTCCGTGACTTTTAACACTACTCTAGAGCTAAACACTTTTAATGACCCCACTCTGGAATAGGCACTCCTCGGCTTTACACTTTGTCCCGGCAGCAATCGACTGAACGACATGTCCCCCAACGCCGACCACCTCGGACGACCTCAGACATTCGGGGTAGTTTGCAAGCGGGCCGGGCCCCGCAAGCTCGGATTCCTGCCCCACCTCCCAGAGCCGCCCGTCCCCTAAGCCCTCCTCAACCTCAACCCCCAAATCCCAAGCGCAGAACAACTGGGCTTCCGGTTCTCCTGTGCGCGCCCCGGATCCACCACACACCTCGCCCCTTCTCCCTGGGCTCGCTCTCAGGACCCTAACCCTTTCCCGAGCGGGGCCGAGCAACGCTTTCAGCAGCTGAACTAAGACTCCGGAGGCCGCACGTCCCCCTCAGCAGGCCCCGCCTGGGCCTCTCGGCTCGGCTGCCCTCCATTGCACCCCTGGCCCAACAGTGCTGACGCGGAAGAGTGGGACAGCACGAGCTCAGGCCCCGGCACTTACTCGGGAAGGTAGGTGGAGGAAAAGGAGCTCCACTTGTGTAGCGCGTAGGGGAGAAGCCGGCACTCGGGCGCCGCAGCGACAGCTCCGCCAGCCGCCATCTTGTCAGCACCGTAGCGGCCGCCACCGACCGCTGGCCGCGAACGGAGGAGCGGAGGGGGCGTGGCCTGCTCTTAAAGGGGCCGCCGCCCTCCCCGGCCGCCTGCGCTCCCTGCCCCGCATCGTTACCCGGGCCCAGCTAGGGGCCACGGTCCTATCTCGGGGTTTTCTACGTGGCTCGCTCCTTTGACGGCCGAGCGACACTGGGTCTGAGGTGTAAGCGCTTTTCCAGGCTCTTCCCTGGGGCTTGGAGGGGAATGGCGCAAAAGACTTTTCTTACAAGCAGAGGTAAGGACAAGCCAAGATGATTACGAACAGAAACACGTTGTAGTTATGGAGCAGAAAGGGAAAATAAGAAGACTAAGTTGGAAAAGGCACGCCTGTGCGCTTTTGGAAGCCACCGCCCTCGCCAGTTTGTAAGTCCTTTACGGAAACAACACTGAAAGGAGCTGGAGGGCAGTAGCTAATGTGTTGTCCTCCTGGAATGGTCCTGGTTTTAAATGTCTTGTCCCCGCCTTCCAGAGTCAGATGGAGACAGGAAAAGGAAATGGTCCCGTGTCCTCCTACCCTGTTTGGTTTGCAGTCTGTGATGCCCTGCATTGTAAACATTTCTTGTGATCCGCGTCCTACTAATCTTGTGGCATTGGTTTCCTGGGGAATGACGTTCACCCACAGACCGAGTTGGGAAGCTGCGTGTCATCATTTTTTCAGTTGGCAAATCTGCCCACTTTGAACTGACATAATTGTAGCCTAAAAGTTCAGCGAGAGAGAAGTTCAGGAAAAAGACTATTCCTTCTTCTTAGAGGCAACAGCAGCCCTGAAAACCATATGGACATCATACCAGCTTCTTATAACAAAAGGAGCACTTGGTCTAAATATCTGGCAGTTTTAGATAATGTTCTCATCAAGTACCTGTTTGTCGTAGTTATGCATATTTATTCCTTGGCTTAGCCACTGCAGTTACCAAAGAGTATGTCTTTCATTGTCTAAGAGGTTAGACTCCTGAAAGCCTGGACAGTGTCATAATCTCCACCTGAAGAGTGGAAAAATTCAAGCAGAGTTTCTCAGGAAATGACCAAGTGAGTCGAAACACCTCAGTAATTGTATTCTCTTCCCGTTGTAATCATTAACCTGCCGAAACTCCCTCAAGTCCTTTCCTGACTTCCTGTTTCTACAGGTGGAAATTTAATGATAGGCTCTACTAGGATATCAGATCAAAAAAGCCAAATAGAAAGGCCAGGCTGGGCACAGTGGCTCACGCCTGTAATCCCAGCACTTTGGGAGGTCCAGGTGGGAGGATCACTTGAGCCCAGGAGTTTGAGACCAGCCTGGTCAACATAGCAAGACCCCCATCTCTAAAATAACAAAAATAAAATAAAATAAGAAAGGCCACAAGTATGTTCACCTTTAAAATTACATGTGCTTGGCCAGGCATGGTGGCTCACACCTGTAATCCCAGCACTTTGGGAGGCCGAGGCAGGCGGATCACCTGAGGTCAGGAGTTCAAGACCAGAGTGGTCAACATGGTGAAACCCCGTCTTTACTAAAAATACGAAAGTTAGCTGTGTGTGGTGACATACACCTATAATCCCAGCTACTTGGGAGGCTGATGCATGAGAATCACTTGAACCCAGGAGGCGGAAGTTGCAGCAAGCCAAGATCACACCACTGCACTCCAGCCTGGGAAACAGAGTGAAACTCTGTCTTGGAAAAATAAATAAAATACAGTAAAATAAAAAATTACATGTGCTCTGTGTGCTGCAGCAGGTTGGAAAAGTATGTGTTCCTTAAGGGAATGCTGTAACCCTTGTGACTTGGGTGGGAGCTGCCAGAGACAATGGGAAAGGGCCAGAGAATGTTAGCCCCAGAGAGGATATGGTGATTATCTTTGGAGAAAATAGACACTTTAAAGGGGAGGAATTAACTCACTTGAATTCCTTTGGGCCCCAGATTTTCTAATTCCACTTCTTACCTTAATGTAAGTCAAGTCCTTGTTCTTTTCCAGACATAGTTCCTGAGCAATCTTTTTAAAAAACACATATTAACTAGTTCTTTTTAGGCTTAAATCCTTTTGGTGACTTTCAGCCCCCTTCTAAACTGTTTAACAGAGGCCCTTCCTAATCTGCCTTGATTTTTCTCTCCAGCTTCCCTCGCCCCCACCCCCCCATCTTTCTCCTTTGCGCTTTTGACATCTGTCCACTCACTAGCACACTGAATTTGTTCCCATAGAGTCCATGTTCTCTGTAGCCTCCAGGGCTTACTCTAAGGCAGGCTTGGAATATTCTTTACCATACTTTACCTGGCTAACTCCAGCTCATCCTGTAGACTATTTGGTCCTGGAAATTTTTTTGGTTTTCTTTTTTTTTGAGACGGGGTCTCCCTCTGACTCTGTCACCCAGGATGCAATGCAGTCACATGAACATGGCTCACTGCAGCCTTGACTTCCTGGGTTTAAAGGATCATCCTGCCTCAGCCTCCCATGTAGCTGGGACCGTAGGCAGACGTCACCACACCAAGTTACTTTTTTGATTTTTTTGTAGACACAGGGTTTCCCTCTGTTGCCCAGGCTGGTCTTGAACTCCTGGGCTCAAGCGATCCTCCTGCCTCGGCCCGGCCTCCCAAAGTGCTGAGATTACAGGTGTGAGCCACTGCGTCTGTCCGAAAATCTTTCTTCATCACCTGCTTTGGGATTAGGTGACCGTTTTCTTAATTTTTTTTTTCCTACGCAAGCTAACACAAGATAGGTAACATTTTTTACATTTCTCTTAGCACTCTAAGTTTCCCTCTTTATCTTTGCACGCATCACAATTTATTTTCATTTCCTCTT
This sequence comes from Macaca mulatta, assembly GCF_049350105.2. Lineage (NCBI taxonomy): Eukaryota > Metazoa > Chordata > Mammalia > Primates > Cercopithecidae > Macaca > Macaca mulatta. The sequence continues at coordinate 171,029,460 of NC_133408.1, read as the reverse complement.
TATTTCTCTTTCTTTCTCTCTAAATGATAGCTCCCATGAAGATAAGAGTCATACATATCTTGTTCACAGTTGTATCCTCAGTCCTGTTGATGTGTCTAGCAAATAGAAGATATTCAGTAAATATTTATCAAAGAATGGATGAATAATGCTAAAAGAGAACTTGAATTAGAGACTTTTGCGTTGCAAAGGAAAAGAAAATGCCAGCACTTCTCAGACTACAAACCTGTATCCCGGAGGTATAATTGCTACTCAGAAGGTAAAGACACAGGATAGTGTGGCTTTCCTGCATCACAAATTTTATAAATGGCAAAATAATTTAAAGCATTCCTATGTTAACATAAATACAGATAGTTATATTATGATACTGAGCCGAAATTTTTTTAAATGTTAAGAAAAGAACTTTATCTGAGGAATGCAAATCCTTTTAAATTATGAGGCCCAGAGAGGCATTAAAGTGAAACAGCGATCCTGTCCTTCTCCCCCACTTTTAAGCTGTGTATTTGTCTCTTGAAACTGCTTACTATTGCCACAGAAGCTAAACATTAACCTACTGATTAATGCTGCACCAGACATTATAACCCACATCCTATAGTTTCATAATGTGTAGCCAATCACTATCTTGTTTTATTTTAATGTAAATTCTTGGTAAATAACTCAGGAACTGCCTCATCTTTCCCTTTAAAAATCCACTTGCAACTGCTGCTACTCAGAGCGTATGTTCAAGGCAACTTGAATCTATGTTCCCGAGTTGCGGTCATCAAGCTTGGCCCAAATAAATTCCCAACTTATATTAATTTTGTCTCAACTTCTTCCTTTTAGGTCAAACATCTAGAGTAAGTCAGCAGGATACGGAGTGATTCCCCCACACACCTGGTGTTTCTCTCTGAAAGCAGCGCTTGGTACCAGTGTGAACTCTCCGCCTTCAGAAGTCTCGTCAGGTGTTTCAGGCGAGTTCTCCTGAATGTGGACCTCCCACTCTTGGGTTGAAGGCCTAGACTTTATTTGGGCTGTTTTTCAAACCCTTTCTTTCCTTTAAGTGTGAGGGCTTCGGTCTCTGTCTTTGGACAGAAGATCCGGGTAAAGAGCTCTGCCTTTTCCCCCGCTCTGTCTTACAGCAGAGGTGCAGGTCATGGTTTTTCTGCCTCTGCTTCAGAACCAGGGGTTTGGGTCAAGGTTTTTCCACCTCTGTCTCACAGCACAGGTTTGAGTGAAAGAACTGGCAGTTAGGCACCAGTGGTTTCATTTTATATTGTATGCCTTTGAGATAGCAGTTGTTTACTATCGCTTGAAAATTCTGAATTAGTCTTTAATTTTAACCAATTCCTGTTAGTTCCTAACTGAAATGTATACCTCTTTTGCTCTTCCAGATGGACGTAATATGAGGGTCTGGTCCCCCATACCTTGAGGACTCTGTTGCCATCTGACAATTAGAGACAATCCAATTGTCCTCATCCTTAAGGACTCTGCTGCCATCTGACAATTAGAGACAATCCAAGACATGCCAGTTTGATCCTAAACACATTCCTGGCTTTGGTCACTTTTGAAAAGTTCCTAAATTATGAGAAATCAATAATAAGAGGGTTCAAAACCTGAACACTCTTTTTAGAAATACCTGCTGGAATTACATATACGATTTATGGGGTACTCTCTTGTAGTGTCTGGGAAAGTAGACCCATCTAACCTGGAATGATCATAGGCAACAATGACCAAAAATGGGCATCTTTTGATATACCTAAAGTAATTTATTTGTATACACCATTGGAAAGAGCTGGTTTTAGAACCAGACATGTAAATATGAGACTTACTTCCACTGGCACCTAAAAACTTCTAAAAGAAATCCTGAAAGAAAAAATCACCTTCATTCAAGAGGTAAACAAAGGGATATTTGAAACTATTTAAAAAGACTTTGGAGTCTTTCTCCCTTTCACCTCCAGATCTTCGTTTTCCTTCCAGCTCTGTGATCTGAACTCATCCCTTTCTGCTTCTTCCCTTGGCCTCCATACATTTCTTAGGCAGAGATTTTTTAAAATTTCACAATGTACACATTTCCTTCTCTCAGGGGAAATGAATTTAAATTTAGAGCAGAAGGAACAAGTAGAACAACAACAGAACAGGAATAAGACTGCTGAGACTATAAAAATGCAGATCCATCAGAATTCTTTCTAACCAGGTCTAGTGAATGACACTATGATATGGTCTGGCTCTGTGTTTCCAACCAAATATCTCGATTTGTAATCCCCATGTGTTGGGGGAGAAGCCTGGTGGGAGGTGATTGGATCATGGAGGCGGTTTCCCCCATGCTGTTCTCATGATAGTGAGGGAGTTCTCACGAGATCTGATGGTTTAAAAGTGTTTGGCAGTTCCCTTTCTGGCTTTCTCTCTCTTGCTGCCTTGTGAAGAAGGTGCTTGCTTCTCCTTCACCTTCCACCATGATTGTAAGTTTCCTGAGGCCTCCCCAGCCATGCAGAACTGTGAGTCAATTAAACCTCTTTTATTTATAAATTACGCAGTCTTGGGTAGTTCTTTATAGCAGTATGAGAATGAACTAATACACACTGATTTATTGACCCACTATCAGACAGTACCCTTTAAATCTTATCATGTCTTTAAAATGCTAACATTCAGGGAATTAGCTAAGCAGCATTCCAGATGAGATCAGACGGAAACAAGATAAAATCCTTAAATGCTTAAACTGCCTGCTTTGGATTCCCTGCAAGATTTACCAAAAAACAAATACACAAACAAAAACAAAAGCAAAGAAAACACTCCACCCCGTGGTAAAATGGCTAGGATTTGGTGCTTTCACCACTGTAGCCTGAGTTCAATTCCTGGCCAGGGAGCTAATCTCATTTGTTTTAAAGTATTGTATGATTCTTGACCTTTTGGGATACCATTTGTAATTGATCCTTATCCCTTTCATGGACAACTTTTGATTTCCTGTCTTTTTCCATTTGTAAGACATACAGACCATTTGGACCTTCATGAGTACCCAGCCGAGAAGCTGAGATCCTAGAAATCATGACCAGACAGAAATGTGAATTGTACTTCACTTGTGGCTAAACTCCTTTCTTTGAGTTGTCTTTGGGGTGATTCTGGGTCTTGTGAGGACTGTGTTGCACCTCCTTTGGAGATGCCCCATGCATCCTTGGTTAAGTCATAACCTTGATTAAGGCTTACTGGTTCACCTTGGTGAGTCATTTGGAAGCATACCTTTTTTTTTTTTTTTTTTTTTTTTAAAGTTCAGAAGCCAGGAATAACAGCTATTTGTGCTGGCTAATACCTGATAATGAGAGACTTGAAAAGTTTTTCTTTTTTTTTTTTTAATTTTACTTTAAATTCTGGGATACATGTGCAGAATGTGCAGGTTTGTTACATAGGTATACATGTGCCATGGTTGTGTGCTACACTTGCCAACTGTCATCTAGGTTTTAAGCCTTACGTGCTTTAGGTATTTGCCCTAATGCTCTCCCTCCTCTTGGCCCCACTCCCTGACTGGCCCTGGTGTGTGATGTTCCCCTCCCTGTGTCCATGTGTTCTCATTGTTCAACTCCCATTTATGAGTGAGAACATGTGGTGTTTGGTTTTGTGTTCCTGTGTTAATTTGCTGAGAATGATGGTTTCCAGCTTCATCCATGTCCCTGGAAAGGACATGAACTCGTTCTTTTTTATGGCTGCATAGTATTCCATGGTGTATATGTGCCACATTTTCTTTATCCAGCCTATCATTGATGGGCATTTGGGATGGTTCCAAGTCTTTGCTATTGTAATGTGCTGCAGCAAACATACATGTGCGTGTGTCTTTTTTTTTTTTTTTTTTTTTTTGAGACGGAGTCTCGCTTTGTCGCCCAGGCTGGAGTGCAGTGGCCGGATCTCAGCTCACTGCAAGCTCCGCCTCCCGGGTTTACGCCATTCTCCTGCCTCAGCCTCCCGAGTAGCTGGGACTACAGGCGCCCACCACCTCGCCTGGCTAGTTTTTTGTATTTTTAGTAGAGACGGGGTTTCACCATATTAGCCAGGATGGTCTCGATCTCCTGACCTCGTGATCTGCCCGTCTCGGCCTCCCAAAGTGCTGGGATTACAGGCTTGAGCCACCGCGCCCGGCCTGCGTGTGTCTTTATACCAGAATGATTTATAACTCTTTCAGTATGTACCCAGTAATGGGATTGCTGGGTCAAATGGTATTTCTGGTTCTAGATCCTTGAGGAATCACCACACTGTCTTCCACAATCACAATGGTTGGATTAATTTACACTCTCACCAACAAGTGTAAAAGCTTTCCTGTTTCTCCACAGCATTGCCAGCATCTGTTGTTTGCTGACTTTTTAATAATTGCCATTGTAACTGGCATGAGATAGCATCTCACTGTGGTTTTGAGTTGCATTTCTCTAATGACCAGTGATGATGAGCTTTTTTTCATGTTTTTTGGCCACATAAATCTCTTCTTTTGGAAGTGTCTGTTCATATTCTTTGCCCACTTTTTGATGCGGTTGTTTTTTTTTCTTGAAAATTTGTTTAAGTTCCTTGTAGATTCTGGATATTAGACCTTTGACACATGGGTAGATTGCAAAATTTTTCTCTCATTCTGTAGGTTGCCTGTACACTCTGGTGATAGTTTCTTTTGCTATGCAGAAGCTCTTTAGTTTAATTAGATCTCATTTGTCAGTTTTTGCTTTTGTTGCAATTGCTTTTGGTGTTTTAGTCATGAAGTCTTTGCCCATGCCTATGTCCTAAATGGTATCGCCTAGGTTTTCTTCTAGGGTTTTTATGGTTTTGGATTTTACATTTAAGTCTTTAATCTATCTTGAGTTAATTTTTGTATAAGGTGTAAGGAAGGGGTCCAGTTTCTGTTTTCGGCATATGGCTAGTTTTCCCAGCACCATTTATTAAACACGGGATCCTTTCCTCATTGCTTGTTTTTGTCAGGTTTGTCAAAGATCAGATGGTTGTAGATGTGTGGTGTTATTTCTGAGGTCTCTGTTCTGTTCCACTGGTCTATGTATCTGTTTTGGTACCAGTATAATGAGTTTTGGTTACTGCAGCCTTGTAGTATAGTTTGAGGTCAGGTAGTGTGATGCCTCCAACTTTGTTATTTTTGCTTATGATTGTCTTGTCTATGCAGGCTCTTTTTTGGTTCCATATGAAATTTAAAGTAGTTTTTAATAATTATGCGAAGAAACTCAATGGTAGCTTAATGGGAATAGCATTGAATCTATAAATTACTTTGGGCAGTATGGCCATTTTCATGATATTGATTCTTCCTATCCATGAGCATGGAATTTTTTTCCATTTGTTTGTGTCTTCTCATTTCCTTGAGCAGTGGTTTGCAGTTCTTGAAAAGGTCCTTCACGTCCCTTGTAAATTGTATTCCTAGGTATTTTATTCTCTTTGTAGCAATTGTGAATGGGAGTTCACTCGTGATTTGTCTCTCTGTTCTCTATGATTGGTGTATAGGAATGCTTGTGAATTTTGCACATTGATTTTGTATCCTGAGACTTTGCTGAAGTTGCCTGTCAGCTTAAGGTGATTTTGGGGCTGAGACAATGGGTTTTCTAAATATATAATCATGTCATCTGCAAACAGAGACAAGTTGACTTCCTCTTTTCCTATTTGAATACCCTTTATTTCTTTCACTTGCCTGAGTGCCCTGGCCAGAACTTCCAATACTATGTTGAATAGGAGTGGTGAGAGAGGGCATCCTTGTCTTGTGCCGGTTTTCAAAGGGAATGCCTCCAGCTTTTGCCCATTCAGTATGATATTAGCTATGGGTTTATCATAAGTAGCTCTTACTATTTTGAGATATGTTCTATCAATACCTAGCTTATTGAGAGTTTTCAACATGAAGAGATGTTGAATTTCATCGAAGGCCTTTTCTGCATCTATTGAGATAATCATGTGGTTTTTGTCATTGGTTCTATTTACGTGATGGATTACATTTATTGATTTGTGTATGTTGAACCAGCCTTGCATCCCAAGGATGAAGACATCTTGATCGTGGTGGATAAGCTTTTTGATGTGCTGCTGGATTCGGTTTGCCAGTATTTTATTGAGGATTTTCACATCAATGTTCATCAGGGTTATTGGCCTAAAATTTTCTTTTTTTGTTGTGTCTCTGCCAGGTTTTGGTATCAGGAGGACACTGGCCTCATAAAATGAGTTAGGGAGGAGTCCCTCTTTTTCTGTTGTTTGGAATAGTTTCAGAAGGAATAGTACCAGCTCCTCTTTGTACCTCTGGTAGAATTCGGCTGTCAGTCCGTCTGGTCCTGGGCTTTTTTTGGTTGGTAGGCTATTAACTACTGCCTCAATTTCAGAGCCTGTTATTGGTCTATTCAGGGATTCAACTTCTTCCTGGTTTAGTCTTGGGAGGGTGTGTGTGTCCAGGAATGTATTTCTTCTAGATTTTCTAGTTTATTTACGAGGAGGTGTTTATAGTATTCTCTGATGGTAATTTGTATTTCTGTGGGATCAGAGGTAATATCCCTTTTATCATTTTTTATTGTGTCTATTTGATCCTTCTCTCTTCTTTGTTAGTCTAGCTAGTAGTATATTTTGTTAAATTTTTTCAAAAAACTACTCTGAATTCATTGATTTTTTGAAGAGTTTTTCGTGTCTCTATCTCCTTCAGTTCTGCTTTGATCTTAGTTATTTCTTGCCTTCTGCTAGCTTTTGAATTTGTTTGCTCTTGCTTCTCTAGTTCTTTTAATTGTGATTTTAGTGTGACAATTTCAGATCTTTCCAGCTTTCTGATATGGGCATTTGGTGCTATAAATTTCTGTCTTAACACTGCTTTAGCTGTGTCCCAGAGTTTGGTATGTTGTCTTTTTGTTCTCATTGGTTTCAAAGAACTTTGTTATCTCCCTTAATTTTGTTATTTATCCAGGAGTCATTCAGGAGTAGGTTGTTCAATTTCCATGTAATTGTGCAGTTTTGAGTGAGTTTCTTAATCCTGAGTTCCAATTTAATTGCACTGTGGTCTGAGAGACTATTTGTTATGATTTCCATTATTTTGCATTTGCTGAGAAATGTTTTACTTCCAATTATGCGGTCAATTTTAGAATAACTGCCATGTGGTGCTGAGAAGAATGTATATTTTGTTGATTTGGGGTGGAGAGTTCTATAGATGTCTGTTAAGTCCACTTGATCCAGAGCTGAGTTCAAGTCCTGAATATCCTTGTTAATTTTCTGTCTTGTTAATCTGTCTAATATTGACAGTGGGGTATTAAAGTCTCCCATTATTGTGTGGGAGTCTAAGTCTCTTTGTAGGTCTCTAAGAACTTGTTTATGAATCTACGTGCTTCTGTATTGAGTGCATATATATTTAGGATAGTTAACTCTTCTTGTTGCATTGATCCCTTTACCATTCTGTAATGCCCTTGTCTTTTTTGAACTTTTTGGGTTTAAAGTCTGTTTTATCAGAGACTAGGATTGCATCCCCTGCTTTTTTTTTTTTGCTTTCCATTTGCTTGGTAAATATTCCTTTGTCCCTTTATTTTGAGCCTATATATGTCTTTGCACGTGAGATGGGTCTCCTAAATACAGCACACTGAAGCGTCTTGACTCTTTATTCAGTCTGTGTCTTTTAATTAGGGTGTTCAGCCTATTTACATTTAAGGTTAATATTATTATATGTGAATTTGATCCTGTCATCATGATGCTAGATGGTTATTTTGCACATTAGTTGATGCAGTTTCTTCATAGTGTCACTGGTCTTTATATTTTGGTGTGTTTTTGCAGTGGCTGGTACCGGTTTTTTCTTTCCATATTTAGTGCTTCCATCAGGAGCTCTTGTAAGACTGGCCTGCTGGTGACAAAATCCCTCAGCATTTGCTTCTTTGGAAAGGACTTTATTTCTCCTTTGCTTAAGAAGCTTAGTTTGGTTGGGTATGAGATTCTGGGTTGAAAATTCTTTTCTTTAAGAATGTTGAATATTGGCCCCCATTCTCTTCTGGCTTGTAGGGTTTCTGCAGAGAGATCTGCTGTTGGTCTGATGGGCTTCTCTTTGTAGGCTACCTGAACTTTCTCTCTGACTGCCCTTAACATTTTTCCTTCATTTCAACCTTGGAAAATCTGATGATTATGTGTCTTGGGGTTGATCTTCTCAAGGAGTATCTTAGTGGTATTCTCTGTATTTCCTGAATTTGAATGTTGGCCTGTCTTGCTAGGTTGGGGAAGTTCTGGATAATATCCTGAAGTGTGTTTTCCAACTTGGTTCCATTCTCCCCATCACTTTCAGATACACCAGTCAATCGTAGGTTTGGTCTTTTCACATAGCCCCATATTTCTTGGAGGCTTTGTTCGTTCCTTTTCATTCTTTTTTCTCTAATCTTGTCTTTACACCTTAGTTCAGCACGGTGACCTTCAATCTCTGATATCCTTTCTTCCACTTGATTGATTCAACTATTGATACTTGTGTATGCTTCACCAAATTCTCGTGCTGTTTTTTTCAGCTCCATCAGGTCATTTATGTTCCTCTCTAAACTGGTTATTCTAGTTAACAGTTCCTGTAACCATTTATCAAGGTTCTTAGCTTCCCTGAATTGGGTTAGAACATGTTCCTTTAGCTCAGAGGTGTTTGTTATTACCCACCTTCTGAAGCCTACTTCCGTCAATTCGTTAATCTCATTCTCCATCCAGTTTTGTGTCCTTGCTGGAGAGGAGTTGCGATCATTTGGAGGAGAAGAGGCATTCTGGTTTTTGGAATTTTCAGTGTTTTTGTGCTGGCTTTTCCTCATCTTCGTGGATTTATCTACCTTTAATCTTTGAAGCAGATGACATTTGGATGGGGTTTTTGTGTGGGAGTCTTTTTTTGTTGATGTGGTTGTTGCTTTCTGTTTGTTAGTTTTTCTTCTGACAGTCTCCTCTTCTGCAAGTCTGCTGCAGTTTGCTAAAGGTCACCTCTAGACCCTATTTGCCTGGGTATCACCAGTGGAGGCTGCAGAACAGCAAAGATTGCTGCCTGCTCCTTCCTCTGTAAGCTTTGTCCTAGAGGGGCCCCAGCCTGATGCCAGCCAGAGCTCTCCTATATGAAGTATCTGTTGACCCCTGTTGGGAGCTGTCTGTCAACCCCTGTTGGGAGGTTTCTCCCAGTCAGGAGGCTTGGGGGTCAGGGACCCACCTGAGGAGGCACTTCATCTGTTAGCAGAGCTGGTACACTGTGTTGGGAGAATATCTTTTGTCAGGAGCAGCTGCTCTCTTCAGAGCCAGCAGGCAGGAAAGCTTAAGTCTGCTGAAGCTGTGCCCACAACTGCCCCTCCCCAGTGCTCTGGGGACAATCCAGTGCTCTGTCCCATGGAGATGAGAGCTTTATCTGTAAGCCCCTGACTGGGGCTGTTACCTTTCCTTCAGAGATGCCCTGCCCAGTGAGGAAGAATCTAGAGAAGCAGTCTGGCCACAACCGCTTTGCCACGCTGTGGTGAATTCTGCCCAGTCCAAACCTCCCAGTCTCCTTAGCACTGTCAGGGGAAAACTGCCTACTAAAGCCTCAGTAATGGCAGATGCCCCTCCCTCCACCAAACTCAATCATCCCAGGTCAACTTCAGACTGCTGTGCTGGCAGTGAGAATTTCAAGCCAGTGGTTCTTAGCTTGCTGGGCTCCGTGGGAGTGGGATCCACTTAGCAAGACCACTTGACTTCCTGGCTTCAGCCCCCTTTCCAGGGGAGTGAACGGTTCTGTGTCGCTGGGGTTCCAGGCACCACTGTGGTACGAAAAAAAAAAAAACTGCGACTAGCTCAGTGCCTGCCCAAACAGCCTCTCAGTTTTGTGCTTGAAACCCAGGGCCCTGGTGGTGTAGGCTCATGAAGGAATCTCCTGATCTCTGGATTGCAAAAACCATGGGAAAAGCATAGTACCCAGGCTGAGTAGCACAGTCCCTCATGGCTTCCCATAGCTGGGGCAGGGAGGTCCCCCCGCTCCTCACACTTCCTGGGTGAAGCAATGCCCCACCCTGCTTCTGCTTGCTCTCCGTGGGTTGCACCCATTGTCTAACCAGTCCCAGTGAGATGAACTGGGTACCTCAGTTGGAAATGCAGAAATCACCTGCCGTCTGCGTTGGTCTTGCTGCGAACTGCAGACCGGAGCTGTTTCTATTTGGCCATCTTGGCCCCTCCTCGAAAAGTTTTTAAGAACTCCATAGTCAAAAGCCAGCTTCATTAAAAACAGATTCGCAGGCGTGGTGGCTCCTGCCTGTAATCCCAGCCCACTTCGGGAGGCCACAGTGGAAGGTTGCTTGAGTCCAGCGTGGGCAATGTAATGAGTCCCTGTCTCTACAAAAAGTAAAAACAAAACTTAGCTGGGCATGGTGGTGCGTGCCTGTAGTCCCAGCTGCTTAGGAAGCTGAGGTGGGAGGATCATTTAAGCCCAGAATGTGTCAAGACTACATGAACTGTAATCATGCCACACTGCACTCCCACTTGTGTGACAGAGTGAGACCCTGTTTCTATTTTTTAATTTTTCTTTCAGTATCACAGAACAGAGAGACTCTCTCTCTCAAAACGAACAAACCAGGGCCGGACATGGTGATTCATGCCTATAATCCCAGCACTTTGGGAGGCCGAGGCAGGCGGATCATGATGTCAGGAGATCGATACCATCCTGGCTAACACAGTGAAACCTGGTCTCTACTAAAAATACAAAAAAATTAGCTGGGCGTGGTGGTGGGTGCCTGTAGTCCCAGCTACTCAGGAGGTGAGACAGGATAATGGCAGTGAACCTGGGAGGCGAAGCTTGTAGTGAGCCAAGATTGCACCACTGCACTCCAGCCTGGGCAACAGAGCAAGGCTTTGTTTCAAAAACAAACAAACAAACAAAAATGAGACTCAACCTCGTCCCACCTCTCTGCTGTCTTCAGTACCACATGAAAGGATCTAGAGGAGACTTCTAATGACTCAGACCCCTTAAGGAAGACAGAAAAAGATGCCTCTCACTCCCTTTCCGGGTTCTTCTGTCTTCCTGTGGAGTCTGAAGAGTCATGGAGAGATTTCATGACAGTTTCCAGCACACAACTCTGCTCTCTTTTGTGTCATGTCACCTGATCCCTTTGGCTTTTAGGCGTACTGGATATTATTCTGTTCTGTTAGAGAACACTTAACCTTTGTGTGTGTGATGGCTGGCAAGTTACTGATGAGAATTACAATATTGGAGTTGGCTGACAGAAGTTGTTTACAGTGAATGGTTATTATTATTACTACAGGGAGTTACTGGTTTCTTTGCTCGTTAAGATAAGAAAGGCATGGTTTAAATACTTAGAGAAATGTTTTTGTATTGAAGTACACCATGGAAGTGTTGCATGGCCCAGTCCCATGGTATTTCCCCTCTTTTGGGGGACCCAGGATTCAGCCTAAAAATGGAATGCTTAATTTTTAAAGATCTAGATGCTCTGCCTTCAATTGCACCTGCTTTTCACATATTTAAATTATTAGGTTCTAAAAACTCTAAATGTTTTGTTGACCCTGTTCCTTAATGGGCTCTGCCCTGAGCTCAGTGATCCAACTGGAAAACAGACTACATTAAAAGCTACTTATCTAAGTGAAATAGGTCTCCTTATAAAATCCAATGATAGATTCCTGTGATTTTGTGTTACCTTGGCATCCATTTTTAATTTTCCTCCAACATACCCAAACTCCTCCTTGAAAAGGCTTAAATTCTTTCTCTTTGTGCTTTGAGATATAAATTTACTACCCCATTTTCTCTAAAACTCAGTACAAGCCTCTTCCAGAGTCAAGAAAACTTTTTTTCCCTTGAACTTTAAACTTTTCCATTTACAAAGGTACAGTTTGAATCTAACTGTCCTTTTAAACTAGTGAGTTTTACCAGTCTCATGACTAAAATTTTTTTTCTCTGCTTGGTTTTGTTTTGTTTTTCTTACCTCAGTTCATCAGCAGTTTCAATGTGGCTAAAATTTTTAAATTAAAGCTATAAAGTCATTATCTGTGTCTGGGTGATTTATGTGTACATGTATACATGTCTGTTTATATATTGCCTACATGGTACCATTGACTTATAGAAAAAGTGCTTATAAATAATATAACCAACCCAAATGCTTTTCATGGTCCCTTGACTTTAGTAATCTTGGGTTTAAATTAAGATGGATTTCCATTTTAAATTATTAGTGAAGTAAAATAGAAACATCTTCAAATTTTAATTCAGACGTGTTTGCCTAGATATGTTGGTCAGACTGGTTTATACTGTCTCTGCTAAATGTTTTAAGGTCGTTAAGGCCATTGCTTTTATGTTATTTTTTGATATTTGCTTAATTTGTCTGTGAGCTTATATCTTTGGATTTCAGCCTTTAGATTCTGAGTACTAGACAAGTGGCCCTGGGGACAGTGCCTGGGCCCCATCATCCCTAGTTGAACTATGCCTCTTGGGTATACTGCAAGGAGTTGGATCCTCCAGGCATTGTCTCCATAGCACTGTCATTTGTTCTGAGCTCTGGTACATAATTAAAATCGCTTACTTCTTAGGTTTTTCACTGAAAATTAGGGTTACTAAGAGTTAACATTGTGGTTAATATATGTAACTAAAACTACTAGGCCAGAAACATATAAAGAAGATGTAAAGAAAGTTGAAAAGGGTAATTTTTTTCCTTTACCTAAGAGAGGACTTTGGTCAGAATGATAAGAGGATAGTAAATCTTTGTCCTAAGTAGAATACCAATATTAAAAAAATGAAGTATAGGACAAAACTGAAGGTATAAGCAAGTTGTAAAATGTTTGTGGAAGATTAATATCATGAAAAGAATTTTGTATGTGATACAGTTGGCTAAAATTAGAAGGAGATTATTGACTTTTTCTAAAAATTAAGCATTGATATTTAAAGCACACTGATGTGGGACCCCTGTTTCAGAGTAACAGGGTTTTCTTGGAGCATTAATCTGCTCTTTAATAGAAAAATGTTTAAAGGTTATGGAAATCTTATGCAGTTAAAACTGAGGACTAGATGCGGTGGCTCACACCTGTAATCCCAGCACTTTGGAAGGGTGAGGTGGGTGCATCACCTGAGGTCAGGAGTTTCAGATCAGCCTGGCCAACAGGCGAAACCCCATCTCTACTAAAAATACAAAAATTAGCTGGGCATGGTGATAGGTGCCTGTAATCCCAGTTGCTTGGGAGGTTGAGGCAGAAGAATCACTTGAACCTGGGAGGCAGAGGTTGCAGTGAGCCGAGATCACACCATTGGATTCCAGCCTGGGTGACAAGAGTGAAACTGTCTCAAAAAAAAAAAAAAAAATCCACTTGTTACTGCTGCTACTCAGAATGTGTATTCAGGGCAACTAGAATCTATGTTACTGAGTGGCAACCCTCAAGCTTGTCCCAAATAAACTCTCTATTTATATTAATTTTGCCTCAGCTTCTTCCTTTTAGGTCAACAATGTTAAGATAAAATAGAAGACAAAAGAAATGTCAAAATCTGCAGGAGGCTGCTAGTAGTTAGGCCCTTAGTACTCTTCGGCACATCTTAACTCTCCTTTGTCTATAGGACATGATTTTAAGTGATGGAGTTTATTGTAAGATACACAGGGAAAGCCTGGAATTTATAGTCTCTCTAGTTCCCTTGCAATTCAAAGACTGAGACCTATTGAACCTTATGGAAAACTGGACAATGGATCATCATATTTTAGGCATAACAGCAGCTGTGATGACACAACAGCTCTAGTGACCCAGTTGTCTTATCATCGCCCACAAGCTATCATCTTTTACTCTCTGTATTAGTCCATTCTCACACTACTATAAGGAACTACCTAGGCCGGGTGTGGTGGCTCACGCCTGTAATCCCAGCACTTTGGGAGGCCACGGCAGATGGATCACCTGAGATCGGGAGTTGGAGATCAGCTTGACTAACATGGAGAAACCTCATCTCTACTAAAAATACAAAAATAGCTGAGTGTGGTGGCACATACCTGTAATCCCAGCTACTCAAGAGGCTGAGGCAGGAGAATCACTTGAACCTGGGAGGTGGAAGTTGCGGTGAGCCAAGATCGTGCCATGGCACTACAGCCTGGACTGGACAACAGGAGTGAAACTCTGTCAAAAAAAAAAAAAAAAAAAAGAACTACCTGAGGCCAGGCAGGGTGGCTCACACCTATAATCCCAGCACTTTGGGAGGCCAAGGCAAAGTGGATCACCTGAGGTCAGGATTCAAGACCAGCCTGACCAACATGGTGAAACCCTGTCTCTACCAAAAATACAGAAATTAGTTGGGCCTGGTGATGCATGCCTGTAATCCCAGCTACTTGGGAGGCTGAGAGGGGAGAATTGCTTGAACCTGGGAGGTGGAGGTTGCAGTGAGCCGAAATCATGCCATTGCATTCCAACCTGGGTGACAGAGCAAGATACTGTCTCAAAAAATAAAAATTAAAAAAAAAAACTACATGAGACTGGATAATTTATGAAGAAAAGAGGTTTAATTTATTCACAGTTCTATATGGCTGGGGGAGGCCTCAGAAAACTTACAATCATGGTGGAAGGCAAAGGAGAAGCAAGTACCTTTTTCACAAGGCAGTAGGAGAGAGAAATCCAGTGAGGGAAGTCCCAAACACTTAAACCATAAGATCTCATGAGATTCAATATCATGGGAACAGCATGGGGGAAATTCACCTCCAGGATTCATTCACCTCCCAGCAGGTCCCTCCCTTGACACCTGGGGATTACAACTTGAGATAAGATTTGGGTGGGGACACAGGGCCAAATCATATCATTCTGCCCTGACCCCTCTCCAATTTCATGTCCTTTTCAAATCGCAAAATACAATTATTCCTCCTCAACAGTCCCCCAAAGTCTTAACTCATTCCAACATTAACTCAAAAGTTCACAGTCCAAAGTCTCTTCTCAAACAAGGTAAGTACCTTCTGCTTAGGAGCCTGTAAAATAGAAAACAAGTTAGTTACTTCCAAGATACAATAGGGGTTCAAGTATTGGGTAAATGCTCCCATTCCAGATGGAAAAACTAGCCAAAACAGAGGGGCTACAGGCCCCACTGCCAGTCTGAAATTCAGCAGGGCAGTCATTAAATCTTCAACTCCAAAATAATCTCCTTTGACTCCATGTCTCACATCCAGAGTATGCTGATGCAAGAGGTAGGCTCCCAAGGCCTTAGGCAACTCTGCCTGTGTGACTCTGCAGGGTACAGCCCCTGCGACTGCTTTCATGGGCTGCCCTTGAGTTCCTGCAGCTTTTCTAGGTGCACAATGCAACCTCTCAGTGGATCTACCATTCTGGGGCCTGAAGGATTGTTGTCCTCACAGGTCCACTAGGTAGTGCCCCAGTAGGGACTCCATGTGGGAGCTTGCACTCCACATTTCCCCTCTGCACTGCCCTAGTAGAGGTTATCCATGAGGGCTCCACCCCTGCAGCAGACTTCTGCCTGGATATCCAGGTGTTTCCTTACATCCTCTGAAATCTAGGTGGAGGATTCTCAAACTTTAACTCTTGCCTTCTGCACACCTGCAGGCCCCACACCTCGTGGAAGCCACCAAGGCATGGGGCTGCACACACTGAAGCAACAGCCCAAGCTGTACCTTGGCCCCTTTTAGCCACAAGTGGAGCTGTAGTTGTGGCTAAAAGGGGCACGGCACCCTGCATCCCCCAACTGTGGCTGGATGCAGGATGCCATGTTCCAAGCCTGCACAGAGTAGTGGGGCCCTGGTCCCAGCCCAAGAAACCATTTTTCCCTCCTAGGCCTCTGGGCCTGTGATGGGAGGGGCTGCCTTGAAGGTCTCTGAAATGCCCTGGAGACATTTTCTGCATTGTCTTGGCAATTAACATTTGGTTCTTCTTTACTCATTCAATTTTTGCAGCTGGCAGCTTGAATTTCTCCCCAGGAGATGAGTTTTTCTTTTCTACCACATAGTCAGGCACAAATTTTCCAAACTTTTATGCTCTGCTTCCCTTTTAAACATAAGTTCCAATTTCAGATCCTCTCTTTGTGAACGTGTATGACTGTACACTTTCATAAACAGCCAGATCACATCTTCAGTGGTTTGCTGCTTAGAAATTTCTTCTGCTAGATACCTTAAATAATCCTTCTCAGGTTCATAGCTTCACAGATCTCTAGGACAGGGGCAAAATGCCACCAGTCTGTTTGCTAAAGCATAGCAAGAGTGACTTTTGCTCCAGCTCCCAGTGAGTTCCTTATCTCCATCTGAGACCACCTCAGCCTGGACTTCATTGTCCATATCACTATCAGCATTTTGGTCAAAACCATTCAACGAGTCTCTCGGAAGTTCCAAATTTTCCCACATCTTCCTGTATTCTGAGCCCTCCAAACTGTTCCAACCTTTGCCTGTAACCCACTTCCAAAGTCAGTTCCACATTTTCAGGTATTTTTATAGCAGTGCCCCATTCCTGGTACCAATTTTCTGTATTACTCCATTCTCACACTGCTATAAAGAACTGCCTGAGGCTGAGTAATTTATGAAGAAAAGAGGTTTAATTGACTCACAGTTTCACATGGCTGGGGAGGCCTCAGCAAACTTAACAATCATGGTGGAAGGTGAAGGAGAAGCAAGCACCTTCTTCACAAAGTGACAGGAGGGAGAGAGAAAGGGGGGATGTGCAACACTTTTAAACCATCCACTCTCCTGAGAACTCACTATCACGTGAACAGAATAGAGGAAATCCCCCTCATGATCTGGTTACCTCCCACCAGGTCCTTTCCTTGACAGGTGGGGATTATAATTTGAGATGAGATCTGGGTGGGGACACAGAGCCAAACCATATCACTCTCCAATGCCTTTCAGTATGCGTCCCCATATTAAATACTTCCCTAAGAGAGAGAATAACTCATTGTGTTTGGTCACTATCCACTCTCTTTTTCTTGCAACATATATTTATGGAAAGGCTGTGATGTGCCAGGGGTAAGCAGACAGGCCATACAAGAGCCCTACTTCACACAGCTAATATTCTGGTGGGGCAAAAAATGATAAATATAATAAATAAGTCCACTAGATAATTTTAGTCTGTCCTATGTAGAGACTAAACCAGGGTAATTTTTAGATTGGATAGTAAAGAAAGCTTCTCTAAGAAGGTAATACTTAAACTACTACAATGATGAAGAGCCACCCCCACAAAGCCTGAATAGAAAGAATTGTAGGCAGAGACCGGGACCTTTACTGATACAATGACTTATCCAAGGAAATAGAGCTAATCAGTAACAGACCCAGAATATTTTTGGTTCAAAAGCCCATCCTGTTGGATTGCATCACATTTCTTCCCAAATAAGTTGCTATATGGGAACTAAGTAAACTCTAAAGCACTGTTCAAATATAAGATATTGTCAAATAATAGTATTACTAAAAGGCCACCAAAGTTAACGAAGGAAAACAAACACAGCTGAGTTTATTTTTCAGGCAAAGGAACACACCAGTTGGCTGAGGGCATAAAGCATGTGTTTTTAATTGTTAGGAAAAGGTTTCATGGTTGCTTTGCTATTTAAGGCTGAGTCTGTTCATGCTTCTATAACAAAGTAACTGAGACTGGGTAACATATAAAGAATAGAAATTCATTTCTCACTGTTCTGGAGGTTGGAAGTACATGATCAAGGCACCCACAGGTTCAGTGTCTGGTGAGGGCCCAGTCTCCCTGCTTCCATAGGTGATGCCTTGTTGCTGCCTCCTCCAGAGGGGACTAATAGCTGTGTGCTCACATGGTGGAAAGGATGTAAGGGCAGAAAGGGGGCCTACCTAGTTCCTTCCAACCCTTTTATAAGGTTAATAATCCCATTCATGAGGACAGAGCATCATTCCCTAACCACCTCCTAAAGGCCCCACCTCCTAATGCTATTGCATTGGAATTTTTTGAGATGAAATTTGGAGGGGACACAAACATTCAAACCACAGCAAAGGATGAAAAACAAACACTCCAAATAGGCCAGAGTAAATCCATAGATCTCCACATGATTGGTTAATAGAAGACCCATATTTCATTGGAAAAAAGTCTTCAGATAGGTCCTGTAAGGGTTTTGCTTCAGCTTACTAGGATCAACAAAATTCGTGTTTTCTTTAACAGCGCTAGCTGTTAAAGGGCAGTTGAAGCACAACACAGTATTCAATGCGCTATCCCCTAGGCAAGCTCTGCTATGAATAAAAGCATTTCCTTTTATGATATTATTATGCAACAGATGAAGAAACTAATATCCAAACATGTTAGCTGCCATGCCTAAGGTCATTTATACAACCAGGCTGTTTACACATCTCAGTCTAGAACCCAAGTCCCCAGTTCTCAATCACTTTCCAAATGTAATTTTTTGTTTTGTTTTGTTTTTAGAAACAGAGTCTTACTCTGTTGCCAAGGCTGGAGTACACTAGTGGCGTGATCATAACTCTCTGCAACCTTGAATTCCTAAGCTCAGGTGATCCTACCTCTTCAGCCTCCTGAGTAGCTAGGACTACAGGCGTGGGCCACTTCCTCCAGCTAATTTCTTTATTTTTTTTGTAGAGTCAGGGTCTTCCAATGTTGCCCAGGCAGGTCTCAAACTCCTGGCCTCAAGAGATCCTCCTGCCTCAGCCTTCCAAAGTGTTAGGATTACTGGCATGAGCCACTGTGCCTGGTCTTCCTAATATACTTCATGGGGCATTTTTGAGGCCTATTCCTATATTGTACACATACAGCACATAATAGGCACTCAAGAAATACTTTTTAAATTGAATCTCCTAATTCCTCCTGAATTTCTTCTCACTAGTGTATTATTATGTTTAAATAAATAAAAGGAGTATGCTTAGGGATCATCTATAAGTCAGAAGACTAGAAAGAATGAAAGGCATGGGGCTGTTGGTCAGTTTTTTTTTGGTCCATAAATGTAGAAAATCACAATGGGGGTATAAGAGTGAACTTTTCTCAAAATAATTCATGTCGAACACTTCTCATATGAGGAACTTACATGCATTATCTCAATCTTCATAACAGCCCCACAAGTAAACCGAGATTCTTAGAGGTTGAGACTAACCAAACTCATGCGTCCTCTGTATCATACAATTCTCAAGTGCTTGCAATCCTAACATCACCCCAGGATTCAGAAGTCCAAGAGATGGAATCTCTGATACGTTCCTAAAACAAATGGTTCTACCTCAATCTTATTTCTGCTCACTCATGGTTCCGGTATTAACTCATTACAACTTTGTCATTGTTTAAGATTATTTATTCAAGCATAACATTGCCAAAACGAACAAATGAAAAGCAAAGAATACCAGGGTTCTGTTTGTTGAGTAAGGGGATATCCCTTTTATTTTCCAGGAGAAAGTAATTTCACTCCTGCCCCAATGGGCCCTTTGCCCAAGACACAGGTGAACATTGAGGCTGGCTTCAGGTATGAAGCTAAGGTCTGTCTTCTCCCAGGAGGTGGCAGCAGCAGCAGCTGCAGCCTCCGCCTGCTGCAGAAATCAGACAGAATTCATCTGTTTTCCTATTGGCATCCAAACCCAGAAATTCCTGGTTCCAAAGACCACTTCATCCCTTCCTTGGTTTTGCAGAGCTTAGTTGGAGCTGGGGCGTTGGGAGTTCAGGAGTTGGCAATAATTCCTCTTTATAAGTACTTAGTTTTTTTTGTAAACACTTTGGTCTGGGCTGTGACCTTGAAGCATGTATGAAGGAGGTTCAGGAAGTCTCTGGCCAGGGAAAAAGAGCTTCAAAAAGAAACAGTAGCTGAAACACATCCACAGAAGCATAAATCTAGAGATCCCAGTGCACAGTTTGGTACCACACAAATGATACAGATTGTAGACCTGGCCTCTCAGCGACCAGCCAGCTGACCTTCTCATTGAACCTGTCAGAACCATAATTTCCTCATCCACCCAGCATGGACTAGGT
This sequence comes from Macaca mulatta, assembly GCF_049350105.2. Classification (NCBI taxonomy): domain Eukaryota; kingdom Metazoa; phylum Chordata; class Mammalia; order Primates; family Cercopithecidae; genus Macaca; species Macaca mulatta. The sequence goes on along the minus strand of NC_133408.1, from coordinate 171,009,663 downwards.
CATCTCGAAGCACCTGCTAATTCTTAAATTATAAGTTACTGCACTTTTATTTTCTGGACTAACGGCTGGGCCTTCACCCTTGCAGAATTTTTTAAAATCTCAGACACAACAAAGCACTACTGGTTCCAAGTTAATCCCAGTTGAGCACATATGCTGGTTTGGCAAACACTGCCAGCTGCATAGAAGGCGGGCAGGAATCCCAGGAAATGTCTGCACACCACTCAGCTATGGATGAACTGTCAACTGCTGGGGGTTGCTTTGCAAATTACCACATCTAAATGAAGCTGACAAAATGATATTTCAGAAAAGAAATTAACACTGATGCCTAGTGTATTTGGAACCAAAAGGCCTTTTGGGAAGAATGAAACTGGCTCAGGAAAAGAGTACCCCAGCTCTCCAGGTAGAAATGTTAAGTCAAGATCTTCCATACTTTTCTCCCATCACCACCAGTCAGATCGGCAGCCTTGTCTTTGTGAAGGAGACGGAACTAGTTCCTTTCATTTTCCCCCAGCTTCCACTTGGATTGGTTAAACTTTCATCCATTTGTTCAGTGAACATCTACAGATCACCTCCCATGAGTCAGGGACTGGGTGTACACCTGGTTATTGAGGAGCTCACAATGGAGTAGTCAGATGCTAAATGAATTAATATACATGGAGCATTCAGAAAGGGTTGGAATGTAAAATATAATAGAGGTGAAAGAGATAGTATTCTCCCTAAGGCCACAGGCCAAACACTATACTTTCTAATAAAAGCTATCCCTAGAGTATGGCACAATCATCTAGAAAAAATCTCATCCTCCTATAGGTATTGGCCCCTGTGGGATTGTCAATTAAACTTTTCCTATTTCACATGAAAGTTGTCATATTAGAATCCCTTCCCAGATTGGGAGTTTTGGCTCCGGAAGCCCACTCTAAATGGAAATGTTGTACACGTTACCTGGCATCAAAGGATGGGGCTGGTGGGACAACTTCTGTCTCCACCTCTTCCTCTTGAAAATATCAGCACAGGTGATGGGCAGGTTAAATAAGTTTCAGTGTTACTGCAACAGAGAGAACTGAGGAATGACAGAGGTAGGAGAGTCTGGTGATAACAAACCCTAGATAGCTTCACTCCTGAGAAGAACCATATTCTGGAAGTTTGGAGAGCAGGTCAGAGGGCAAGAAAACACAGGACTGTCCTGTGTGACAAGGAATGAACTGAGCTATAGACCATAACAAACAAGCAGAAAAGAAGCAAACCATTTCTCCTGGTTCCCTGAACTGATTTCAGATTAGTCTGAAAAGGACAATTGAAGTTTGCCTTCCAAGAGACGCTAGATGCCCTCATAATGTTGAAATCAAGTCCAGTATTTCTCGAACATAATTTTTTAATAGAGACATTTCTTATGTTGATGATTTCTTTTCTTCCTGTAGAGTTCCAAATAAGCCTCAAGAGGATCTTCTTCCCACAGCTCCATGGGCAATTCACAGCTATGCCAGTTACTACATGTATAGCACAAAGGTTGAGAACCTCTGGCCTTTGACTGAGTTTTATCCAACTGAATGTTTAGTTCACTGATGTCATAGCCCCAAAAATAATCAGTGTTATAATGGGATTCTCTGGTGAACATATTTATAGTGAAGCCTCTGAGCAGCAGTTCTCTCCCTTGGCTTCACACGGGGAACTTTAAAAAATCCTCACCCCACATCACAAACCAATTACATATTAGGGGTGGGGCCTAGGCATCAACTTTTCTTTAATCTACCATAGGTATCAACATTTTTGTATGTTCCTCAAAAGATGGCTATGTACAGCCAAGATTGAGACTTTCCCACATTAAGTCTTAGAATAATAAGAGGCAGGAAGCTGCTAGTAACTGACAGCTGAGCTCACCTCCTCCCTTTGGAATTTCTCCTGAAAAGCCAGCATGAAGAAACCAAATACTGCAATGGCAGCCAGCATAAACATCCACCTTGTAAGATTTTCATTTCTGCCTTCCCACCGTATCCACCAGGTCGTCTACAATTAAAATGATTTGAGTACCTACAAAGTTATGAACAGTGACTAATCAGTATTTCAAAGACAGAACCGGTAACAGGTGATGGTGGTATGAATGCCATGCTCTAGAGATTCCACATTCTTTTTTTTTTTTTTTTTGAGACAGGGTCTCACTATATCACCTCATGCTGGAGTGCAGTGGCGTGATCTCGACTCACTGCAATCTCTTTCTCTGGAGTTCAAGCAATTCTCCTGCCTTAGCTTCTGGAGTAGCTAGGATTATGGGTGTGTCCCACCATACCTGGCTAATTTTTTTTTTTTTTTTTCACTAGAGACGGTGTTTTGCCGTGTTGGCCAGGCTGGTCTTGAACTCCTGGCCTCAAGTGATTCACCCACCTCGGCCTCCCAAAATGCTGGGATTACAGGCATAAGCCACCTCTCCCAGCCCCACATTCATCTTAAAAACAAACATAAATGCTTTTTTTCCCACCCTCCAAACTCCTCAGTCTTGTCTCTCTCCCCAATCTCCATCCATTTTTCTTTTCCCCTTTCTCTCCCTTCCTGCCTGCCATCTCCTTTACCTGCTCTCCAACCTTGTCACTGTTATTCTTGTTGCACTTATTTCTTGTATTTCTTTCTTAGCCTCCGCACCTCACTATTCCCTCTGTGTCTTATTTTCCTTTAGTCTCTATTCTCTTCCCCTTACCCACAATTACACATCTTTCTTCTCTGTTTCATCATCTTTCCCACTCGCAGCTCCTTAATTGGCTATAATATGAAGCAAAAGCATTCTCAGATGGTTATAATTATTAACCCATTTCTTGTGTGCCCCAAGAATACTCACCAGCAGCACTTGTGGCTGCAGCGTTTACCCCGAGATAACTTTGCCACAAAATGTCTCGCTTTTATTATTATTTTCACATCGCTCTAGTGTATTGACTTTGGAAACAAAAGACATCATTCTGTTTATAGCATTCTATTTTTAGAGGTGGTATTTCCATTTACAAAATACAGTAATTCTCAATCGCTGAAAATGTCAAATCCTAGAAAACGTAGCATTCCTATGTGTGATGTTAACATCGTTAACGAACAGTTGGCCAAAGATTCGTTTGATGAATCCCATTTCTCTGAAATAGACAATTCTGATGTTTCAGACAATTCTGATGACTCAGACGATTCTCATGTTAGTTCCGTTTAGCATTAACTCTAAGAACAGTTTTTATATTTTATTTTCACATTGAAAATCAGTCAGATTTGCTTCAGCCTCAAAGAGCATGTTTATGTAAAATTAAATGAGTGCTGGCAGCGAGCTACTTTTTTTCTAAATGGGAAAAGGGTTAAATAAGATATTCTATCAGTTTTAAAAGCAGATAAGTGCTGAAAATACTATATTTCTCTCTCCAAGGAGAAAAACAAAACTAGCTCATAGTTAGCACTCCTTAAATCTTAACTAATTATTTTTCTTACAACTCTCTGTATTGGCCCCAGATTACTTTTTTCATTGACCTTCACCAGAAAAATGGTTCTCTGTTCTTCAATTCTGACAACAGCAGCTGACATCAATATAAAAAGAGAAATAAGCTAAAAACAGTAGTTGAGTGTATACACCCTGAATTGAATATTGAGTTGCAAAATCATCATGATTATTATTGTAATTACAGAGAGGAGGCATTGCAATAATTGTTCAAGTGTCTTCTTCAGGAAATAACTAAAACAGGGCCAGCTGTCACAAACCACCCTACAGTAATGATCCCCCTGTGTGCATCTTCAGTATTCACGGTGACTCTATAATAACAAATTTGTGCACTCATCTAACATCCTTTTTCAAAATTTTTAATTTTATAAACAATAGAAACAGAGTCTCACTGTCGTTGCCCAAGCTGGTCTTAAACTCCTGGCCTTAAGCGCTCCTCCTACCTCGGCCTCCCAAAGTGCTAATCTGATGCCTTTAAACAACTTAAAAAATAACAAACCTATGATCGGATCCAGTATTTCGCTTGATAGTTGACCCTCGTTTCTAAAAGGTGTCCATGAACAACCTTAGAATCATCAACTACCAAACAAAAATGGCACCGTCGATTTAATAACAAACTAGAGTGGGTGGTCCAGCATTCACCTGCAACATGAGGGCAACAAATCTAGGTACAAGAGCAGAGTGGAAGCCAGGCAGGTAGGTCAGCAGACAGCTAAAACACTTAGGAGAAACATCTACAAAGACAGGCGTGTTTTATTGACTTGAAAATTGTAAACAAACAAGATCTGTGAGAAGAGAGGGAAGGCCTTGTTTTTTGTTTACTTGTGAAATCAGCCAAAAGTATTTGAAATTTTCTCTTCCCAAGATACAGCTGTGAAATGACTAATGGAAATTGAGTGAGCCTGCACCAGGAACTGAATGTGCCACTTCACTGAGAACAAAAAAATGTTCCCCTGACAGAGGCTGTCCTCTCAGATTAATACCTTGGGTGCTTTAAAGAGGACCAGCCAGGCACAAATATGATGCATTTGTAAAGAGGAAGAATCATCCAAGCACCTTGGCAAATTTTTTTCGTATCTCAGTACCTCTGAGTCATGTGTATATTTTAACTTGCATGTTCCTGAAGAAATTCCACAAAGAGGCAAAGAAAGAGAAGGAGAAAGAAAATTTCCTATTATATTATTATTCCCCTGCTGGGCTTTCCAATAAGAGTCTGGCTGAAGGCTGAACCTGAGCTGCTTCAAGGATGAACCTGGTAACTGCTCTGATCCAATCTTCCTAGGTTCTGAAATTCACACTTCCAGTTGCAATGGATCAGTACCATTTGCATATTTGCATCTCCAGCTAAAAACAATTTACCCTGCACACAACTTTGTCCTATTTCAGTAATTAAAATTTTGTCTTCAAAACTATCATAAGGAGCACTGATTGACATTTTGAAAGTTGTTTCAAGGCACAATCTGTGCATTTTTTTCCATTGTAAAAGTAAGACATGACCATAAAAAATCATCCCTCTGTAGACTTGGGGGGAGTGGTTCTAGGGCCCCTATATACTAAAATCTATACATATTCAAGCTCCACAGTTGGCCATATAGAACCTACAGATACAAAGAATCAGCCCTCAGGATATTTGGGCTTTGCATCTGCAAATACTGTGTGTGTGTGTGTGTGTGTGTGTGTGTCTCAGACACACACACACACACACACACACACACACACACATATGTTTGTTTGTTTTTTGAGACGGAGTCTCTCTCTGTCACCCAGGCTGGAGTGTAGTGGCGCGATCTCGGCTCTCTGCAAGCTCCGCCTCCCAGGTTCAAGCGATTCTCCTGCCTCAGCCTCCCGAGTAGCTGGGACTACAGGCGCCTGCCACCACGCCCAGATAATTTTTTGTGTTTTTAGTAGAGACAGAGTTTCACTGTGTTAGCCAGCCTGGTCTCAATCTCCTGACCTCATGATCTGCCCTCCTTGGCCTCCCAAAGTGCTGGGATTACAGGCGTGAGCCACCACGCCCGGCCTGTATATATTTTTTTAAGAGATGAGGTCTTGGCCAGGTGCGGTGGCTCATGCCTATAATCCCAGCACTTTGGGAGGCTGAGGCAGGTGGATGGCTTGAGTCCAGGAGTTCGAGATCAGCCTGGGCAACATAGTGAAACTCCATCTCTACCAAAAATACAAAAAAATTACCTGGGCATGGTGGCACCCATCTGTGGTCTCAGCTACTTGGGAGGCTGAGGTGGGAGGATCGCTTGAGCCTGGGAGGTTGAGGCTGCAGTGAGCTGAGATCATGCCACTGCATTCCAGCCTGGGTGACAGAGTGAGACTTCATCTCAAAATAAATAAATAAATACATAAAAATGAAAATAAATAAAGAGATGGGGTCTTGCTATGTTGCTATGCCAGTCTCAAACTCCTGACCTCAAGCAATCCTCACACTTCAGCTTCCCCCCCGAGTAATTAGGATTACAGGTGTGAGCCAACTACTGTATTTTTTAATCTGAGTTTGGTTTTAAAAAATCCAGATACAAGTGGACCCATGCAATTCAAACCCATGTTCTTTAAGGGGCAACTGTAAATTGAAACTTCAAACTGGTTTAAAATGGAAAGGAAAAATCTCCTTCCCACTCTTATCACAAGGCAAGTGCTGTTAATTATTTCTGGTGTATTTTTTCCATATTAGGATATATAAAATAGACTGCATTTTTACACAGAGAAAATAATATATAGCATCCCATACCTTGCTTCGTTCATTTAGTAATATAGCAGAAATTTTTCCATAATAGCACATGTAGATGCTTTAATTGTTGGATGGGCCATAAATTTATTTGTTGCCTAACTGATGAAATGTCCTTATACAGATATCACTGGGGACTTGTATGACTCTTACTGTAGGATAAATTCCTTTCAATGAAATTGCTGGATCAAAATATATGTACATTTAGGATTGGGTTAGATGTTCCCAAATTGTAACCGCCAAAAAAAAATTGTTCCTTTATATTCATCAACAGTGTAAGTTTCACTGCAACTTTGCCAAAACTAAGTTTTATTAAATTTAAAAATTTTTGTCACTCGTAGGTAAAAATGGTATCACATTGTTGTGACCTGCATTGTCCTAAGCACTAATGAAGCTAAGTATTTTTTCAAGTGTTTCCTTCCTTCCTTCCTTCCTTCCTTCCTTCCTTCCTTCCTTCCTTCCTTCCTTCCTTCCTTCCTTCCTTCCTTCCTTCTCTCTCTCTCTCTGTCTCTCTCTCTCTCTCTCTCTTTCTTTCTTTCTTTCTTTCTTTCTTTCTTTCTTTTGATAGGACGTTACTCTGTCACCCAGACTGGAGTGCAGTAGCACAAGCATGACTCACTGCTGCCTCCATCTCCCAGGCTCAAGCAGTTCTTCTGCCTCAGCCTCCCTTGAAGCTGGGACTACAGGCAGGTAACACCATGTCCAGTTAATTGATTTTATTTTTAGTAGAGACGAAGTCTTGCTATGTTGCCCAGGCTGGTATCAGACTCCTAAGCTCAAGTGATCCTCCCACCTGGGCCTCCCAAAGTGTTGAGATTATAGGGATGAACTACCACACCCGGCTTTTTGCCATACTTATTTGTATGAAATATTTGTTCCTATTCTTTATGTGTTTTTTTCTGTTCATTTTTTCCCTTATAGAACTGTAAGATCTTTTAGTAAAATAAAGAAATAAGCACTTTTTCTGTTGGATTGCAACTTTTCCTACTGTGTCATTTGTCTTTGGCTCTATTTGTGGTGTTTTCTTCTTGTTGTCATTTTTATTCTTACCATATAAAGGTTTTAAATGTTTTACACAATGCATTTTCAGCATTTATCTTTTTGGTTTCTGAGTTCTGCCTATGTTTTAAATGTTAGCTTTTGGCTGGGCATGGTGGCTCATGCCCATAATCCCAGCATTTTCAGAGACCAAGGTGGGAGGATTGCTTGAGCCCAGGAGTTCGAGACCAGCCTGGGCAACGTAGTGACACTCTGTCTTTACACAATAAAATAAAATAAAGAGCAAAAATTAAAATTAAAAAAATAAAAATTAGCTCTCTTGCAAGACGGGTCTCTTTGCAGTTGCCATTTTAATGCACCAGAGCTTGATTTGAATTTCCCTGTCACATGGTAGAGGTTAAGAAATTAGGTTTTTCTGTGGAAAGAGAAAACTTACAAAGGCAAAGTCACTAAGAAAAGGGAAGGCATAGGGACCCCATCCTCCCATCGTCCTCTCGGTGACCTGCTAGCCTCACAAGATGGTTTGTGTTCCAAGGAAGGGAACTCTGTCCCTCTTTGGGTCTCTTTTTTGTATGTAGCAAGTGTGAGAGCAGCCTTATCATGAAAGGAATAATCAGATTATCTTGGCACCAGGCAGCCTGGAATTTATTGTCAGCTGTTTACCAGAGAGATCTGGGAAACGCACACAAGCTGCCCAGCATCTAGACTTTGGGTCATGTGGAATGTTATACAAGGGAAAGGAAGACAGTGGTCCCTTGGGAAGATGAGCTTGTGTACAGTTTCTCAGGCTGGGAGAAGCCCCCTTCCTCAGCCCTAGCTCTCCACACCTGGTTTGAGCTAGCTCATTTCCCAGGCAACACAAAATGAGCACTCAGATGTGTTTAAAACAGGCCTCCTCCTTCTATCACATGAGATTAATGAAGAGCCAGGCAGTAGAGATGCAATAAACTTGCTCTTTCCCCAATTTTTTATTTTGAAAATTTTCAGATCCACAAAGATTGAAGAATAATAGTACAAGGAATGTGCCTGTACTCTTCAGCTAGATTCGCCAATTATTAACATTTTTTTCACTTTTGCTTTATCTCTTTCTGTAAATACACATTTTTAACCGTTGAAGCATTTAGAAAGTAAGTTGAATACTTTACAGTTATTCAGTTAAAATAATTCAGCACACACCTCCTAAGAATAAGGGCATTCTCCTCCATTACTACAGTTCCATTTTCAGGCCTGGGAAAATTAACAATGATTCAATAATAACATCTTTAAAGTTCATATTCAGATTTCTTCATTTGTCCCAAAATGTCTTTTATATAGCCTTTGATCCAAGATACTAACAAGGTCCATACATTGCGTTTGGTTCCATTTCTCTAGTCCAGTGCCCTGAGGTGCGCTTTTAGCAATGCTTGGAGACATCGTTGATTGTCATGACTGGGGGTGCTACTGATATCTAGTATCTAGAGACCAGGGATGCCTGCTAAAAAGCCTGAATTCACAGGACAGCCCCCCCCCACAACAAAGAATGACCTAGTCCAAAATGTCATTTAGTACCTAAGTTGAAAAACCCTGTTCTAGTCTATCAAGAACCATTTCCCTACTTTATTTGCTTTTTATGACACTGACTTTTATTATTATTAATTAATTTAGAGACAGGGTCTCACTCTATTGCCCAGGCTAGAGAGCAGTGGCATGATCATAGTTCACTGCAGCCTCAAACTCCTGGTCTCAAGTGATCCTCTCGCTTCAGCCTCTGGAGTAGCTGGTACTACAGGTGCACACCAACACACCCAGCTAATTTTTTTATTTTTTGTAGAGATGAGGTCTCACCATGTTGTCCAGGCTGATCTTGAATTCCTGGCCTCAGGTGATCCTCCCACCTCAGCCTTCCAAAGTGTTGGAATCATAGGTGTGAGCCACGGTCCCCGGCCGGCACTTACTCTTTTGTAGCATCTAGTCCAGTTGTTTTGCAGAACGTCTCTCACTATACATTTTTCTGATTGTTTCCTCATGATCAGTTTGCATTTAAACTAATGCAAAAATGCAACATAGATGACTATAAACATTAGCTATTACTGCATAACACGCTATCCCAAAATTCAGTGGCATAATATTAAGAACCATTGGCTAGGTAGTTCTGCTGCTCTGGACTGGGCTCAGCTGATTTTGGCTGGGCCGATTCATGCATCCCAGTCATTTGGTAAGTTGACTAAGGGCTGGTCAGTCTGGGATGATCTCAGCTGGGATGACTGGGCTCAGTTCCATTAGCCTATCACACTTAGCAAGCTAGCCCTGGCGTGTTCTCATGGAAAAGGCAGGGTCTGAAAGAGTGTAGATGCCTCTGTTGAGGCCTACGTTTACAGCTGGCACTCTGTCACTTCAACTGCATTATGTTGGCAAAAGCAAGTGACAAAGCCAGCCCAGAGGTAAGTGGTAGCGAAATAAACTCAACCTCCTATTGCAATCAGTCTATCAAAGTAATATTGTGTACCTCTTACTGCATCATATAGGGAGATATACAATGTCGGGTTGTCCCACTATTAGTGCAGTAAAGCTTGAAACTTGATTAAGTGGTAACTAACAAATCCCTCCTTTGGAGAGCTCTATCTTTTATATATGTGGGATGATGCTTCAGTGTACCGTATCAATCCTTTTCCCCATTAGTTTCCTGGAGCTATGGTAACAAAGTACTCACAAATTGGGTGGCTTAAAAAACAGAAATGTATTGTCTGGAAGCTGGAAGTAGGAAAAGAATGTGTTGGCAGGGCCATGCTCCCTCTGAAACCTGCAGGGGAAAATCCTTGCCTATTCCAGCCTCTGGTAGCCCTAGGCATTCCTTGGGTTGCAGCTATAACACCTCAAGCCAGCCTTGATCTTCACATGGCATTCTCCCTGGTCTTCTTATAAGGACACCAGTCAGATTGGATTAGGAGCCCACCCTACTCCAGTATAACTTCATCTTGGCTAATTATTTCTGCCACAATGCTGTTTCCAAATAAGGGCACATTCTGGGGTGCTAGGGATTAGGACTTCAACATATCTTTTTTGGGGGACATGATTCCAGCCCTAATATCCATTAACCTTTCACTTAATGGCTTTATCATCCACAGATGATCCTTGGGGATTGCACAACAGTGTTTTTCTTAAGCATCATCATTTTCTCAACATTTATTAGCTGGCATTCTCGCCTCCTTTCTTCCCTTCCCCAAGTTTTTAAATCACTTTGAATGCATGGTTTTTGCTTTGCAAAAACCCATCATTTTTATACAACCATACAAACAACATTTTCATGATCAGCTTGCCTCAAATTTGACTACTGAGAGTCCGTAAGAGCAACTCTATATTATTCTTATTTTAGACAGGGCCTGGCTCTGTTGTCCAGGTTGGCGTGCAGTGTCATGGTCATAGCTCACTACTGCCTCAAACTACTGTGCTCAAGCCATCCTCCCACCTCGGCCCCCCGAATAGCTAGGACTTAAGGCACATGCCACAACACCCGGCTAATTTTTAAAATTTCTTTTGTAGAGGCAGGGTCTCACTATGTGGCCCAGACTGGTGTCGAACTCCTGGTCTCAAGAGATCCTCCCGCCTCGTCCTCCCAAACTGCCGTGATTACAGGTGTGAGCCGCCATGCCTGGCCTATTTTCAATTTTATTTTTAAATTTAAATCTCTCTTTTTTTTTTAATGTGACTACTCCAACTAACTCACCTCTGTAGACCCTATTACTGTCATCCAACTGGAGCAGCAGTGATTATTCCCCATGGCAAAAGTCGCATCATCATTCCTAAGTACAGCCATGATGAAAGCTGCATTCTGCATTATATATATGTTAAATAAAATGAAAGCTGTATTATTTTGTATTAAGCGGGTGGATCACCTGAGGTCAGGAGTTAGAGACCAGCCTGGCTAACGTGATGAAACCCCATCTCTACTAAAAATACAAAAATTAGCCAGGTGTGGTGGCACATGCCTGTAATCCCAGCTACTTGTAAGGCTGAGGCAGGAGAATTGCTTGAACCTGTGAGGCGGAGGTTGCAGTGAGCCAAGATCACGCCACTGCACTCTAACCTCGGCGACAGGGTAAGACTCTGTCTCAAATAAATAAATTTTAAAAAATAAAATGAGATATGAGGAAAAGCATGGATTTTGGAAACTGATGGTTTGCATCCTGGCTCTATTACCTATTAGGGATGTGATTTGGGGCCTTGGTTTGTTTATCTGTACTATGGTGATGATGATATTTGCCTCACAGATTTAAGCCTAGCAACTTATCTGACCTAGAATGGGTGTTATTGGTTCTCGTTTTTCCATATCCTGATGATAGGCTGTAGCTTTTAGCTCATGTTGGATAAATCACAGTGCTACAGAGTCTACCAATTAATTAGGAGTTTGTCTATCTCATTAATTCAAAGTATGCTCACTAGAAATTAAAGAGAAGTTGACCTAAGTTTCAGCTAAAGTTTACCTTTAAATACCTTTGGGGAGAAAAGACAGTTGGCTAATCAGTCTATTAAACAATATTGTGGAAGGGAGATCATCTCTATTCAACTTAAAAGAACAACTTTTGGGAAAATCTTTGGCATTGCACTTGCACCATAGGAAGCTCATTTAGAAATCAGTCTTCAAAATAGAGTCCAACTTTGTTTACCTGAATACAGTTTGTTAATTCATTCCACAAAGAGCATGAGTGCCAATTACGTCCCATGCAATGTTCCAGGCACCTGGGATACATCAGAGAATGAAACAACAGCCCTGCCCTTGCTTACCCTTTAGTTGGGAGAGAGAGGTGAAAAACAAATTTGCAAATTACATAGAGTATTAGAAGTAGATAAGTGATAATGAGAAAAATAAAGCAGGGGTGTACAGAGGATTGCAATTTCATTTCTATTTATTTATTGTTTGAGATGGAATTTTACTCTTGTTGCCCAGGCTGGAGTGCAGTGGTGCAATCTCGGCTCACTGCAACCTCTACCTCCCAGATTCAAGCAATTCTCCTGCCTCAGCCTCCCAAGTAGCTGGGATTACAGGCACCCACCACCATGCCCGGCTAATTTTGTATTTTTAGTAGAGATGGGGTTTCACCATGTTGGTCAGGCTGGTCTCGAACTCCTGACCTCAAGTAACCCACCTGCCTCGGCCTCCCAAAATGCTGGAATTACAGGTGCGAGCCACTGTACCTGGCTGAGGATTGCAATTTTAAATAGCATTGTCATCATTTAAAAGACAATATTTGGGCAAAGAATAGAAAGAGGTAAGGAAATTAGTTATGTGTCCCCCTAGAAGAACCACAAACAAAAAGGCCCTTGGTCAGAAGTGTGCTTGGCCTGCTGGAGGTGCAGCAATGAGGCCAGTGTGGCTGGAATGTAGTGAATGGGGGGAAATATTTTATCTACCTAACAAACACTTAAATAGCCCTTACTAGTAGCATTATTTGAAGCACATGAAAGATATTAACTAATTCTCCCAGCAAGTCTATGAAGTAGATACCGATTTTATCTTTTCCAGATGAGGAAACTGGAAAGTTAAATAACTGCCCCCAAATGACACAGTAGTCATGTGATAGAGTTAGGATTGGGACTCCGGTGGTCTCTCTCTAGTGACGCATGCTGTTAAGTTCTAAAGTATGCTGTGCTGCTTCCTGGTAGGAAGAGATAAGAAATAAGTGGGAACTAGATCCTGTAGCTTATTAGAGTCCATTGGTAAGGATTTGGGGTTGGGGTTGTTTTTATTTTTTGTAGAGATGAGGTCTCGCTATGTTGGCCAGGCTGGTCTCAAACTCCTGGCCTCAAGGCATCCTCCCACCTTGGTCTCCCAAAGTGTTAGGACCACAGGCGTGAGCCACCACACCTGGCTACTTGCAGGTTTTAATAATCATCCTTCCCCACTTCCTGCAAATGTCATCATGTCTGCCACACCCATAAACCCCCTTCTAGGTTTCTAATAGACAGGACACCAAATTACTTATCAATTTATTCTGCCATTCCAAACAAAGCCATTTAGGCCAGGGGTGGGCGCACCTGATCTAGGGCATCAGACCTATGTTCATGAGATGGTTTGTCAAGAAGGCTTTGCCAGCCGGGCATGATGGCACATGCCTGTAATACCAGCACTTTGGGAGGCCGAAGTGGAAGGATTGCCTGAGCCCAGGAGTTTAAGACTAGCCTGGGCAACACAGTGAGATCCCCATTTATATCTACCTTAAAAAAAAAAAAATATATATATATATATTTTTTTTTTAATCCCCATAATCCCCACATGTCTAGGGAAAGACCAGTGGGAGGAGATTGGATCATGGGGGAGGTTTCCTCCATGCTGTTCTCGTGATAGTGAGTTCTCATGAGATCTAATGGTTTTATAAGGGGCTCTTCCCCCTTATAAAGGAGTGTGGCCCTGTCAATACTTAATTTCAGACTTCTGGCCTCCAAAACTGTGAGAAAAAAAATTCTGTTGTTTTAACAGAAAAATATGTATAATATATATAAATATATATATATTATATATATATATATATATTTTTTTTTTTTTAAAGAAGGCTCTGCCTAACCACCTGCACTTGATGGTGAACAGCCAAACCAGGCAGATTCTTTTGTTGAGTTGAATATGAAATACAGAGAGGGAGTCAGCAGTTAGAAATGAGCAGAAACTAAAAGATACACAGAGAGAAGGAAGAAAGCTGAGGTCATGTGGCAGCAAAAAGCATGCAGCAATAGAAGCTGTGAGATGAGAAAAGAATAGAAAGTACTGAGCAGCAAGGGCAGCGGAGAGTCACAATACTAGCAGATAATTAGAGTGCAAAGCAACAGATACTGACTACCGAAGAGCCCACAAGATAACCCAGTTGCTAGGGCGGCACTGTGTGCTGAATCACCTTCCCACTCGTCGTTGCCAGCGCGTGGCAGAGAAGGACATGGGGCTTATATTAGTCTTAAGCTTAGATCGAGGTAATCTGAGTATATCTCTCTGTTCTGAAAATTAAATTTTTGCTTCTTGGAATCTCTATCACTCAAGATCATGGCAGGAAACTGAAGGCACGTTCTGCTGGGATTTTGAAAATCATTTGATGAAATTGATATTTACAAGGATGTAGGGAGGGTGGCGGGAACTTCAGAGGATACTGAGGCACCCAAGGTCGAGTAACAGTAGAAGTCCAGGCCTGAAGAGAAATAGTTCATCAGAGTCCAGAAAGAGCTATAACTGTGAAGGGGCATACCTAATGCCAAACCCGTGGTGCTAAAGCAGGGAGGAAAGGAGAAGAAATATCTCAACCTCTTTTTCCTCCTACCCTCTGATACTTGCTGATGCCTTCCATTGGACAAACCCAACAGTAAGCCAGAGGGCATTGGCTCCCAGGGGATAACATCTGTGGCGTAACATCCTTGTCAGGAATAGAGTGTGGCAGAGAAGGACATGGGGCTTGTATTAGTCCATTCTCACACTGCTATAATTTAAAGATACTACTGGAGCCTGAGCAATTTATAAAGGAAAGAGGTTTAATTGACTCACAGTTCCACATGGCTAGGGAGGCCTCAGGAAACTTACAATCATGGCGGAAGGCAAAGGGGAAACAAGGACCTTCTTCACATGGTGGCAGGAGAGAGAAGAGTGAGAGCAAAGGGGGAAGAGCCCCTTATAAAACCATCAGATCTCATGAGAACTCACTATCATGAGAACAGCATGGAGGAAACCTCCCCCATGATCCAATCTCCTCCCACTGGTCTTTCCCTAGACATGTGGGGATTATGGGGATTAAAATTCAAGATGAGATTTGGGTGGGGACACAAAGCCTAACCATTTCAGGGCTACAATGGGCTGAATGATATTCTCCTCCCCTCCCCTGCCAAAACATGCCCACAGCCTAATCTCTGGAACCTGGGAATATTACATTACATGGCAAAAGATGTGACTAAGTTCAGGAGCTTCAGAGGAGGAGCTTATCCTAGATCACTGTGGCGGGCCGTAAATGCAATCACATGTATCCTTATAAGAGAGAATAAGAAACTTTAAGAGATAAAAGGAGGAGGCAATGTGACCTCAGAGGAGTGGCCACAAGCCAAGGAAAGCCTGGGGCCTGCAGACGCTGGAAGAAGCAAGGAACAGATTCTCCCCCAGAGCTTTCAGGAGTGTGGCCCTGTCAACACTTGATTTCAGACTTCTGGCCTCCGGAACTGTGAGAAAATAAAATTCTGTTGTTTTAACCTACCCAGTTTGTAGTAATTTGTTACAGCAGTCACAGAAAACCAGTACAGGGGCCAGATGGAGAATAACCAGCACAAAACCTATTCATCTCAGATGGGACAGGATGATATACTTGATCACTTTAGCTAGACATTCTTTTGCCTGCCTTTTATATTCCCTTTGGTACTTTTTTTTTTTTTTTTTTGAGACAGGGTTTCATTTCACTCTCTTACCCAGATTGGAGTGCAATGGCACAATTGTGGCTCACTGCAGCCTTAATCTTTAGGGCTCAATCGATCCTCCCATCTTAGCCTCCCAAGTAGCTGGTCCACAGGTGTGCACCACCACTTCCAGTCTTTTTTTTTTGAGATGGAGTCTCGCTCTGTCACCCAGGCTGGAGTGCAGTGGTGCAATCTCGGCTCACTGCAAGCTCCACCTCCTGGGTTCATGCCATTCTCCTGCCTCAGTCTCCCGAGTAACTGGGACTACAGGAGCCCACCACCATGCCCGGCTAATTTTTTTGTATTTTTAGTAGAGACAGGGTTTCACCGTGTTAGCCAGGATGGTCTCAATCTCCTGACCTCATGATTCGCCTGCCTCGGCCTCCCAAAGTGCTGGGATTACAGGCGTGAGCCACCGCGCCTGGCTACTTCCAGCTAATTTTTTAAAAAGTATATATGGGGCCTTGTTATGTGTCCCAGGCTGGTCTCAAACTCCTGGCGTCAAGCCATCCACCCACCTTCACCTTCCGAAGTGCTGGGATTACAGGTGTGAGCCACTGTACCTGGCCCACTGGGACTCCTTTTGGGATCGCTCGTATGCTTCAAACTACATGCTCCTGAGTTATAGCTCTTTTGTTATACAAATATTATTTTATCCAAATAAGATTATGACATTCTTATTTGAAACAAGAACCTGTCTTGTACATCTTTGTAGCCCATAAAAATCTTAGCACAGTACTTTAAATGGAATGGACATTCTGTAATTGGTAAACGAGAAAGAAAGCTTCCATTTGTCCATCTGTAAATGGAAAATAACAATTTCTACTGACTTGCCTCTCAGAGATAATGATGGCAGTGTTTCCTGGAAACAACTTTTTGTACCTGTAACAGAATGATATATCTGAAACACCCATTCCTACTGAGGCAATTCCTTGGAGGAGGAAAAAAAAGACAAACCTACATTTACTTTTAGTATGTTCTCCAATCCACGTGCAGATGAAACTGCTTGCAGATCACCCCACAAAGGAAAAGGCAGGGGATAATTCAGAAAATATAAGAGCTGAGGACTGATATCTTCTTAGGAACTTTCATTCATTCAATAAACATTCATCAAAGAACTACTATGTTCAAATATAGTCCATTGGCCGGGCACAGTGGCTCACACCTGTAATCCAAGCACTTTGAGAGGCCGAGGCAGACATATCACTTGAGATCAGGAGTTCGAGACCAGCCTGGCCAACATGGCGAAATCCTGTCTCTACTAAAAACACAAAAATTAGCCCGGCATGGTAGCGCATGCCTGTAATCGCAGCTTTTTGGGAGGCGGAGGGCACGAGAATCGCTTGAACCTGGGAGACGAAGGTTGCAGTGAGCTGAGATGGCACCACTGCACTCCAGCCTGGGCAACAGAGTGAAAATGTGTCTCAAAAAAAAAGTCCATAGATGCTGAGGAAACACACGCAGAGAATAAGGCATGATCCCAAGTCAGTAATTGTCACGCAATATGATGAATGGTTTTTATAAGAGCAAAATGCTATGGGGCCAGAAAAAAGGGAATGACTAACTATTGATGGGAGTTTCACCAAAAATACCTCACATTCAAGCTGGTCTCTTAAGACTGCATCAGGCAGAGGTGAAGTCAAGGGCATTCCAGGACCAAGAGAAATAGCTTTGCCTGAGCTGTTGCCAAGCAAACCACACCCTCAGCTCAGCCCTATCGTATCTACAGAGGCCTATTTTTATTCATTATCTTCATCGCTACTTTTTAAGAGAAGAAAAGAATGCTGACTTCTTCCCTAATTTTGCATCCATGTATTTTATATGCCAAAGAAAGGTGATTGTCAGGAGGGAAAATAGAAGTTGACTTGTGGCAAGTCCAATTACGACAGGTACTAACATCCATCCGATAATAAGTTAACACGGAAACGCTTACCTTTGCTGAGCTTCTACCTCATTTTGGAAAATTGGGTTAGGCTATCCTGTGAATGCGGTACCAGGGGGAAAGTGGACAAGATATGAGCGCATCCCGTGTCTCATTGCCCCACACCAGGAGGTTCATCTTTGGCAAACACTCCTTGAATGGGAATTATGGCTGAGGCCCTTTTTCCTCCCCTAGGCTGACCTTCACATCACTCCTCGGGGAACAGCTCAGTCTAGGGCACCGCCTAGCTTCCCGCCCAGGCCAGCCCTGCTGGGCCTCTGAGACTAGAGCTGTGCTGCTGATGAGTGGAAAAAAGGAGAAAAAACTCTTAGGACAGCAGCCAGGAGAGAATGAAAGACTGGCCAAACCCACCAAGGAGCAAACGGTTCCCCATCCTCACCCTGCAGCTTCCACTGGAAAAGTGGGGAGGCTGGGGAACCGGAATCTCAGCCTCAGAGTATACATCACTTGTCCTTGTTTTCCCAAGAAGCCTCTACCTTCCAGGCCCTGCCAGGAAGCTGGCAGCATTTTCCTGAAGCAGTAATAACAAGGACAGCGCGTTCTAGCCTGCCGGAGCCTGCTGGCTGGTCACTCTTTCCACTGCCTTTTGTTTTCATGCATCATTCCCCTCACTTGCTTCTCAGATTCCTCAGGGCTTTGAAAAAGCCACAAATGCTCCACACAGTGACACCACCCAGTGGGCTGGCAGACATCACTGACAGGCACCTTGCCCTAAGCGACCGCACGTATGCAAGCCCTGACAGCTGATACCCAGCCACACACCCGGTAAGAGGGAAGGCAGCATTCAAAAAGGGCCCACCCCTATTCACCTAGCTGGCAAAGGCAGGGCTTTAGATCAACTACAGTCCAGTGCACTGGTAAATCACAGACCGCTTTTTTATTCAAAGTGTATCTGTATGTTGGGCAGTGGTACTTCCCCCACCCTTTCCTCAAACATCTAAATCCAGTCAACATAGATGCTACCAACAGAGCACCAGAGTGGCCTCAGGGTGACAATTCACATATCAATATATTAGATTATATACTCATGCATACTTGGAGCAGACTTAACTTTATTTGTGTTTTAGAACCACCTGTAGCCTATTTCAAACCACACTCCAGAGTGAACCTATCAGAATCTATGAAAATAGGGCCCAGATATGTGTATTTTTAAAAATCTTGACAGCGTTGGTTAGAATGTGGGACAAGACAAATTCTCATATATCATTGATGAGATATATAACAATTGGTTCAGCTACTGTGGACAGTAGGCTGGAAGGCAATCTAGTCAAGTTGGAAGTGCGCATATCCTATTCCCTAGCAATTTTTGTTCTAGATATGTTCCCTAGAACTCTCACACACGTGTTCAAGGAGACGTACACCAGGGCATGATTTACATCATGATTTGGAATAGCAAAAAACTGGCCATAACAAATATCCACCCACAGGAGAATAGATAGATTCTAGAACATTTACACAGTGGAGCACTACATTGCAGTACTATATAATATAATATTATTATGTTTTATAGAATGGATTCATTCTACAAGTACCACAGATAAATCTCAAAATCATAATATTGAGAAAAAAAAGCTACAGAAAAAAATATGTACACTATTTATATGCAGGTTTAAACATGCAAAACTTGCCTATTGTGTAGTAAAACTATAAAAACATGTGAGAAGGACGCTCACAGTCTTCAACAGATTGGTTACCTCTGGAGAGAGTTGAAATGAAAAGGCCTTCTCAGCCGGGCACAATGGCTCACGCCTATTATCCCAGCATTTTTGAGAGGCCAAGGCGGGCAGACAGCTTGAGCCCAGGAGTTCCAGACCAGCCTGAGCAACATGATGAAACCCTGATTCTACAAAAAATACAAAAATTAGCCAGCTGTGGTGGTGCATGCCTGTAGTCCCAGCTACTTGGGAGGCTGAGGTGGGAGGATCACCTGAGCCCAGGAGGTCAAGGCTGCAGTGAGCTGTGAGTGCACCAGTGTACTATAGCCTGTTCTGGGCAACAGAGTGAGATGCTGTCTCAAAAAAAAAAAAAGAAAAGAAAGAAAGCAGGAAAGAGAGAGGAAGGAAGGAAGGAAGGAGGGAAGGAAGGAAGGAAAGAAGGAAGGAAGGAAGGAAGGAAGGAAGGAAGGAAGGAAGGAAGGAAGGAAGGAAAGAAGGGTGGGAAGGGCCTTCTCTTGTAACTAGAAGGTTTTACCATGGCAAGCTGTTATTATTTATTAAATCTGGATAGTGAGTCCATGTCCCACAGGTAACTCTGAGGGTCATGGCCATCCATAGCGGGAGGATCTTTTGAGATTCTTAGATTCTCAGTTACAGAAAATAAAAGTTTGATCTGTATAATGAGCTATCCCCATAAACATAAATGATACTGACGAGCCCTCTCAGTAATGTATGCAGATTGACACGCTGTTCACGAATGCAGGAGCTGTTGCACAGGCCCACTCCCCCTCCCTCACTAGGTGCCTATGTGACCTGCTGGCCTTGTGAGCATCCTAAACAGAGTCAGAGGTGCAGTGGAATGAAGATGGGGATTGGTCCACATGTGGAAATCATGACTATAGTCATACCCAGAGATTTCCAAACGTGGCTGAAAATCAGATAAAACTTGTAGTGCAATTGTCCATGCCCCACCCTCTGAGCATATGATACAATAGGTCTGACATGAGACTCTGGAATCTGTATATTTAAAAGGCTTGCCAAGAGATTCTGATGATCCACCAGGTTTGAGAAATGATAGCCAACCGTGGTTATATTCTATCAATGTTTTCAAAAAAGATGGGTAGGAAGAGAAATGGGAGAAGAGGAAGTAAAAAAATTAAAGAAGGAAGGGGAGAAAGAAGGAAGGGAAGGAGGGCCAGGTTGAGCCTTCAAGCCCAGCTCAGATCTCTCCTCCTCTATTTCTCCTAGACCTGTATAGCCTCCACGTCCCTCCTAATCCCCTGACCTTTGCTAGATCTCTAATCATCTGTAACATTCATTTGGCAATTATGTACTTCCCTGTATGTTGCTGTCATGGGCTACTGTTTAATCAATAAGTTTATGTCTTATTTTTTGAATTAGGCTATAAGCTTCTTCAGGACAAAGACCATATTTTCTTCATCTTTCTATTTCTTTTTTTTTTTTTTTTTGAGATGGAGTTTCACTCTTGTTGACCAGGCTGGAGTGCAGTGGCACTATCTCGGCTCATCACAACCTCAGTCTCCCGGTTCAAGCGATTCTTCTTCCTCAGCCTCCCAAGTAGCTGGGATTACAGGCATGTGCCACCATGCCCGGCTAATTGTATATTTTTAGCAGAGATGAGGTTTCTCCATGTTGGTCAGACTGGTCTCAAACTCCCAACCTCAGGTGATTCACCCGCCTTGGCCTCCCAAAGTGCTGGGATTACAGGCATGAGCCACTGTGCCTGGCCCATCTTTGTATTTCTAGTGTCTAACAAGATACCTCCCACAGAGTAAGCAGTAAAGCACCATGATAAGAATATAAGATAAAACAGGTTCAGAAATGTGGCAGTGGCTGGGCATGGTGGCTGTAATCCCAGCACTTTGGGAGGCTAAGGTGGGAGGATGCTTGAGGCCAGGAGTTCAAGGCCAGCCTGGGCAACATAGTGAGACCCCATCTTTGCAAAAAATTTAGAAATTAGCTGAGTGTGCATGTGTAGTCCTAGCTACTCACAAGACTGAGATGGGATGATTGCTGAGCTCACGAGTTGGAGGCTGCAGTGAGCTATGATCATGCCACTGCGCTCCACCTGGGTGACAGAGCAAGACTGTCTCTAAAACAAAAAAAGAAAAGAAAAGAAATATGGCAGGATACAAGATAAATAAACAAAAATCAATTGTATTTCTATACACTAGCAATGAGTAATCCTGAAAAATGAAATCCAATGCAATCTCTATCAAAATCCCAACATTTTTTTATTTTACAGAAATTGATAAGCTGATCATACTATTCACATGGAAATACAACCCAAAATAGCCAGAACAATCTTGAAGAGGAAGAACAAAGGTGGAAGAGGCATAGTTCCTGATTTCAAAACCTACCAGAAAACTACAGTAATCACGACATAAGGCATAAGGATACACATATAGATGAATGGAATAGACTTGAGAGACTAAAAATAAACCCTCACATTGGTATTGAATTGAATTTCTGAAGAGTGCCGAGACAACTCAATAGGGAAAGAACTGTTTTTTCCAACAAATATTGCTGGGACAACTGGATACCTGTAAAAAAAAATGAAGTTGGACTCTCAACACTATACAAAAAGAAAAAGATTAACTCAAAATGGATCATAGTCCTAAATGTATAAATTAAAACTATAAAACTCCTAGCAGAAAACAAGAGTAAATGTTCATGACCTTGGATTTGACAATAGTTTCTTAGATATGTCACCAAAAGCAGAAGTAACAAAAGAAAAAAATAGATACATTGAACTTCAAAAGTAAAAACTTTTGTTCTTCAAGTAACACCATCAAGAAAGTGAAAAGACAACCCACAAGACAGGAGAAAAATCTTTGCAAATCGTGTATCTGACAAGGGACTCATATCCAGAATATTTTTAAAACCCTACTACTACTCAAGAATAAAAAGACAAATAACTCAATTAAAACATGGACAAAGACAGCCTGGCCAACATAGTGAAAACCTGTCTCTACTAAAAATACAAAAAAAATTAGCTGGGTGTGGTGGTGTTTGCCCATAATCCCAGCTACCCTGGAGGCTGGGGCACAATAATTGCTTGAACCCGGGAGGTGGAGGTTGCAGTGAGCAGAGATTGCGCCACTGCACTCCAGCCTGGGTAACAGGGTGAGACTTTTTCTCAAAAAAGAAAAAAATAATTAAAAAAAAATGGACGAATAATTTAAATAAACATTCTGCCACAGAATATATACCAATGGCCATTATGCACATGAGAAGATACTTAACATTATATGTCTTTCAGGAAATGCAAGTCAAAACCACAGTGAGGTATCTCTTCACACCACAAGAATATCTATAATAACAAGAACAAGTGTTGGTAAGGATCTGGAGAAACTGAACCCTCATCTATTGCTTATGAGCACATGAAATGGTGGCACCACTTTGGAAAACAGTTTGGCAGTTCCTCAAAATGCTGAACATACAGTTACCAAATTACTCAGGAATTCTACTCCTAGCCATACGTATGCCAAGAGAAATGAAAACGTATGTCTACAAGGAAACCTGTACATGAATGTTCATGGCAGCATTATTTATAATGGCCTAAAGTGAAAACAATCCACGTCCATGAACTGATGAATGGGTAAACAAAATGTGGTATAGCCATATAATGGAATCTTTTCAGCCCCAGAAAAAAGTAATAACTACTGATGATAGATGCTACAGCATGGATGAACCCGGAAAACATATGTTAAGTGAAGGAACCCTGTCTCAAAAGACTATATATTATATGACTCCATTTATACCAAATGTCCAGAATAGGCAAATCCATAGAGACAGGGACTAGATTAGTGGTTGCCTGGGGCTAGAGTGGGCTTGAGGGTGGGGAATGGGAACAGGGAACGGCTGCTGATGGGTACAGGGGTTTTTTGGGGGATGTTGAAAACGCTGTAAAATTAGATAATTGTGATGGTTGCACAATGGTATTAATACAGTAAAAAGCCATTGAACTATACACTTTATTTTTATTATTATTATTTTTGAGACAGGGTCTTGCTCTGTCACGTAGGCTGGAGTGCAGAGGTGCAATCATGGTTCACTGCAGTCTCCACCTTCCCAGGCTCAGGTGATCTTCCCACCTCCACCTCCTGAGTAGCTGGGACAACAGGTGTGCACCACCACACAGCTAACTTATTTATTTTTTGTAAAGATTGGGTTTCTCTTTGTTGCCCAGGCTGCTCTTGAAGTCCTGGCCTCAAGTTATCCTCCTGACTCAGTCTCCCAAAGTGTTGAGATTACCAGTGTACACCTGGACCAAACTTTACACTTTAAATGGGCATTTTTTTTAATGGTATGTGAACTATATCTCAATAAAGCTGTAAAAGAAATAAAAAGATGACCCAGTTTTGAATTCTAGTTCAATTACTGTTGCTGATCATACCAAGCTCATTCTCCCTCAGGATCTTCGCATTTGCAAAGATCCATGTCGTGAGATCATTACCCCAAAATGTTGCACTGCTGGCTTCACATAATTTAGGTCTTCTGAATCTCTTATCCAGTGTTGCACAATTTCCCCCTACTCCTGTCAGTCATGTCAATTACCCTATTTTACTTTTCTCATAGCTTTAATCACTATTGAAATCCTCTTGTTTCTTAATTTACCAGTTTCCTATCTGCCTCTCCCACTAGAATAAAAGCTCCATGAGAATAGTCTTAGTCACAGCTCTATCCGCATGTCTGAAACAGTGTCTGGCACACAGTAAACATTCAGTAATAGATGTTGGATGTTGGATGAATGAAAGGTGGCCAACCTCCAAGTTTCACTTAATCTCTGTCAATCTTCATTTCCTAGCTACAAAGTGGCATTATAATAAAAATTACATTTAGTCCATAGGATTGGATTAAGAATTGAATAACAGTGCATGCAAAAACATACCTCATAGGCCAGGCACAATGGCTCAGGCCTGTAATCCAGCACTTTGGGAGGCTGAGGTGGGAGGATCTCTTGAGTCAAGGAGTTCAAGACCAGCCTGGGTAATGAAGTGAGACTCTGTCTCTACAAAAAAATAAAATTTTAAAAATTAGCTGGGCATGGTTGGTGCATGCCTGTAGTCCTAGCTACTGGGGAGGCTGAGGTGGGAGGACCGCTTGAGGCCAGGAGTTCGAGACTGCAGTGAGTTATGATCTCAACAGAATGACACCTGTCTCTAAAAAAAAAAAAGTTCATAGTAGACATTCAATAAATGTTAATAATCATTATTTTTACTATTAATACCACCACTACTA
Source organism: Macaca mulatta (assembly GCF_049350105.2). Taxonomy (NCBI): domain Eukaryota; kingdom Metazoa; phylum Chordata; class Mammalia; order Primates; family Cercopithecidae; genus Macaca; species Macaca mulatta. The sequence continues at coordinate 170,985,220 of NC_133408.1, read as the reverse complement.
CTCTCTAGTTAAAATGGTCCAGATGAGGATAATGAACAACTAAACTAAGTATTATCAATGGAAAAAGAATGCCTGGGTCCCATCTTCAAAGCTGGACAAGCTTTGCATTCAAGGGCCTTAGAATTTGGCCCCTCCTTAACCTAAATAATAATAAGTATAGTTATTATTGGATCACCTGGATTATAAAGAAGAGAAAACAATAAAAAATAAAGAAGGTGGCCAGGCACAGTGGCTCATGCCTGTAATCTCAGCATTTTGGAAGGCCGAGGTAGGCGGATCACTTGAGCTCATGAGTTCCAGACCAGCCTGGGCAAAATGGCAAAACCCCGTCTCTACAAAAAATACAAAAATTAGCCAGGCGTGGTGTGCCTGTAGTCCCCGCTACTCAGGGGGCAGAGGTGGGAGAATGGCTTGAGTCCAGGAGGCAGAGGTTGCAGTGAGCTGAGATCACATCACTGTATTCCAGCTTACATAATAAAGCCAGACCTTGTCTCAAAAATAAAACAAATAAAATAAAATAAAGGAGGAAAAGGAGGGGAAAAGAGAGAAAGACTAAAGAAAATTGCCCCAACAAGAAGAGAAAAGGAGAGAATGGGCAGATCTTATGTCTATTGATCATAATCCATTAACTTTTTTCCTTTATTTTTGTTGATATATAAAAGGTATACATATTTGGAGGGTACATGTGATAATACATTCATATAATTTGTAAAGATCAAATCAGTGTAATTGGGATATCCATCACCTTAAATATTTGCCTTTTTTAAAAAAGACAAATATTTAAATGCTAGAGACATTTAAATTACCCTCTTCTAGCTGTTTTGAAATGCACAATTGGCCAGGTGCAGTGGCTCACGCCTGTAGTCCCAGTACTTTGGGAGGCTGAGGCAGGTGGATTGCTTGAGGTCAAGAGTTCGAGACCAGTCTGGCCAACATGGTGAAATGTGTCTCTACTAAAAATGCCAGGCGTGGTGGCTCACACCTGTAATCCCAGTACTTTGGGAGGCCGAGGCGGTTGGATCACCTGAGGTCGGGAGTTTGAGACCAGCTTAGCCAACATGGTGAAACCCCATCTCTACTAAAAATACAAAATTTAGCAGGGCGTGGTGGTGGGCACTGGTAATCCCAGCTATTCAGGAGGCTTAGGCACGAGAATCGCTTGAACCTGGGAGGTGGAGGTTGCAGTGAGCCGAGATTGCACCATTGCACTTCAGCCTGGGCGACAGAATGAGACTTTGTCTCAAAAAACAAAACAAAACAAAACAAAAAATAGCTGAGTGTGGTGGTGGGCGCCTGTAATCCCAGCTACTTGGGAGGCTGAGGCAGGAGAATCGCTTGAACCCAGGAAGCAGAGGTTGCAGTGAGCCAAGATTGTGCCACTGCACTCCAGCCTGGGCAACAAGAGTGAAACTCCAGCTAAAAAAAAAAAAAAAAAGCACAATTGATTGTTGTAAACTATAGTTTACAATATAGATCACCCTCCTGATCTATCAAACACTAGGTTTTCTTTCTTCTTACTGTATATTTGTACATTAATCAACCTCTGTTCACCCTTCCCTTCCCCTTCCATTAACTTCTTACCCACTTATTAAATATTACACAAGAATTTAGTGAGCTTTCATTGAGTACAAATACTTGTACAAGAATTTAGTGAGCTTTCATTGAGTACAAATATATCAAGCCATATATTTGGCTCTTCCTTGGTGACTTAAAAGATCCATGTCATGAAGTCATCAAAGCATAAATCTGAACCACGTGGAGAGTGAGGCTGCTGCGTGGAAGCAGGTCATGCAGCCAGGGACTGACGCTACTGAGCAGCATCCACATCGAGGCTTGTCACATTTGTAATACTCCTCCCCAAACATCAGACAGAGTCACTGAAAGTTCTCCTTCACTGTCTTTTGTGAAGGAAATGATATGTTATAGTGGCATATCCATCAGGAAAGTTATGATTATGCTACCAGAACAAATGACCCCCAAACCTCAGTGGCTTACAACAAGAACAGTTTTGTTCCCATTCATGCTGCTTGTCCACGTTAAGTCAGCTGTGACTCTGCTCCAGTTTATCTTCACTCAGAGACCCAGACTGAGTGAAGCAGCCACTATTATCTGAAACATCACTGGTTGTCATGAAGAGGGAAAAGAAAAATGGTGAACCACACTCTGCCCTAAATCAACACACACATCCCTTTCACCCACCTTTCATGTGCCGTTGGCACATTGCTGCCCCCCATCCTCTTGGGATTTGGCCCTAAGATGTTCTCCCATGCCTGGAAATTCTGATTATGCACTTGCTGCGCTTTCCCATCTAGAACAGATCTCTGAACTTTGACCTCCCTTCAGACCTCTAACCCCTGACTCTGAGCTTGACTTTCCTTTCCGGATTCAAGTGCACATCGCTCTTCCTCTACGGATGACTCAACCCTAGCTCTCCCTCTCTCCCCAACATTTTTCTCCCAACTTTTTGTGCTCAGAAGCTGCCCTTACCTCCCCACCAGCGCCTGAATCTTCCCAAGCAATAGACCCAGAATAAAGGAGAGGGGGACACTGGAGGAAATGCTTCTGCGGTTTCCTTCCCTATGGAGTTTGACACTCCTAGCTCCCTGTCCTGCCTATCTTGTTCTTCCTCCTTAGAAGAGTGACTTAATCCAATTGATGAATGGGTGAAGATGACACAGTCTAGCACCTCCCTTCTTCCTCTTATGTATCTGCCTGCCCAGAATGAGGATATCATTGTGCCCTGCTTCTCTGGTGGGGCCAGGTCTTCTTTCTGACCCAACCCCGCTATCCCAGCATGGGAAGGCCTGTCCTGGTCAAACGTTGTTGCTTGTGACAGGGTGGATAAGTCTACATAAGTATGTCTACCTTCAGCTGTACCTTTAGCTTTCACAATAAACAGCCTTTATCAGTAATCAAGGTGGTTATGGACTGAATAACAACCTCTCAAATTTATATGTTGATATCCTAACCCATACAAGGTGATGGGCCGGGCACAGTGGCTCACGCCTATAATCCCAGCACTTTGAGAGACCAAGGCAGGTGGATCACTTGAGACCAGGAGTTTGAGATCAGCCTGGCCAATATGGTGAAAGCCGTCTCTACTAAAAATACAAAAACCACCCCCCCCCCCCGCCGCCAAAAAAAATATATCTACTAGCTGGGTGTCGTGGTGCATGCCTGTAGTCCCAGCTATTCGGGAGGCTAAGGCAGGAGAATCACCTGAACCTAGAAGGTGGAGGTTGCACTGCACTTCAGCCTGGGAGACAGAGTAAGACTCCGTCTCAAACAAAACAAAACAAAACAAAAAAACTAGGTGATGGTATTAGGAGGTGGGGCCTTTGGGAGGTCACCAGGTCATGAGGGTGGAGTCCTCATGAATGGGACTAGTGACTTCAGAGAGCTCTCTTGCTGTCTTTCTGCAATGCAAGGATATAGCAAGAAGTTGACTGTCTGCAACCTGGAAGATGCCCTTACCAGAACTTGACCATGCTGGCACCCTGATCTTGGATTTCCAGTCTCCAGAACTGTGAGAAATAAATTTCTGTTGTTTGTAAGCCAACCAGCCAATGGTACTTCATTATAGCAGTCTGAACTGACTAAGACAAAGGTGATATTTTGGTCTCCATCTGCTCACTCTTTGGTCTAACTTCTCATCTTGACCAGAGATGGAAAGTGGGTAACAAAATGTTACTAATGGGATCTTCTCAGAAGCCAAGAAGGGAAATGATTTAAAAGACAACTGTGTGTCTCAGTACTAAAAAAGGAGCTTTACAAATATTAGTTTATTTAATCCCTACAACCACCCCCGAATAGTGTTCCTTATTGTCCCATATCACATAGAAGGAAACTGAGGCTCAAAGAAGTTAAGAAACTTGCCCAAGTTCTCATAGTGAGTGGCAGATGTCTCTCTAATTTCAAAGCCCAAGCACTGCTTACAAGCTTGTCTTTGAGTGACACCAAGACACTCCTCAGGGACTGAGGCAGCAATCTCATCTCTCATCTTTTTTTTTTTTTTTTTTTTTTTTTGAGACAGGGTCTTGCTCTGTTGCCCAGGCTGGAGTGCAGTGATGCAATCACAGTTCACTACAGCCTTGACTTTCCTGGGCTCAGCTGATCCTCCCACCTCAGGCTCCCCAGTAGCTGGGACCTCAGTTATGTGCCACCACACTGTTTATTTTTGTATTTTTTGTAGAGTTGGGGTTTCACCATGTTGCCCAAGCTGGTCTCAAACTCCTGGGCTCAGATCATCTGCCCACCTCACCCTCCCAAACTGCTGGGATTACAGGTGTGAGCCACCACACCCGGCAGCAATCTTATGTGAATACCTTATCATAACCAACTGAGCTGGCAGTTGGGCAACACACAGGGAAGGCAAAGATGATACAGTCAAAGGACAAGAAGTAAGATGATTATAAAATTCTTGGCCGAAAAACATCAAGGAATCTATTTTTGCCAGTTTTCTTGAAGACTTTGAACAAATGACCTCCCCTGTCCCCAACTTATGTTTTGGCACCCCTACTTGTAAAATAACTTAATAATACCCATTCCTACTTAAGTCAGAGAACATGTCATGTTTCTCTGAGCCTGACCCCAGCACAGTTGTCCCTGTACTCCTACTTGCTATTGAAAAACAAATGTATGATCTATTGCCTCGGGTGGCACATAGAGTGAAAACAATTATAATGAATACTGAATGAACTTAACAATATATGAAAACCAGAAGTAGTGAATTGATGAACAGAAAGTGATATTAAAATGTCAGGCTGGGCACGGTGGCTCACACCTATAATCCTAGCACTTTGAGAGGCCAAGGCAGGATCGCTTGAAGCCAGGGGTTTTTTAAGAGATGGGATCTCACTACGTTGCCCATAAAAAATTAGCCAGCCATGGTGGTACACATCTGTAGCTCCAGCTACTTGGGACCTGAGGTGGTGGGAATCACTTGAGCCTAGGAAGTCAAGGCTGCAATGAGCTCTGATTGTGCCACTGCACTCCAGCCTGGGTGACAGAGCGAGACTCTGTGGCAAAAAAAAAAAAAAAAAAAAAAAAAAAAAAAGTCAGCCACAGGTATCTGATCCTTTAGACAGACAAAGCTTTGATCTGACCCTGAAGGACAGTCAGCTGGCCGGCTGAACCACAGTCCCTCTTTGTGAGCCAACAAACTCCTCAAATGCCAAGGGACCTGGCAGGGTTTCCAGGAGCTCAAACCACTGCTTTCTTCTCATCTTGTCCACAAAAACTCAGAAAGTGCAAGGGCACCCCACAGGCCACTAACCACATTCCCAGTGGTCCTCCAGGGAAATCTGATGCTAAAAAATGGACCTTTTCCAAAATAGGCTCAAGCCAGATGAGGAATTACAGAAAGGACAGTCCCCCATGGAAAATACCCTGCCTCTGAATCCCCAATGTCTTCATTAGGGAACTGAAAACACAGCCACACCAGCTGGTCTCAGCTGCTTTGAAGCACCGTGGCACAGTGGAAAGAGCAAGGCAGAGGACTGGCACCAGGGATGAGGTTTCTAGTCCCCAGCCCTGCCAAGTTCTAGCTGGGTTATCTTGGCAAAGGTACTTAACTTCTCTGGGCCTCACTCTCCTCATTTGTAGAACAAAGTTTGACCAGACTGTGATATCTTCTCATTCTAACATCCTTTCTCTCTCCTCTTTGGATTAGCATTTTACATTTGAAGACAATTAAGGGAAATTCTTGGCTGCTACGTTTTGCAGAGACCCTGCTTAGTATGGTTTGGCTGTGTACCCACCAAATCTCAACTTGAATTGTATCTCCCAGAATTCCCACGTGTTGTGGAAGGGACCCAGAGGGAGGTAATTGAATCATAGGGGCCGGTCTTTCCCATACTATTCTTGTGACAGTGAATAAGTCTCACGAGATCTGATAGGTTTATCAGGGGTTTCTGCTTTTGCTTCTTCCTCATTTTTCTCTTGCTGCCACCATGTAAGAAGTGCCTTTCACTTTCCGCCATGATTCTGAGGCCTCCCCAGCCATGTGGAACTGGAAGTCCAATTAAACTTCTTTTTCTTCCCAGTCTCTAGTGTGTCTTTCTCGGCAGCATGAAAACAGACTAATACACTGCTACTCCAGTGATCATGCCTGTCTCCTCTTCATATTCTTCATTGGCTTCCCTTTTCTCATGAGGGTAAGCCAAAATTCTCTTGATTGGCCCAAGCCTCTCTATACAGCCACTCTCCTCTCAGCCCTACCAATCACATATTTTATTTTCTGGCAATATTGAACTACTTGTACTTTCTCATAATACCCTGACTGCAATATTAAATATTTATTGAGCATGTACTGTATGTTAGACACATTTATAAACCTTTGCACATACTGTTTGCTTTGCCTGGTATGCCTTGGGTTAATTAGGGTAGAGCTTGCTGCTGTAATAAGCAAGCTATGAAATGTCAGTAGGTTAACACAACATAGGTTATTTCTTATCCATGTAGCAGCTCCATAAAGTCTTCCACCCAAGGTCCTTCTGTTTTGAAGCTCTGCCAGCCTCTCAGCTTCAGAGGCCTTTGCTTCCAGAGCTGGTAGCCAGGAAGGAGAAGGAAGCAAAGGCAAACCCACATCTTCATCTGTCCCAGCAATGACCCACATCACCTCTGCTCATGTTCCACTAATAAGAACTGGTCACCTGCCCCCACAGAGATGTACAGGGAATTGGAAGTTGTTTGGGCCACTTCTCATAAAAACATAATACTCTGCAAGGACAGCACAAATCTTTAATTTTTTTTTTTTTTTTTTTGAGATGGAGTTTCGCTTTTGTTGCCTAGGCTGGAGTGCAGTGGCACAATCTCAGCTCACTGCAACCTCTGCCTCCTGGGTTCAAGTGATTCTCCTGCCTCAGCCTCCTGAGAGCTGAGACCACAGGTGTGTACCACCACACCTGGCTAATTTTTGTATTTTTAGTAGAGATGGGGTTTCATCATGTTGACCAAGCTGGTCTCAAACTCCTGACCTCAGGTGATCTGCCTGCATTGGCCTCCCAAAGTGTTGGGATTACAGGCGTGAGCCACCATGCCTGGCTAAATATCCTTTTTTTTTTTTTTTTTTTTTTTTTTTTAGAGACAGAGTATCACTCTGTTGCCCAGGCTGGAGTGCAGTGGCGTGATCTCAGCTCACTGCAAGCTCTGCCTCCCAGGTTCACGCCATTCTCCTGCCTCAGCATCCCGAGTAGCTGGGACCACAGGTGTCTGCCACCACGCCTGGCTAATTTTTGTATTTTTAGTAGAGACGGGGTTTCATCATTGTTAGCGAGGATGTTCTTGACCTCCTGATCTTGTGATCTGCCCACCTTGGCCTCCCAAAGTGCTGGGATTACAGGCATGAGCCCCTGCACCCAGCCTCAAATCTTTGATTGTTAAATAGCCATCTCATGCCTTTCCTCAACGTGGCAAAAGTTTATTCACCCTTCAGACCTCAGTGCTACCTCCTTTGTGACGCCTTCCCTGACCTATGTAGGCAGATCTAGGCCCTCTCCTTTTCCTTGTCCCACTGCACTTTGCACTTTTCTCCATGACATTCATCACATTGTACTGTGTAGTTTACATGCCAGTCTCCTCAACTGGACTGTGATCCTTGAGATCAAGAATCTTGTAGTTTTATTTCTGTGTTCTGACAGTTTAGCATAGTGAATAGGAAGGAGTAGTTTTATAGTGATATTGAACAAATAAATGTATATAAATAAATAAATAATTGAATTAAACAGAAAGTAAATGAAAGAATCAATGAATGATTACCCTAAAAGAGAAGCTGGTCTTTACAGAGGAAGAAAGACCCCAGTTAAAAGAAAAAAAAAAATGATGATTCAAGGTTATCCAAGATATTTTTGAAAATAAGCTATTCATATAAATATTACTATTATAATTAACATTTTGCATTAATATTTATTTAGAACATTTCTCTCCCATAAGCTTCATGAAGGTAGGGACCTCATATCTATTATTCTTTGTTCTGACTCCAGCATTTAGCACACTGTCTCGCACATAGTAGGCACTCAACAATTATTTTGGAGTGAACAAATGGAAAATAAATGAAGAAATACATGAATGAAGATTGCACCCTTAACCCAATAATTCACATCCTAAGTGCATAACTTGGATTATAATAGGAAAGCATAGATGGACCAGTGAAAAGTTACCACCATAGGCTGGGCACGGTGGCTCATGCCTGTAATCCCAGCATTCTGGGAGGCCAAGGCGGGTGGATAACCTGAGGTCAGGAGTTTGAGACCAGCCTGGCCAACATGGTGAAACCCTATCTCTACTAAAAACACAAAACTTAGCTGGGCATGGTGGCACACCTGTAATCCCAGCTACTTGGGAGGCAGAGGCAGGAGAACTGCTTGAACCTGGGAGGCTGAGGTTACAGTGAGCCGAGATTGTGCCACTGCATTCCAGCCTGGGCAACAAAGCAAGATCTTGTCTCAAAAAATAAAAATAAGCTGAGCACGGTGGCTCATGCTTGTAAAATCCCAGCACTTTGAGAGGCCAAGGCGGGCAGATCACGAGGTCAGGAGATTGAAACCATCCTGGCTAACATGTTGATAACCCATCTCTACTAAAAATACAAAAAATTAGCTGGACATGGTGGCACACGCCTGTAGTCCCAGCTATGCAGGAGGCTGAGGCAGCAGAATTGCTTGAACCTGGGAGGCGGAGGTTACAGTGAGCTCAGATCTTGCCACTGTACTCTGGCCTGGATGACAGAGCGAGACTCCATCTCAAAAAATAAAAAATAAATAAATAAATAAAATAAAAATAAAAGTTACCTCCATAACTAGAAAAACGGCACAAAGTGCATGTCGGAACCTTACCACTGTTCCCTTGTACATCACCCTCTTTACATGAGATGATAACAAACATTATTTGAGGAAGCTAAAATCTCAATGGGAATGCTAGCCTGTGAGTAAATGAGGACAAATGGATGTCTCTAAAATAGCCGAACTATGAAATAGCCTTTGTAAATTGGTTAATGAGAGAAACAGGAAGAAAGAGTCCAAACAGTAACGGAGTCATGACAACCGTGAAAAATACATTGATCGAGAAAAGACAGAAACATTTAAAAATATTTTAAGAAGACATATTGCAATGAGCTAAATGTTTATGTCTCCCCCACATTTATACATCGAAACTTAACCCCTAATGTGATGAAATTAGGCAGTGGAGCCTTTGAGAAGTGATTAGGTCATGAGGACAGAACCCCCAGGAATGGGATAAGTGCATGCCCTTATAAAAGAGACCCCAGAGAGCTAGCCTGCCCCGTCCACCATGTGAGGACACAACAAGAAGACGCCCTCTATGAACTAGAAAGCAGGCCCTCACCAGACGTCAAATCTGCTGATGACCTGATCTTGGACTTTATAGTCTCCAGAACTGTGTGCAATAAATTTCTGTTGTTTACAAGTTACCCAGTTTATAGTATTTTGGGATAGCAACCCAAACAGACTAAAACAGATATGAGGACAGTTTTTCAAATGTTTATAACACATTTATTCTCTTCATAGGTCCCATGTGACAAAGTTTGGTTTAGATATGCCGCATGGCTTTGGGCAGATGACTTGCCAGATTTTGTAATGAGAACCATCTGATGAGAAGAGCAACGTGCAAGTGTGTTCGCAACTTACAATCAGCATGTCTGCATGGGCTTGGTCTAGGTACCTTGGAACTCTGGAAAGTCCTATGTATGTACAAGTTAAGTTCCAGTTTGGACTGATTTGTGGTAATAATAAGCTTGATGGATGGACTTTTTCCAGAAACTGACCGAGACACTAATGGTAGGTTTGGTCATTAAATAAACTGAAAATAAGATAGCATATTTATTTTCCACATCTTTGATGATACGCAAGAACAGGACTGTCTGCCTGTTCTGAGGAGCTCTCTGTTTTTCTGTGTGGCAGAAACTGCTATGAACTGAGCTTGGAGCTAGACTGTACTTCCTAGCCTCTCTCAACGTTGGGTAGGGCCATTGACTGAACTCAGTCAAAGGCATGCGAAAGTGATGGGTGCCAGTTTCAGGTCTGGCCCATAACAATCCTCCTGTGCAGTTCTCTGCAGGCTCTCTTTTTCACCGGCTGGGTGGAAAGGACTCTGGGGACGCCGCGGAAGACAGAGCCCCAAGATGGAAGGAGGTTATGTGCTTGAATTACTGCGTAGAATCAAATCACCACATTCCACACACCTCCACTTCTACCAATCTGTATTGCACTGTGACAAGAACAGTATTTGCTTGGGGTCAAACCATTTAAATTTGGAGGTCATTTGTTATTACAATTAGCCTATCTGACCAATACAATCCCTTTGCCCAACTTTCCTGTTGGTCACAAGTAGAAAGAGAGACTAGGGTAAATTTCTGGAGTCTCAGTGCATGGCTTCAGATGATCTAGACAAAAGAAGGCATCAGCAGCCAAGCTCAACATCAAGGAATTTTGCAGGATTCTGGAGTGAATTTTAAAGCCTTAGAAATTCCCACAGAGCTGAAACCATGCATCTCCTTATCTCACTGTCTCCTCTGGACATTTTTATATTCTTGGAAGAACAGTGAATAACCATCTCCAAACTAGTTCTCGTGTAAAACCCAACCCAGCCTATGTGATTTATTTAATATGTCTGGAGTCTAGTCAATACCACACTTAAACCTGTCTTGTGTTTGTCTTTTGTTAAACATGGTAATTAAAAAGAAGAAAAAAATAAACTGGTAAGAAACTTTTGTGTTTAGAGGTACGTAATATTTTTAAAATTATTATAAAATGTTGTGGTTGAGCACAATACTAATGGGCAATTATGGAGAACCCAAATGCTGTGGTGAAAATGAGGTCTTTGGGTGTTTGCCTGAAGATGTTATTGGGAAACTATTGTTTACTTACCAGACTTTGAAAATTAAGTCCTTCTTCAAGTAGCCTCCGGGTATTAAGGACAATAAATAAAGATGTGCTGACTGAAAACATTTAAAAAACAACTTGTTACAGCCCTTAAAATAATAAGGTATAAATTCAGTTTAAAACAGAATATTCCAAATTCATCTGGCCTGCCCAACAGAACACCAAGATTAAAAAGCTGGAATCTACTGGTCAACTCTCTAAAGATGTCGCACCAAATGAAGTTTAGCAGGGACCTGGGACTGCAGTTCTAGTAAATGCTAGATAGCTTCTGGCTGTTCATTGTAACCCTGAGCCCATTTATGGAAAGGCAATGACCTTATCTTCCTATCCTGGAGGTGTCTACAGGGAGAGAAAAACCTGGAAATAGTCAGGACCCTGGTGGAGGGAAGAGGTAAGAGATGTAGAAGAAGGTCTTATTTATGTATATGTATGTATATATGTATGTATTTATTTATTGAGACGGAGTCTTGCTCTGTTGCCCAGGCTAGAGTGCAGCTGCAGGATCTTGGCTCACTGCAACCTCCGCCTTTGGAGTTCAAGCAATTCTCCTGCTGTAGCCTCCCAAGTAGCTGGGACTACAGGTATGTACCACCATGCCTGGCTAATTTTTGTAATTTTAGTAGAGATGGGGTTTCACCATGTTGGCCAATCTGGTCTCAAACTCCTGACCTCAAGTGATCTGCCTGCCTCAGCCTCCCAAAGTGCTAGGATTACAGGCATGAGCTACCACGCCCAGCCAGAAAGTCTCATTTCTTAGAAGTGAGATGAGAGAGGTTGACTTAGGATAGTACTTTTCTCTTTGGGAAAAAATATTCTATTGCCTTATTTTCAAGGGGCTTAAACTAAGCTTGTGTGATCTTCCAACTTTCCACAAACTTTCCTTCTATCCTTTTTCCCCAAGACACTCTATTCCTTTTTCTTTCCACCTAAAGTGCTAAATTTCCATAAACATGCAGACTTGGTACTTCTGAGACAATCACCTAGGAATCAAGCAGAGGAATAGGCAAGCCTAAGGAAATGGAGCTAAGGCATTAGTTCCCATGGGAAACTATGGAGCCAAGGAACTGAGTGTCTCCCTCAAGATAGGGTCTGTTCATCAACACAAAGGATGTGGGACTTCCTTGTACATTCCCTAATCAGAGCCCTTAGACTAGACAGTTCTTGAGGGAGACCTGTGTGGCCATGCAGAACTATGTTAACGTGAGTGCTTTGCAACCTCTTCTGTCAATGATCAGATTCATTGTTCCCCCAAGAGCTGTATGCTTTGAAAAACTTTTATCTACCAAATAAATTACATTTACAAAGAAAACACATTAAGTATTTATTGTGTATGAGGTATTGTATGAATAAGTGCCTTACACATATTATCTAGAATTCTCACAGTAGGCTGCAAAATGGTAATTATTACCCCATTTTACAAATGAGTATATTGGTTGAGAGATGTTAAGTAAATTGCCCACGACGATTGCAAGAAACAAAATTCTGGTTCTGGTAGACAGCCTCACCTCTCTACCATATTCTTTCCAGTGTACTCCCTTTATTCTATAGATAACACACACAATCTGATTTTTTTTTTTTTAAGATGCAGTCTTGCTCTGTTGCCCAGGCTGGAGTGCAGTGGCATGATCTCAGCTCACTGCAACCTCTGCCTCCCGTATTCAAGCAATTCTCGTGCCTCAGCCTCCCAAGCAGCTGGGACTACAGGTGTGCACCACCATGCCTGGCTAATTTTTGTATTTTTAGTAGAGATAGGGTTTCGCCATGTTGATCAGGCTGGTCTCAAACTCCTGGCCTCATGTGATCCACCGGCCTTGGCCTCCCAAAATGTTGGGATTACAGGTGTGAGCCACAGAACTTCTTAATATGAGATGCAGTTTTTACTATGAGTTGGTGCTGCATGACCTCCACTACCTCGCAGGCCCCCACTCTCCCCAAAAAGGAAAGAAACCTTCCATTATTTTAGTTAACTTGGTCAGGCTTTATTGAGGGTAAATATACAATATCTTCCAGGCTTTTTTTGAAGTACTAGACATAGTTGAAGCAATGCCATTACTATCCTATAGAACTAGGAGAGCCTGGAGAACCTGGAATGGAAGCTGGGTAGGAGGGAATTCACATAGACCCAGCCACAGCCCCTCCTCCGCTGGGATTCTTCCACTCCTTTGATTCTATGGAGTGTTCAGTAACAAACCCTGGGCTGATGTGAAGCAGGAGAATTTTTCTGGAACACAACATTTGGTAGGCATCAGGGAATCAGGGAAGTATGCCAGCCTAGGCTGTGGAGTGGCAAAAGGAGGAAATGAAAGAAGAGTGGGTGGGGAGAAAGAGGGAGAAGGAGCAAGGCAGAAGAAGAAAGAAAAAAGAGAGAAAAAAGAAAGAAAGGGGCTGTGCATAAAGAGGAAGAAAAGAGAACAGGATGGCTGACTCTATACTGTTTGGCCTTGCAAACTACCATGGGGTCTTTGTCACCAAACATAAAAAGTAAGTGCCAGTGGAGGTGAGAGACATGTGTGCCTAAGTCCCCTGGGAGGGCTATTGTTGAAGCATTATTTCCTCAAAGGTACTTTTGCTCCCTCCTTACCCAAGTGAAGTCAGAATCTTTAAAAATTATAGAATAGGCCAGGCGCAGTGGCTCACACCTGTAATCCTAGCCCTTTGAGAGGCAAAGGCAGGTGGATCACCTGAGGTCAGTAGTTCAAGATCAGCCTGGACACATGGTGAAACCCCGTCTCTACTAAAAATACAAAAAAATTAGCTGGACATGGTGGTGGGCGCCTATAATCCCAGCTACTTGGGAAGTTGAGACAGGAGAATTGCTTGAACCCGGGAGATGGAGGTTGCAGTGAGCCGAGAGCGCACCATTGCACTCCAGCCTGGGTGACAGAGTAAGACTCTGTCTCAAAAAAAAAAAAAAAAAAAAATTACAGAAGAAGTGGAGAAAATGTATTTTACTAATTCCAGTTGCAAAACAAAAAGTGTTAGTCTAGTATCCTAAGGTTAGATTCTGTCCTGCTAAGGCAGAAAATTCACAACCTCTCTAGCTGAAAAACAAAAGTACAAAAACAAAAAATGAACACAAATAAGCAATAATAACTAAAAAAAAAAAACAAACCCAAAAACCGTCTGGGGATCCAGAAATATAGGCAACCTTAGGCAGAGTTTACCTGATGTGGGTATTTAATTGCTATATATAAACAAAAGTATATATATGGATATTAAAAATAACTCATTTTCCTTAGAAACCCAAATTCTTACTTTTGTAAATGAAACTATTCAAAATTAGTTCCTTATGTTTCCCTGGGTCACTTATTCAGTGTACAGTAGCTAAAAGACAAGAAGTAAGCATCAAACAAAGAGGACAGATGCATACTTTTTCCTTACTCTAAATTTAAATGGTATTCAAGAAACATCTTAAGATTTGTTTGTTCTGCGTCTGAAATAGATGCTCTTCCTTAATTTTTTATTCGGTAATCTGAAGTGATTTGTCCGAGTTAGGGGAGGAGTGGAGGGCAGGGCTATTTTAAAATGCCATAAAGGCTCTCCTGTATCTGAATTCCCAAAGTGTTCTGTCTTTAGTAAGTGTTAGCAAAAAGATCTATTTGTCTAGGGTTAAATTCTGGCTCACTACCAATTTCAGAGTACCTTCTTACTGGGCCCAGAGAAAGAACAGTCTCTGCTAGACCTCATATTCCAGAAAGGTTTGCCCTGATGGAACACTCTGGGAAACAAACTTGAACTCCTGTGTCTACTCCATAGAGAAGGAAAAGCCTCTGCCTTTATCTTCTTATCCTTTATACAGGATAAAGGCTATATCCTGGGTGCCAGGCAACTCCTCAGAGTCCCTTTATCTGAACAGGTAAAGTGGGGACAATCATTTCTTGAAAGTGCAATCAGGCTGGGCGCAGTGGCTCACACCTGTAATCCCGGCACTTTGAGAGGCCAAGGCAGGTGGATCACCTGAGGTCAGGAGTTTGAGACCAGCCTGGCCAACACGGTGAAACCCCATCTCTACTAAAAATACAAAAATTAGCTGGGCATGGTGGCACACACCTGTAGTCCCCAGTACTTGGGAGGCTGAGGTGGGAGAATTGCTTGAACCCAGGAGGCAGAGGTTGCAGTGAGCTGAGATCGTGCCACTGCACTCCAGTCTGGGCTACGAAGTGAGACTCCGCCTCAAAAAAAATAAATAAATAAAAATAGGTGCAATAATCAGTTCTTCATTTTAAGAAACTTATATATGTATATTTTGAGACAGGGTCTAGCTCTGTTGCCCAGGCTAGAGTGCACTGGCATAATCATGGCTTACTGCAGCCTCAACCTCTCAGGCTCGAGCAATCTTCCCACCTCAGCCTCCCAAGTAGCTGAGACTACAGGCACATGCCACCACACCCAGCTAATTTATTATTATTATTGTTAATTGTAGAGATAAGGTCTCACTATATTGCCCAGGCTGGTCTTGAACTTCTGGGCTAAAGTAATCCTGCCTTGGCCTCCCAAAGTGCTAGGAGTACAGGCATGGGCCACCACATATGGTCTTAAAAACTTACTTTTAACAGGCTGTTGTCACCTTAACCCAGTGAACAGTATTGGCCTCATCAACAGTGGGACAACCAGACATTATGTACACAGCATTACCTGTGAAGAATTCTTACCAAAATGTATCACTCTTTTCAAGCCTTTAGGTCTAATTTTCTGTTTATAAGAAATGCGGAGAACGGAAGTACAAGTTTAAGAATGCAATAAAGAAGGAATCAGACAAGGTAGAACATTCTGTAGAAAAACTGCCCCAGAATCATCAAGACGTCAATGTCATGAAAAACAAAAAAATGTATGTGAGTGTGGAAGAAGGAGACAGTTCTAAATAAAGAGCCTTAAAAAACATAATAACCAGGCCGGGAGTGGTGGCTCATGCCTGTAATCCCAGCACTTTGGAAGGCCGAGGCAGGCAGATCACTTGAGGTCAGATCAAGACCATCCTGGCCAACATGGTGAAACCCCATCTCTACTAAAAATGCAAAAATTAGCTGGGTGTGGTGGTGGATGCCTGTAATCTCAGCTACTTGGGAGGCTGAGGGAAGAGAATTGCTTGAACCCAGGAGCAGAGGTTGCAGTGAGCTGAGATAGCACCACTGCATTCCAGTCTGGCGACAGAGCAAGACTCTGTCTCAACAAAAAAAAAGAAAAAAAGAAAAAAAAAAGAAACATAATAACTATAAATGAAATAGTGGATCTTGTTTGAATTAACCAGAATTAAAGATATTTTGGAGGAGGGGGAAGTGGGGAGCTACTCTTTTTTTTTTTTTTTTTTTTTTTTTTTTTGAGATGGAGTCTCGCTCTGTCACCAGGCTGGAGTGCAGTGTTGCAATCTCGGCTCACTGCAAGCTTTGCTTCCCGGGTTCAAGCGATTCTCCTGCCTCAGCCTCCTGAGTAGCTGGGACTACAGGCGCACACCACCACGCCAAGCTAATTTTTTGTATTTTTAGTAGAAACGGGGTTCTACCATATTGGCCAGGATGGTCTCAATCTCCTGACTCATGATTTGCCCACCTCAGCCTCCCAAAGTGCTGGGATTACAGGTGTGAGGCACTGTGCCCAGCTGAGTTATTCTTTAAAAAAATTTTTTAAATTTTAGATTCAATGATTTGTTATATAGGTTAATTGCATTTTATAGGGGTTTATTGTACAGATCATTTCATCACCCAGATAATACACATAGTACCCAATAGGTAGTTCTTCTGTTATCTCCCTTCTCCCACCCTCCACACTCCAGTAGGTCGTCATGTCTGCCGTTCTCTTTTGTACTCACACTTATAAGTGAGAACATAAGGTATTTAGTTTTCTGTTCCTATGTTATTAATAGTTCGTTTAGTACTATGGCCTCTAGCTCCATCCAGATTGCTGCAAAGGACATGATCTTTTTTTTTTTTTTTATGGCTGCATAGTATTCCATAGTGTAGATGTACCACATTTTCTTTATTCAGTCTACCATTGATGGGCATTTAGCTTGATTCCATGACTTTACTATTGTGAATAGTGCTTCAGTGAACATATGCGTGCATGTGTCTTTATGGCAGAATGATTTCTATTCCTTTGAGTATACACCCAATAATGGAATTGCTGGGTGGAATGGTACTTCTGTTCTCAGTTCTTTGAGAAATCACCACACTGCTTTCCACCATGGGTGAACTAATTTACATTCCCACCAGCAATGTATAAGTGTTCCCTTTTCTCTACAACCTCACCAGCATGTTATTTTTTGACTTTTTAATAGTGGCCATTCTGACTGCTGTGAGATGGGGTCTCATTGTGGTTTTGATTTGCATTTCTCTAATCATTACTGAGGCTGAGCATTTTTTCATATGCTTATTGGCTACATGTGGGTCTTCTTTTAAAAAGTGTCTGTTCATTTCCTTTGCCCACTTTTTTATGGGGCTGGCTGTTTTTTGCTTGTTAATTTGTTTAAATTTCTTACAGATTCTTGATATTAGACCTTTGTTGGATGCATAGTTGGCAAACACTTTCTCTCATTCTATAGGTTGTCTACTCTGTTGATAGTTTCTTTTGCTGTGCAGAAGTTATTTAGTTTAATTAGATCCCATTTGTCAATTTTTGTTTTTGTTGCAAAATTGCTTTTGGCATCTTTGTCACAAAATTTTTGCCAGGGCCTATGTCCAAAATGGTATTTACTAGGTTATCTTCCAAGATTTTTATAGTTTTATATTTTACATTTAAATCTCTAATCCATCTTGAGTTGATTTTTATATACGGTATAAAGAAGGAGTCCAGCTTCAGTCTTCTCCGTATGGCTAGCCAGCTATCCCAGCACCTTTTATTGAACAGGGAATCCTTTCCCTGTTGCTTGTTGTTGTTGACTTTGTCAAACATCAGATGGTTGTAGATGTGCAGCTTTCTAGGCTCTCTATCCTGTTCCATTGGTCTATGTGTCTGTTTTTGTACCAGTACCATGCTGTTTTGGTGACTGTAGCCCTCTCTATTCTGTTCCACTCATCCATGTGTCTGTTTTTGTATCAGTACCATGCTGTTTGGGTTACAGGTAACGTCATGCCTCCAGCTTTGTTCTTTTCGCATAGGATTGCCCTGGCTAGTCAAGCTCTTTTGTGGTTCCATATGCATTTTAGAAGCTTTTTCTAATTCTGTGAAGAAGGATAGGAATAGCATTGAATCTGTAAATTGCTCTGGGCAGTGTGGCCATTTTAATGGTATTGATTTTTTCTATCCATGAGCATGGAATGTTTTTCCATTTGTTTGTGTTATCTCTCATTTCTTTGATCAGTGTTTTGTAATTCTCATTGTAGTCGTCTCCCTGGCTAGCTGTATTCCTAGGTATTTTATTCTTTTTGTGGCTATTGTGAATGGGATTTTTTTTTTTTTTTTTTTTCTGAGACGGAGACTTGCTCTGTCGCCCAGGCTGGAGTGCAGTGGCGCAATCTCTGCTCACTGCAAGCTCCGCCTCCCGGGTTTACGCCATTCTCCTGCCTCAGCCTCCCGAGTAGCTGGGACTACTCGCCCAGCTAATTTTTTGTATTTTTTTAGTAGTGACGGGGTTTCACCGTCTTAGCCAGGATGGTCTCGATCTTCTGACCTCGTGATCCGTCCGCCTCGGCCTCCCAAAGTGCTGGGATTACAGGCGTGAGCCACGCGCCCGGCCAGGATTGCATTCTTGATTTGGCTCTCAGCTTGGATGCTGGAGTATAAAAATGCTGCTGACTTTTCTTTGAGAGGCTGAGGCGGGCGGATTGCTTGAGCTCAGGAGTTTGAGACCAGCCTGGGCAACACAGTGAAACCCCATTTCCACTAAAATACAAAAAAAATTAGGCAGCCATGGCGTGCGCTTGTAGTCCCAGCTACTTGGGAGACTGGGGCAGGAGAATTGCTTGAACTCGGGAGGCCGCTGCACTCTAGCCTGGGCGACAGAGTGAGACTCCATCTCTGAAAAAAAAAAAAAAAAAAAAAAGATGCTGCCGATTTTTTTACATTGTTTTGTATCTTGAAACTTTGCTGAGGTTGTTTATCATATCTAGAGATCTAGGACCTTTGGGCAGACACCATGGGGTCTTCTAGGTATAGAATCATATTGTCTGCAAAAAGCAATAGTTTGACTTTCTCTCTTCCTATTTGAATGCCTTTTCTTTCTTTCTCTTGCCTGACTGCTCTGGCTAGGACTTCCAGGAGTCATTCTTAATGAGTGTAGAGTTTCTGTTTGGAATAATGAAAAAGTTCTGGAAATAGTGGTGATGCTTTCACAATATTGTGAATGTACTTAATGCTATCAAATTGTACACAAGAATGATTAAAATGATAAATTTTACATTATATAAATACTTTACCACAATAAAAAAACATTTGGGGGACAAAAGGGGGCATTTTTAATGTAGATGAGTATTTGATTCTCTTGAGTTATGTGAATCTTGTTAAAGCTTGGTAATGGAATTGTTTAGCTAACAAAAATATGCTTATGTTTTAGAGGTGAATGTTAAAGTATTTAGGGGTGATATATTAATATATGCATACATATCTACAGATATGTATACACATACTATTTTACCTCAGAAAAAGGACAAGAAAAAGGAAAGATGAAGAATATATGGCAAACTTTTAGCAATTGTTTGATCTAGGAGGCAGATAATAGTATCTATTATACTATTCTGTCTCCTTTTCTGAGTACACTGGGCTTATGCAAGAAAGAGGGAACTAGAAACAAATCCCTCTGTACAATCTAGCCTGTGAACAGAATTCTTAACTGGCCACATGAGTTTCCCAGAGGTGATGCACTGTGGAAGGCCAGACTTTCTAACAGTAAGAAGAGGGGTGCACAGGATGAGTGGTCATAGCCATGTAAATCTGATGAAGGCATTACATATATGTATTTTTTTAAAAATCCAAAAAGAAAGTTCAAAAGAGTGGAGAAGAAGTTTCAACCCAAAGCCAGAGTGCAGGCAGTCTGTACAGAGAACCATTGCATCCAGCTAGAACTGGCTCCCCTGTTACCCTCATATCCTCCCTTGAGGTTTAAGCTGCTTAATCACACTGAAAGGCCAGACCGTTGCATTTCTGGGAGCTAAAAAGAGGGAAAAGGGACTATTTTCATCAAAGGCACCCTGTAAATCATATCCCTTTCTACAAATCAATACATCAGAAAGCAGGTCACTAGGTTGTATCTCCTCTAGATGGTTATGAAATTCATATCCATCCTTACTCTTTCATGAATAGATATTTAGTATATTCTGACTGGAAGTGAGCTCATAAAAGAAGGGAAGAAGAGGGAAAATATAACCACACAAGGCACTAATAAAGAAAAAGCTCTGGGAATGTAAATGGATGGCTTCCCCTACCCAAAATATCTGATAACAGCTGCAAAGCACTTCATTTATACTAACAATTGTAACCTTGCTTTAAAACATAAATTGCTTTAATAATTCTGCAGTTTCTTTCCTGGGTTAAAGTCTTACTTGGAAATATTGAAATGCACAGTGTCCTACTTTCCTCTAATGGGTCTTTGATTTGCAAGGAACTGTAAAGCATTCTTATTCACCGAGGCATTCTACTCAGGTTTGGTTTGACCCTATCTTTTCCGCTACTTCCATCTCTGTGTCTCCGTCAGGAATCTTCCTCCAGCAACAAAGCATCTCAGGAGAGAAACATCTACTCTTTTTTCTACCCACTCTTTCCAGTTCTGCAAGAGGAGACAATAAACACTATCTGATTGCAGGCAAAGGGCCAGGTTTACAGTGAGTACAGTCACTGAATGTTAAAAGATTACACACGTGGAACTTTCTCTGTGGTGTTGTCCTCTCGGGAAAAAAAGGGGCTTTTTTTTTTTTTTTTAATTTTTTTTTGAGACAGAGTCTCACTCTGTCACCCAGGCTGGAGTGCAGCGGCATGATCATGGCTCACTGCAGCCTTGACCTCCTATGCTCAAGCAATCCTCCTGCCTCAGCCTCCTAAGTAGCTGGGACTACAGGCACACACCACCACACCCAGCTAATTTTAACATGTTTTTGTAGATATGGGGTCTCACTATGTTGTCCAGGCTGGTCTCAAACTCCTGCACTCAAGTGATCCTCCCACCTTGGCCTCCCAAAGTGTTGGGATTACAGGCATAAGCCACCACACCTGGTCTCTGCTTTTTTGATGCTGAAATAACAAACTGAGCATCCATGACTTTTCCCTATGTGGGAGAAAGGAGATCGCCTCTCCTCCCCTCCCTTGCTCTTCTCTCTCTTCCCCTTCCCTCCCTTCTCCTTTCCTTACTCCTTTTAGTTAGCCTCAGTGTTAAGAGGACATTTCTCTGAGATGGGATAAAGTTTAGCCATTTGGTTCTCATTTGTCTCCCAAATGTACTTGGTTGCTCTCCTATCCTCGCACCCTGTGAAGTGTGATAAAATTGCAAGATTCAGGTTTGGGGATCTAGGGCAAAGAAAAATGCCCCATAAATCTTCATTCTTGGTTATGAGGTCTAGGCCAGCTTACCAGACAGTTCACATTTCCGTTTTAGGCACAGCTTAAGTTTGGGCTTCCCATAAGTTTTGGTATGTTTTGCTTTCATTTTCATTTATTTTAAAGTATTTTGTAATTTCTTCTTCGACCTATTGTTTATTTAGGACTGTGTCGTTTAATTTCTGCATGTGTTAATTTATCACATGTGTCTTATTGATTCTGATTTTAGGTCACTGTGGTCAGAAGTCATGCTTTATATAATTCCGAATCGTTTAAATGTATTAAGGCATGTTCTGTAATCTAGAATGAGTATATCCTAGAGAACAGTCCATATTCAATTGAGAAGAGTTGTCGACTGTGCTGTTGTTCATTGGATCATTTTGTAGATACTTGTTAAATCTTGCTAGTCTACAGTGTTGTTACAAGCCCAGCAATACATTGTTATAATTATTACTTAATATGATTTTATGTATTTTAAAGATGAGGAGAAAATAAAGCAAGTATATATGTATACAGCTTATATAAATGTTATACTAACCTTTTATTTTAATTGTATTTTTTATTTTAGATTCATGGGATACATGCACAGGTTTGTTACATAGATATATTGTGTGATGCTGAGGTTTGAGCTTCAAATGATCCCATCACCCAAGGAGTGAACATAGTACCTGATAGGTAGTTTTTCAACCCTTTTTAGCCCTCCTCCCTCCCTCCCTCCACCCTTTTGGAGTCCCTGTGTCTATTATTTCCATATTTGTGTCTAGTGGTTAGCTCCTACTTATAAGTGAGGACATGGAGCATTTGGTTTTCTGTTTCTGCATTAATTCACTTAGGATAATGGGCTCCAGCAGCCTCCAAGTTGCTGCAAAGGACATGATTTCATTCTTTTTTCATAGCTGTATCAACTTTCTTATTTACCATTTCTGGTTCTCTTCATTTGTTCCTGTGCAATCAAATTACCATCTCATGTCATTTCTTACTCTAATGTAGCTCTGCTCCCACCCACCTCATTATGCTGTCATTGCCAAATATTTTTTATACAGCTGCTTTTAAAATAATTTAAGAGAAAAAATGAGAAAGAAGATGCATATATAGTGTCTTTTAAAATTATGTAATTACATTTACTAGTCCTTTTTGTTCTTCTATGTGGGTTTGAATTACTGACTAGGGTCACTTGAATTCCACCTGAAGAACCTGTTTCTTGCAAAGTCAGTAATCTAGCAATAAATTATCTCAGATTTTGTTTATCTTGGAATGCCTTTCTTTCACCTGTGGTTTTGAAAGATGTTTTTTCTGGTATAAAACTAGTAGACAGGCTGGGAATGGTGGCTCACACCTGTAATCCCAGCACTTTGGGAGGCCAAGGTGGGTGGATCACCTGAGGTCAGGAGTTTGAGACCAGCCTGGGCAACATGGTGAAACCCTGTCTCTACTAAAAATACAAAAATTAGCCGGGTGTGGTGGTACAAGCCTGTAGTCCCAGCTACTAGGGAGACTGAGGCAGGAGAATCACTTGAACTCAGGAGGTGAAGGTTGCAGTGAGCTAAGATCATGTCACTGCACTCTAGCCTGGGCAACAGAGCGAGACTCCATCTCCAAAATAAATAAATAAATAAATAAATAAGCAAACAAATAAATAAATAGGTCGGGCACTGTGGCTCACACCTGTAATCCCAGCACTTTGGGAGGCTGAGGTGGGTGGATCACCTAAGGTCAGGAGTTCAAGACCAGCCTGGCCAACACGGTGAAACCCCGTCTCTACTAAAAATACAAAAATTAGCTGGGTGTGGTGGTGCACACCTGTAAAATCCCAGATGCTCAGGAGACTGAGGCAGGAGAATTATTTGAACCTGGGAGGCAGAGGTTGCAGTGAGCTGAGATCACGTCACTGCACTCCAGCCTAGGCAACAGAGCGAGACTCCATCAAATAAATAGACAGACAGACAGATAGGTAGATAGACAACAACTAGTTGACAGGCTTTAAAAATTTTCCTTTCAGCATTTTGAATATTCCATCCCACCGCCTTCTGGCATCCATTATTCCTGGGGAAAAGTCAGATGTTAATCTTACTTGAATTTCCTTATACATTATGAGTTTTTTTGTGTGTGTTTTTGTGTTTTTTTCCTTGCTGCTTTTAAGATTTTCTCTTTATCTGTCTCTTTCAACATTTTTACTCTGATGTGTCTGGGTATGGTTCTCTTTGTGTTTATTGTACTTGGAGTTAGTCGAACTTCTTGGATGTGAAGATAATGGATTTCATCAAATTTTAGAAGCTGTTTGGGCACAGTGTTTCACACCTATAATCCCAGCACTTTGGGAGGCTGAGGCAGGAGGGTCGCTTGAGGACAGGAATTTGAGACCACTTGGGAAACATAGTGAGACCCTGTCTCTAAAATAATTTTTTAAAAAATTGTCCTAGGAAACATAAACCCTGTCTCTACAAAAATAAATAAATAAATAAATAATAAAATTTTTTAAATTAACCAGGTATGATGACACATGCCTGTGCTCCCAGCTGCTCTGGAGGCTGAGCAAGGAGGATCTCTTGAGCCCACGAGGTTAAGGCTGCAGTGAGCCATGATTGTGCCACTGCACTCCAGCCTGGGCAACAGAGTGAGAACTTCTTTCTAAAAAAAAAAAAGGAAAAAAAAAATTCAGCCATTGTTTCTTCAAAAATTTTTTCTGCTCCTCTCTCTCCTCCTCTTCTTCTGGTAACCCCATTATGCAGATGTTGATGTGTTTAATGGTATTTCACATTCCTCTGAGGCGCTGTTCATATTTCTTCATTCTTTTTTCTCTTTTCTTAAGATTAAATAATCTCTATCTTCAAATTTGCTGATTCTTTCGTATGCCAGTTCAAATCTACTATTGGGCCCCTCTAATTAATTTTTCTTTTTAGTTTTGCACTTTTTAATTCCAGAATTTCCATTAGGCTCTTTTTAAAAATATATATGTATTTGTTTATTGATTATCTCTATCTAATGAGGCATTGTCATCATCCCTTCCTTTACTTCTTTAAGCATGGTTTCCTTTAATTCTTTGAACATATAATAACTGCTTTAAATTCATTGTCTGCTAAGTCTGATATATGAGCCCTCAAGTAGTCTGTTGATTACTTTTCCCCCTCCTGTATGAATCACATCACATTTCCTGTTTCTGTGAATGTCTCATATTTTTGTCATTGTTGAAAACTGGATACTTTATATAATATAGCAACCCTGAATACTGATACTTCCAACCCAGGACTTATTGTTGTTGTTTATTTCTTTAGTGACTTGGCTAGTTTATTTTAGTGAAGTCTATTTTCCTGCAGTGTGAAATCTCCAATGTCACTCCTCAAAAGGTACAGGGTTGGTCATATGCACAGCCCCCTTGGGATGGCAATCATTTTAGCAAAGCTCTCTTTGATTGTCTCTTTCCCTGCTCTCTCTCTCTCTGTTAAGTTCTCTGCCTGTGTTGGCATAAGCCCTAGGTGTTAGGTTCCTCTAGTTGCTGGTCATTCTATTGTTTTCAACAATGCCCTAGAGTATAAATAGTTCCACATTATGTTCCAATTAAATTTAAGCATCTTTGCTGGGGTAGTTTTTGAGGTCAGTCCTTGAGGTTTGTTCTGACCTCAGGATGGCTCTTCTTAGCTGTCTCTTTCCCTGGTTCTCCCTGGTAAACCAGCCTACAGTTTAGCTTGTTGCACACATTGAGCTACCAGCTTCTTCTTACTTGCTTTTCATTAAATTCTCCATTGTTTACAAGAACTCTCTGTAGCTTGAACTTCTTCATGCTTTGTTCTAAATAAAGCCAGTCCCTTTTGGAAGAGCTTCAGGCCTCTCTGTTCTCATCACCTGCCTCTTCTCTTGGACAGAATCTCTGAGACTCTGCTCTGGAACTGTGGCAGGGACAGTGACCCACTTCTCTTGGAGTGATAATTCTGTTTCATAAGCAGGGTACCGGGTGGGGGCAGTGGTCTCTGGTCTTCTGGACTTGTATCTCCCTTGTGGAACCTCTGCCCTGAAAAAAAGCTGGGGTGAGGACAATTTACCAACCTACTGTATCTGGGGGAGAGCTTCTGCCCTATAGGTAGGGGCTCATTGGAGGAATGGAATCACCCACCTCTTGGCTGCACTTGCCTGGAACTTAGCATCTGCAGCATGGAGCTGGGAGGATGAGAAATGCTGGTGGCCTGCCCCTCCACAGGGAGATAATGTAGTCCTTGACTGGTATCTGGGAGGAGAGGGAGCTCTGTTCTTCCAACACCCCCTCAGATTGGAGCTTCCATCACGCTGACCTAGTTGGGGTTGAGCGGGGAGGGAGGGAACAGTTTTTGGTTCAGAGGCCACGGAGTCCTAACTGTTCTTATCAGGATTTAGTAGATTTTCCTGAATAAATATTTCTTCATTTGTTGTATGCCCTTAGGACAACTTCCAGAGACATCAAATGGTTGTCTTAAAAATAATTTTCACCAGTTATGGTTGTTTCATTGGGACTGGGTCTGTAGAGTTCCTCATACTACCATCCTGGAAATCATCTCCTAACAGGATCTTGATAACACTAAACTTTTTCTTGACTGCTAACATTTGTCTGAGCTCCTATCCAAGGTTTGGGTTCTGTTGAAAAATTAGTGTAATATGAACACTAAATTAAAGGTGAATTTGGAGATAAAGGTGTTAATAGATTACCCTCTGTCCAAATAAAATCTTTGTAAGAGGTTCTAAGAACCATCCCCCTTGTGCATGCTAAGAACAGAGCACCACAGACACTTATCAAAATAAAACACATGACCAGGAATCAGGAGACAAAACTTGATACTTAGCTCTTTCTCTGGTTTTCTTGGTGATGCTAACTAAACCAGTCAACCTCTTCTGAGCCCCAGTTCCCAGGAACAGTATATTGTATTAAAATATTCATCTTGCCTGGGTTTGGTGGCTATAATCCCAGTACTTTGGGAGGCCAGGTGGATGGATCATGAGATCAGGAGATGGAGACAATCCTGGCTAACATGGTGGAACCCTGTCTTTACTAAAAATACAAAAAATTAGCCAGGCGTGGTGGCAGGCGCCTCTAGTCCTAGCTACTCGGGAGGCTGAGGCAGAAGAATCACTTGAACCCAGGAAGCAGAGGTTGCAGTGAGCCAAGATTGTGCCATTGCACTCCAGCCTGGGTGACGGAGCAAGACCGTCTCAAAAAAAAAAAAAAAAAGAAAAGAAAAAAGTCGTTTCACTATGATCCCCTAAATAAGGCATGTGGTTTACATTGTGTTTATGGTGGAGCCATTTTCATTAAATCAAGTCCATTGCTTTCCCCCTGCCGTTCTTCGTGGTGGACACCATGCATCTGTGAGGTATCTGTCTGGGCTTGGGGGCTATTGCCGCTTTGAGTTTGTGAACTCCAGACTGAGCCTTGGCCTATATATAAAATCTGTGAAAGAAAGGGGAATAGGACATTCAGGGTTTCAGGTTCTGATCTTCTGGTCATGGTCTACCATTTTAAACCAGAATTATGACTCATCTTCCTGAGGCACTGTTGTTTTTGGTTGCCTAAAATGAAGTTGGGGCTGGGAGTGGTGACTCATGCCTGTAGTCCCAGCACTTTGAGAGGCTGAGATGGGTGGATTGCTTGAGCCCAGGAGTTCAAGACCAACGTGGGCAACATGGCAAAACATCTCTACAAACTTCTCCACAAAAAATACAAAAATTTCTTGGGCATGGTGGCACATGCTTGTAAGTCCCAGCTACTTGGGAGGCTAAGGTGGGAAGATGGCTTGAGCCCAGGAGGACAAGGCTGCAGTGAGCCTTGTTCACACCATTGTACTCCAATCTGAGCAAGAGAGCAAGACCTTGTCTCAAAAAAAAAAAAAAAAAGTTGCTTCCTAGACAATTCACTTTACAATTATGCCCAACTAACTTTGGAGCAAAGTTTGCCTCCAGCAGGATCTTTATGAGGGCCTATGGCCCTGACTTCATTTTTACTGACCTTAATAAGCACTGCCATCAGCCATTTGAATACCTTGGAGATAGAGGTCAACACGTCCCAACAGTCATTACAGTGGTTAAAGTCAGTCACTTCCCAAAGACTAGGTCTAATAAGCTCATGTATAAGACGAGGACTTTGGCCAAAAACCCCTAGGTGTGAATTGAGACCAACTGACCAAAGCCAACCCAGTTTTCTTATGTGCAGCAACCAAAACATCACCCTGTCCGGCACACAGTGTTGCTGCAGCACAATAAGGTTGTTTAATATCTTTGGTGCTCAAAGGGGATTTATTGCTTAATGATTATAGAGTTTTTGTTTTGGAAGATGGTAAAGTTTTGGAAAGAGATAATGGTGATGGTGGTTACACAAGATTGTGAATATACTTGATGCCACTGAATTATACACTTTAAGAGGGTCAAAATGGTACACACACACACACACACATACACATTTGGGGCCCCAATGAGGCTGGCTCTCTGTCCAGAACAGTCTTCAAATTGCTTAATAACAACATCTGATCTGAGGTTTCACCAGCATGTGAATTTTCTGAAGAGCTCTGCAGGTTTTCAGTGTATTACTGCTATTAGCATGGCAAACGTAAAAAAAAAAAAAAAAAAAAAAATAGCTTCCCATATCTATACCTGTTTCTCCAGAAACCTGTTTCTTTACTCACACTTGGGAGTGATATGCAACAACTTGGAGTCCAGGGATATAGAAGGACTTACGATGGTGTATGTACATTTGGAGTTAGCCTGAGTCGGCATCTACTTCCCTGTGCCCTCATTAAGTGGTACCTAAAATAACTAGCAGGATCATTAAGTGGCTTACCCCAATCCTTCTCAATTGTTAGACTTAATCTAGAATTATGACGATACAACCCCCAATTAACTGCAAATCGTTTTGAATATCCTTTTCTGATTGACTATGTCTTTTTCCTGTTTATCTGTTAGCCCGCCACAGCCTTGTGACCCAAGGCTCTGGAATGGATCAGCTCTCCTACTCACTCCCTCTGCGTACACCACATCTCCATGGAAACAGCTTGTCAGGTCCTGCTTGGCTGCAGGCACTAGAGACCTCTCATCTGCAGCCTCGGTCCTGCAAGATTCAGTCTTAACAAGCCAGCCCGTGTGTTAGGAGCCCCTTCCTCTCCAGCTAGTGGGATCTGGGATTGTCACCAAGCCTCCCTTGGGGGACACCCGGGGAGTCCTCAGCTCCACTGAGTTGCCTTGATCTGCCTCCACTAATATTCAGGCTGATGGAAGGGTCTCTTCCCTGGGTTCCTACTTTAGCCTGCACTCACCATCTCCTTCCAGCAAGCCCTCTCCTCCCATCATCTCCCCCACCCACCAAAGCCGAAGCCCCTCTGAGCTCTTCAGGCCCCACCTGTGGCTGACCACCGCGCTCAGTGGAGGCAGCTCCTTTATATCTCTCACAGTCTTCTTTTTCTGCTTCCCTGTGGTCTCTGCTACAGGCTGGGCCCACATTATTTCCTTCTTCAATTACTGCCTGATTCTACAAAGTGGTCCTCGTAGTTCATGCTTGCTTTCTTTGCATCCAATCTTCGCATTAAACCACTGAGAAAACGTCCTCAAAAGGCAGACCTGCCCCTGTCCTTCCCCGACAGAAAGTCAGTTAGTGGTTCCTGACCCCTCCAGATAGAATTCTGACCTGCCAGCATGACAGGTAAGCGGACACTTATAATCTGAGCCATGCTCCCCTCTCCAGCAGCATCTCCTGCCCCTTCCCCTGCATATTCTGACCTCAGCCACAACAACCCCCTTTGCATCCCCAAGGAGCTACGTGTTCTCTCTAGTCTCTGTGGCTGGGCACTGCTGCCACTCTACCTGGAGGGCCTTTTCTCCTCCCTTTCTGTGTAAGCTTTCCATGCATTCTCGGGGGAGTGCTCCTGACTCTCCAATTTGGGGTAAGTGCTCGTCTGAATTCTCCTAATGCTTCTGGTGCATGTCCCCTTTCTGCTTCTCTGCTAAACTGTCAATTCCTTGAGAACAAGGAATATACCAGCCTCCAGCTCAGTGCCTAGCAAGGTCAAATGTCTGTTGTATAAGTGAAAGAATGAAGAATGAGCCTCTGGAATAAACATGTCTCCACACAGTGATTATAAGTACATCCTTTACCAGAGACTTCTTTTGTTGGGCGCCAATCATCCTCCAGATTGCACCAGCTGTGAGTGGGACACTGCCAAGGCATTGCAACTTAGACTGCTGGCCTCCATCCTGGGGGGCACTTCTACAAATGGGTCAGTTGCCCCAGCTCAGCTCTGGCTATCCCTGGCTGCCTCAATTTTGTTAGTCACCGGGGAGATCCTTAATGACCTCATGTCTGAACCCATGTGGCCTCTATCAGCAGCTGGAGAGCCATTCCTAAGAGCTGAGATAGTGAGTCAGCCCTCATCTCACTGCCCAGGGAAGATTCCTTTCTCACTGGTTGCGTAACTTCACTCGGGCTATGTTTTCCTTAGTGGAGTCCAAGATTTGGAATCATTGTAAGAGGAGAAAATGGCAGGTAATCTCAGGAATGGATAAGACCAGTTATGTTTCTCCAGGAGAGGGTTTCTTGGGGTGGGAGAAGGTGAGGAAAGTGGTAAGTGACCAGTGTTCGTAGATAAGTAAGTCAATCAAAGGAAGACTTGAATGTATATGGATTCTTGTTCCCAGAGAATGCAATAAATTATCTGGGAAAGAAGCCAGGACAAGAGAGACCTCTCAGCAGAGGCAGGTACCCACCCACGTGGGTACAAACTGTGATATTAAAACAGCCTTCAGCCTTCATCCCTCTTCTATACACTTTTTCCGAAATCACCAACACAACTCTTCTCCAGAAATGAGAAACCAACCAACTTTTCACTGTGAACCTGGATGAGATGAGAAAAAAGAAAAAAATGGATTTTGGAAAAAAAATGGAGAGAAAAAAATGGATTTTGCTTCAGATTGATTTCCCTTGCTACCAGTATAAGGTTTACACAGACAGGGAGGAAAGAGGACTCTAGGTAGAGGACGGAGCAACACAAAGGCACAATCTCACTTCTACCCCCTTTGCAGTAAGTAAGCAAAAGATCCATTAAATGAGAAAATGTATGTGAAAGCACTTAGCACAGTGCGTGGCAAATGGATGAGAGTCAATAGTATTGACTTTTTTGTTGTTGCATCTATGCTCAGTATAAGAACCCATGAGGCAGATTCGTTTGTGGAAAGAACAACCCGGGTGCCAGCAGAGATAGAGGGGTAACCATCTCTACCTGGCTGAGAGTTACATTTTTGCCAATAGAGACTCTTTCTTTTGACTCTATTAAAAACAAACACCAATAAGAGGCAAAACACTTATTTGCAAAGGCAACAACACATTTGCCGAAGACAAAAATGTCTTCAACATTTCTATTTTACTATTAGTAGCTGCTTATATTCTTTTTTTTTCCCCTCACGTCTGTAATCCCAGCACTGTGGGAGGCCGAGGCAGGCAGATCACTTGAGCCCAGGACACTAGCCTGGACAAAATAGGGAAGCTTCATCTCTACAAAATAAAACAAAAATAAATAAATAAATAAAAGTAATTAGCTGAGCGTGGTGGCACATGCCAGTAGTCTCAGCTTCTTGGGAAGCTGAGATGGGAGGATTGCTTGAACCCGAGAGTTCAAGGCCACAGTGAGCCATGATGGTGCCACTGCACTCCAGCCTGGGTGACAGAGTGAGACCCTGTCTCACACACACACACACAAACAAAACAAAACAAAAAAGGCAGTAGCAGAGAGAAGTTAAAGGCATTAAACATTATAAATGGGGGAAATGTACAAATCCATTTCTTAAAGCTAAGACAAAAACCTGTCAGTTCAAATGGGAATACTACTAGTCTAATAACTTCTACTATAGAAATAAATAATTTTAACAGCTGTAAGGTTCTAACAGAGATGAGACAGCAAATGTGGAAACCAAGGAACAACCCGGTCATTTGCCTTGTACTGGGGCAGTTTTGATTGGACATTTAGGAGTGGTGGAAGATGGCATCTGTCGACAACTTAGAAGGTGTAATTGTATTTTAGGAGGCAAAGGGAAACAGAATCACGAGCACCTTCACACATATAAAGCTCTCAGTAAGCTGGGCGCAGTGGCTCACACCTGTAATCCCAGCACTTTGGAAGGCCAAGGTGGGCAGATCACAAAGTCAGGAGTTCGAGACCAACCTGACCAACATGGTGAAACCCCATCTCTACTAAAAATACAAAAATTAGCCAGGCGTGATGGTACGCGCGCCTGTAATCCCAGCTACTCAAGAGCCTGAGGCAGGAGAATCGCTTCAACCTGGAAAGTGGAGGTTGTAGTGAGCTGAGATGGCGCCATTGTACTCCAGCCAGGGCGACAGTGCAAGACTCCATCTCAAAAAAAAAAAAAAAAAAAAAAGAAAAAAGAAAAAAAGAAAAAGAAAAGCTCTCAGTAGGCAGCTTCCAACTCTGCTTCATGTATCTTAACACAATGAGAAGTTACAACTCAGAGTACTTGGAAGTGCTCAATAATGTTTGTTTAATCAAAACAAACTAAAAACAGAACAAAACAAAACTTGTAGTTGTCAACACCAGTTTGCCGTGTCCCATATTAGGTTTAAAAAACTGATCAGATTAATACAGGCTCTGAAAACAAGCTAACTATGCCCTACATCTGTACAGCACTACCACACACACACTTTCTTTCCACTCTCAACAGTGCCCTGAGATAAGTCATCTTTACCCTCTCCATTTGCAGGTACGGAAAGAAACCACATCACAAGAAGCAAAGCGACTTGCTCAGATTAGCAAGATAGCCCTAGAATCTAAGATCTAAATTTAATAGATAAAGTTAAAAGTCTTAAAACAGTCAAGCACAGTGGCTCACACCTGTAATCCCAGCACTTTGGGAGGCTGAGGCGGGTAGATCACTTGAGGCCAGGAGTCCAGCCTGGGCAACATGGCAAAACCCCGTCTCTACAAAAAATTAGTCAAAAACAACAACAACAAAAACAAAAAAAACAAAAAAAAACAAAAAAAAAAAAACAAAGACTAAAATCACTTTATTGGAGGAAGGGGGATTTTGCTTAATATTGTAATAAAGAGCTGTTACAGCTCAATAATTAAAAGGCCAAGACTCCAATAGAAAAATCAGCAAAGGACATGAACAAACAAATCATAAAAGGAGATCTCTGTAGCAATCAAAGAAATACTTTATTGTTAAACAGAATCTGCCTAAAATGTGGGTTTAGAGCTCTCTTGTAAGATGGCCCAGACTAGACTTCATAGTTCAGGGTGAAGTTTTATGGGCCCTTTTTCTTGTCTTAATCCCAAACCCGAATCTTCTCATTTTAACACCCCTGGCTGGGGGTGAAGACACAAGAAAGTCAAGCGCGCTTGGAAGAATTGGTCGGCATTCCCCGGGCCTTGCGAGCAAACAGCAGCAGCTGACGAGGCAGGGTGTAGAGGGCAGCCTCATGGAGCCTATGGCCCCGGATGTTCTCCGGTGACAAGTCAAGCCTCATCTAGCTTTGTGCAGAGTGCCTACAAGGTTGCTACTCAAAGTGTGGTCTGTGGGCTGGTGGCATGGACATCCCCAAGGAGATTATAGAAATGCAGTATCTTGGGCCCCCTTCCCAGGCCTCCAGAACCAGATCTGCATCTCAGGGGCTTCAGAAGTCCGGTCCTAGGGCACCTGGCTTGGGCTTTGACCATCACAGGTGCACAGCAATCATGCATCTGCCCATTGAACAAAAGGGTGGACAGGATGGTCTCTGGGGTCCCTTTCAAAAGAAATCATGAGACTTAATGAAAATTGTCATTCAGCTGAGTAAACTACAGTCATGCGTTGTTTAATGACAGGGATGCATTCTGAGAAATGCATTGTTAGGGGACTTCATCGCTGTGCGCACATCACAGAGTGCACTTACACAAACCTAGATGGGATAAGCCCACTGCACACCTAGACTACATGGCATAGCCTATTTCTCCTAGGCTACAAACCTGTATGGCATGTTCCTGTACTGAATATTGTAGGCAACTGTAACACAGTAGTATTTGTGTATCGAAGCATATCTAAACATAGAAAAGGTACCGTGGCCGGGCGCGGTGGCTCAAGCCTGTAATCCCAGCACTTTGGGAGGCCGAGGCGGGCGGATCACAAGGTCAGGAGATTGAGACCACAGTGAAACCCCGTCTCTACTAAAAATACAAAAAATTAGCCGGGCGCGGTGGCGGGCGCCTGTAGTCCCAGCTACTCAGGAGGCTGAGGCAGGAGAATGGCGGGAACCCGGGAGGCGGAGCTTGCAGTGAGCCGAGATCGCGCCACTGCACTCCAGCCTGGGCAACAGCGTGAGACTCCGTCTCAAAAAAAAAAAAAAAAAAAAAAAAAAAAAAAGAAAAGGTACCGTAAAACGACAGTACAGGGCTGGGCACAGTGGCTCACACCTGTAATCCCAGTACTTTGGGAGGCCGAGGCGGGCGGATCACCTTAGGGTGAACTCCTGAGGGCAGGAGTTCAAGACCAGCCTGGCTAATGTGGTGAAATCCCATCTCTATTAAAAATGCAAACATTAGCTGGCCATGGTGGTGGGCACCTGTAATCCTAGCTACTCAGGAGGCTGAGGTAGGAGAATTGCTTGAACCTAGGAGACAGAGGTTGCAGTGAGCTGAGATCATGCCACTGCTCTCAGCGTGGGCAACAGAGTGAGACTCTGTCTCAACAAAAAAGAAAAAGAAAAGACAGTATAATAATCTTATGGGATCACCACTGTACACGCAGTCTGTCGCTGACTGAAATGTCGTCATGCAGCACTTGACTGTATCACCATTTTACAAAAGCCTTTAAGTAAGATTAATGAATTAATAACAGTGCTTTGGTTCTGATATTTTTGACCGTGAATTTAGAGTTTCTTATTAGCATCATGTCACTGGGCTTTTTTATATGCCCAGGAGGCACCAACAAGGCGTAAAGCCTTTTCTCATTCATCCCTTCTAGTCTACCTCTCACAAAACAGAAAGCGTTGGGATGTAAAATCAAATGAGTAGAAATGAGAACAGAGCTACAAAGGCTGGAGGAAAGGGTGCCCCCCTGTAGGGATGTCGCCCTTTTCCCTGCCTTTCCACAGAGAGCAGGGCCCAGAAGCATTCACCTTGTACATTCGGGCATGTGTGCAGAGGAGGGGTGGGTGAAGAGGGAAAGAAAAGACTAGAAAGAGAAAAGAAGGGGCCAAGAATCAAGGACCCCTGTGCTGCTATCCTATGAGCCAACACGGGCAGACATGCCAAATCTGGCTGCCAAAGTCCTTTTGAGGCAACTGCATGCTGCATCATCATCATCATCATCATCATCATCATCATCATTGTAACTCTACTTGCTATCTGCCAGCCTCTTTACTGAGCAGACCATCTTAGTAGCGACCCACCTTCTAGCCTCAAAGCTGTCCATAGACCTTAGGCTGCCAGGAAACCAGTTATAAGCAGGGAGACAAAAGGGATCCAGAGGATGGAGAGGCATTCTGAGTTCCGCTAATGAGTGAGGTGAGTCACGGGCTGACTCAGACGAACAAGAAGCCTGTGAGAGGGGAGGTGGTGGGGGGCCGACTTCAGAGGAGCCCTGCTGAAATGTTCAAATGGGAGCTAGGAGGCCAGGGACATAGTGTTATTTAGAGAACTGCCTGCAGCTCTGGCGTTGGAGGGAGGAGCGGGTCATGAAAACAGAGGAAGAAAATTGCATTTGAAGCCAGAAGCTGAGTTGTGACTCTGTAGCCTTCTCTACTTTGAGAAATGTGCAGCATTCTCTAGTGACACCCACCTGTTCTTTGGCAAATCCCCAAAAACTAACTCAATAGGCATTAATGGTCATCAGGTCCCCGGGGAGTAGAGGGAACTTGGGTACCACTCGATTTTTAAAATCTCAATTAGAAGAATGAGCCTCTTTTGACTTTCTTTAGTATTTTACATTTGGAGAATCTTGTGATCCAACCATATTTTTTGTTTGTTTTTTTGAGACAGAGTTTTGCTCTGTTGCCCAGGCTGGAGTGCAGTGGCACAATCTCAGCTCACTTCAACCTCCGCCTCCCAGGTTCAAGTGATTCTCCTGCCTCAGCCTCCTGAGTAGCTGGGACTACAGGAGTGTGCCACCACGCCTAGCTAATTTTTTATATTTTTAGTAGAGACAGGGTTTCGCCATGTTGGCCAGGCTGGTCTTGAACTCCTGACTTCAGGTGATCCGTCCACCTCGGCCTCCCAAAGTGCTGGGATTACAGGCATAAGCTACATCACAGGGCCTGACATACTTTTAAAACAAATTAAATATATGACTAAGGTGTCTTCTTTCCTGCTAATGGCTACTTGAGGTTTTGAGTTTGCAGAGTCCAGGCTCACACACTTTTACAAAGGTCGGTAACGGCATTGTTCTATATGGACTGTGGAAATGACACGACTGTCCCCCGACATACTGTATCTAGGTCCCCTAAAAAGCAGGTGTTTGTGAGACAGCTAGACATAGGTATAGACTATTTGAGTGGCACAATTTTTCTTCGTGTGCTAAATAACCGACACAGAAATCAAACCCCTGGCTTCTGCCAATTCAGACAACGTAAACCAACTGAACTACCTAAAAATCATTTTGGTTGATTACGTATTTATATGTAATTTGATGACTATTGTCTCAAATGTACTTCACTAGGATGGTACCATGGCTGTGCAAAAGTTTGGCCATCTGTGAACTTTCCTCTTTTTTTTTTTCTTTTTAATTTTTAATGACCAAAACGAAGCATCTAAAACCGCAGCTTCTGGGAGAACCACTTGTTCTTGCCTGTCTTGTATCTCTCTTCAAACTCGACCTTGGCCTCTTGTTGGGTCTTGTGTTTAAGAGCAGGGCCTCTGAAGACATCTTTATTGATGACAGTTCTGTCCAAGGGGATATCCACAGAGTACCTTGTGGGCATTAGGTGACTGTGGTTATAAACTTTCACAAAAGACTTGATCTTTGACCTCTTGGCGATCTTCTTCTTGCCCATGGCAGCTGTCAGCTTGCGGGGATAGCAGTCGATTCCAGCCACCAAAGCATGGCTATAGGGGCGATCTGAGGTACCATCATCAATGTTCTTCACGATGATGGATCTGCATCCGGAATAGCATCCAGCCAGGACAAGCACCACCTTCCCAGGTTTCACGAACTTGCCCACTTCAGCAGCAACCGCTCGGGCCTACAGCAAAAAGGAACTTTCCTTTTTCTTTTTAAGAGACAGGGTCTCGCTCTGTCACCCAGCCTGGAGGGCAGTGGCACAATCACAGTTCACTTTAGTCTCAAACTCCTGGGCTCAAGGAATCCTCACACCTCAGCCTCCTGAGTAGCTGGGACTACAGGCATGCACCACCATATCCAGCTAATTTTTAAATTTTTTTGTAGAGATGGAGTCTTGCTATGTGCCCAAATTGGTCTCAAACTCCTGGCCTCAAGTGATCCTCCTGCTTTAGCCTCCCAAAGTGCTGGGATTACAGGTGTGAGCCACCATACCTAGACAGCTGTGAACTTTCACGGAGATGGAAAATACTGTCTTCCAAAAGTAAAAGTGTTTCAACTTTGCCTGTCCTCAAGAGATGACAATAGCAGTTGGCCGTGACGGTCTTAGACTTGGCCAGCTGGTTTTCCATTGCCAGCAGATTTGTTGTATTTAATCTTAGGTGTTTTGCAACATTATTAACCTCAGTGTCTGATGATTGCAAAAACAATTCAGAATGCTCAATGTGCTATTGAGCATAATCCTATGTTCAGGATTATGATGAAAATAAAACAGATTAACAGATTGAATGTGGTAAGAAAAATCATGTGTTGCAAGCGGGTAAGAGATGGATCCTTAGTCAACAGGGTGATTCAGAAAGACAAAAAGGTTCAAAATGTGAAAAATCCTGGTGGGGTCTATGCAATGAACAGCAATTAGCAGAAAATAAGGGAAAGTAATCAAAGAAATGGAAACAATGTTGAGCATGTGATGTGAGAACTAGCATCAACTTTGACTGCCTGTGATCCAAATATTAATTCAGATGGAAGCTAAAATTGTGTTCAAGTACTTAAAAGCTAGGCATGCTGACAGTGCTAAGGAGTTTTTTGTTTTGTTTTGTTTTGCTTTGTTTTATTTAGACAAGATCTCACCCAGGCTGGAATGCAGTGGTGCCATCAGCTTCCTTAGCAGCTGGGACCATATGTGCAGGCCACCACACCTGGCTACTTTTAAAAAATTTTTTGTAGCAACGAGTTCTCACTATGTTGCCTAGGATGGTCTTGAATTCCTGGGCTCAAATAATTCTCCCACCTTGGCCTCCCAAAGTGCTGGAATTACAGGCATGAGCCACCACCCCGGGCTGCTAAGGTGTTCTTTTTATTTATTTATTTTTTTTACTTGAGACAGAGTCTCGTTCTGTCATCCAGGCTGGAGTGCAGTGGTGCAATCTTGGCTCACTGCAATCTCTGCCTCCCAGGTTCAAGCAATTCTCATGCCTCAGCCTCCCAAGTAGCTGGTACTGTAGGTGTGTGCCACCACGCCTGGCTAACTTTTGTATTTTTAGTAGAGACAGGGTTTCACCATGTTGGCCAGGCTGGTCTCAAACTCTTGGCCTCAAGTGGCCTCCTTTGCCTCCCAAAGTGCTGGGATCACAGCCTAGCCTGCTAAGGAGTACTTTAGGACACTTGCTCACCAAGGGCTGCCCTGACTGATTTTCAGTATGTATGAAAGGATCTATTACGAATAAAGTGGTCCATGGAATGAATATCAGCAAGAAGAGGGCTCTGCCTAGTTTTAAATCTTGGAAGGACCAAGGTGTTTTTCTAAGCTTAAATCACTCTTAGCCAGTTTGTCTTAACAACAGTCTTTCAGGACTCACCGTTTTGTAAGGTGTATACACATTTCTGTGTCTATTTTTGAATCACTCTTTTTTCTTAACACTAGATATTTAGATTTTCCTTTAGCTCTTAGCTAGTTGTTTAATGACAGCTTGGTATCCCATTTGCCTACTGTGTCATTTAATCCACCTTTTGCCGGACTCATAAAAATTCTGATATTAATATTATTTGCCATAAATGGTTATGTTTATCTGAATATTTTATTAGGACAAATTAGTAGAGTGAAGTTACAGGTTATAGCGTATGAATGAGTTTAATGTTTTAATATGGTTTCCAAATTTACCTCTGGAAAGGTTTTGCCAACTAATATCTCCATCAGAAAAATACCACTGTTCCTATTTCCATGTACTTTTGTCTATATTAGATATTATTTTTCATTTATCTCTCTTCATTTTGAGGAGACAAAAATGTTTAAATGTTTACATGATAGTTATTGAGATCTCTTTCTATGATTTTTCATTTATATCCTTTGCCAATATTTATATTTGAGTATTTGCCTTTTAATTATTGATTTGTTAGACATGATTACTAGTAGACCTAGATCTAGAGCAGCTTCACAATCTGCTTCTCATACATTAAGGAGAGTCATCCTCTCCCTAATTTTTTGGTAGCCTTTTAACTTTATAGTATTCTGAAGTGGCAGGTCCCTGCCGGGGGGGAGCTTTACTTATAGTAGTCATCATTAGTTTTGTTTGTTTGTTTGTTTGTTTGTGACAGGATCTTGCTCTGTCACCCAGGCTGGAGTACAGTGGCATGATCATGGCTCACTGCAGTCTTGACTTCCTAGGCTCAAGCGATCTTCCCTCCCCAGCCTCCCAAATAGCTGGGACTACAAGCACGCACCATCATGTCCTGCTAATTTTTAAAATTTTTATAGAGATGGGTCTCATTCTGTTGCCCAGGCTGGTCTTGAACTCCTGGTCTTGAGTGATCATCCTGCCTCAGCCTCTCAAGGTGCTGGGATTATAGGTGTGAGCCACCAAGCCTGGCCTTACCTTGCTTTTTAAAAGTTAACAATATGTTATTAATAGGACACCTTCAACAGAAAGGCTTTCTTTTTCTTTTAAGAGATAGGGTCTCACTACGTTAGCCAGGCTGGTCTCAAACTCCTGGCTTTAAGTGATCCTCCCATCTCAGCCTCCCAAAGTGCTGGAATTACAGGGATGAGCCACCATGTCCAACCCGGGAAGAAATTTAATGTAAACATGGGATGGGATGACTCTGGCATCAAACAAGACAACTTCAAAATTCCTTTCTCACCATAAAAAAATGAGGGCTGGGTGTGGTAGCTCATACATGTAATCCTAGCAATTTAGGAGACTGAGGTGGGAAGACAGCTTAAGGTCAGGAGTTTGAGATCAGTCTGGGCAACATAGCAAGACCCTGTCTCTACCAAAAATTTAAAAATCAGCTAGGTGTGCCATGTACCTATATAGCCCTAGCTACCTGGGAGGCTGAGGTGGAAGGGTCACTTGAGCCCAGGAGTTTGAGTCTGCAGTGAGATATGAGCTATGTTCACATCAGTACACTCCAGCCTGGGTGACAGAGTGAGACCCTGTCTGAAAAAAAAAAAAAAAGAAAAAGATCAGCATATGAGGTAACACATAATACATAAATTAGCTTGATTTAGCCATTCCACAATGTATGCAAAAGAAATTTTAAAAATAAATAAATGGAGCACCCTGCCACTCTCCCCAGCACCCCTTAAAAATTCCTATCTTGGTTCTGCCACCATAATCACAGAATCTCAGATTTGGAGAGTGTGGTATAAGATTTGCTAGTCATGCGACAAAACCCAGTTCTTCTTTTTGCTAGGAAAACAGCTCAACCAAATTTTAAGTCTCCCTTGCAGCTAGATGTGGCCATGTGACTGAAATCTAGTGGATAGAATGTGAGCAGAGTTTATGTGCACTACTTCTCTGTTTTAAGGTCCAGCCCATAAAAACCTCCCCCACACGATCCTCCATATTCTCTCCCTGTCTGTTAGCAGGATGTCAATGCCTGTCAGTGCCACATGTTGAAGATGTGAAGGTGGGAGAATCACAAGATAGAAGTGGCCTAGTTCCTTGAATTACCACTTGGAAGAGAACCACCACTATCAGCCACTATTACCACATCCATGGTGAATGTCAGATGAGTGTGAAATAAATTTCCTTTCAGGCTTGAGCCATGAGACATTTTTTAGGTTTGATTATTACAGCAGCTAGTGTTCCCTTAATTAACACAGGCAGCAACCTCAGAGTCCCTGTAGTCCAGACTTCTTTCTGTCCAATGCCTGCTTCTCTTCCTTGGCATTCTACATGACTGGTCATCCTGTCTCTGCAAATAAGTGATCTCATGACCTCCAATTGAGTTACGATCTCTTTGCAGGAAGTGGCTGTGTTAGTCAACATCGTGTCTTTAGTGTCTAGCAAGACTGGCATAATGCAACAGCTCAATAAATGTTTTGGGGTGAGTGAAGACATGAACACGTCCTGAGGCAAAGAATTAATTCACTACCATATCAGTCAGTTTAATATACTTCAATCAGCTTAAATTATTAGAACATTACTTATACGGCGCTAATATCCGTCATCCTTTACTAGTACCAATTTAGGACTGCCCTTTGCAGGCACACAAGATAAGTCTGAGCCTTCTTCAAGATAGACCTTTAGTTTTTTTGCTACAGGGTCTCACTCTGTGGCCCAGGCTGGAGTGCAGCGGCATGATCTCAGCTCACTGCAACCTCCGCCTCCTAGGTTCAAGTGATTCTCATGCCTCAGCCTCTCAAATAGCTGGAATTATAGGCACCCGCCACCAGGCCCAGATAATTTGTGTACTTTTAGTAGAGACAGGGTTTTGCCATGTTGACCAGGCTGGTGTCGAACTCCTGACCTCAGGTGATCCACCTGCCTCAGCCTCCCAAAGTGCTGAAATTACAAGTATGAGCCACCATACCCAGCCACCCTTTAGTTATTTTTGATGATACTCCCTCCCATCCCTTCCATGACAAATCCCCTGGTCTCCAGGCTAAATAGTCAACATTCGTCAATTATTTTTTTCTTGCTTGTAGTTACCAGAACTCTCATCTCCATCTTTACCTGCTTGTGGGCACACCCAGGTCTATCACTGCTTCCTACTCAATGGGTACTCAGGACAGAACATCACATCATAAACGTGGCACACACTGACCAGCCCTTGATGAACCATTTGCCCCACTTAGTCAGGACTGCATACTTCGATTTATACAGTCTAATATTTTCATTGTCTCTGAGGTGACCATGTCACCTGTTGACTAATTTAGAGCTTGTGATCAAACTTCCTATCTCTTCTATCTCCTTTCCTCTGGCTCTAACATTCATACTAATATCTACTATGTGACCTTAGACAAGTCATTCCACATTTCTGGGAATCATTTCCCATGTGAAAAATGAGGTAGTTGGACCAGGTGATTTTTCGGATTTTTTTTCTGCTTTCTAACATGCTTTAGGTCTAAAGCAGGAAGTTCTGGGAGACTTCACTTTGTACTCTGATGTAAAATCTCTCACTCATAGGAGTATGGGAATGTAAATCAACCCGGAAATGCTAAACTCATCAAACAACATGAAACCGTATAGGTAATTTTTCTCAGCTGTACTACACTTGTATCCACAGATATCTGGATACTGTGACTAGGCCAATGGATTATACCAAACTGTAGTCATTAAGAAAAGAGAAAATCAGGCATAGGCAAAAAATAAGCAAACAAACAAAAAATCAGTGAGAGCTTGGGGGGAACCAGACTGTGGTTTTCTCCATATTTTTCCCTTCTCTTCCCTTCTCTTCCCTTCCCTTCCCTTCCCTTCCCTTCCCTTCCCTTCCCTTCCCTCCCCTCCCCTCCCCTCCCCTCCCCTCCAAGGCCTCCCCTTCCCTTCCCTTCCCTTCCCTTCCCTTCCCTTCCCTTCCCTTTCTTTTCTTTTCTTTTCTTTTCTTTTCTTTTCTTTTCTTTTCTTTTCTTTTCTTTTCTTTTCTTTTCTTTTCTTTTCTTTTCTTTTCTTTTCTTTTCTTTTCTTTTCTTTTCTTTTCTTTGAGACAGAGTCTCAGTCTGTCGCCCAGGCTGGAGTGCAATGGTGTGTGATCATAGTTCACTGCAGCCTTGAACTGCTGGGCTCAAGTTATCCTCCCACCTAGGCCTCCTGAGTAGCTAGAACTATAGGTGTGCACCACCATGCCCGGCTAATTTTTAAATATTTTATGTAGAAACAGGGACTTGCTATGTTGCCCAAGCTGGTCTTAAACTCCTGGCCTCAAGTGATCTTCCTACCTATGCCCCCCAAAGTGCTGGAATTACAAGTATGAGCCACTGCACTATCACACCCGGCCCTCTCCATCACTTTTCTTTTTTCTTTTTTTTTTTTGAGATGGAATCTCACTCTGTCACCCAAGCTGGAGTGCAGTGGTGCAATCTTGGCTTACTGCAACCTCCACTTCCTGAATTCAAGTGATCCTCCCACCTCAGCCTCCCTATTAGCTAGGACTTCAGGTGTGCACCTCCATGTCCGGCTAATTTTTGTATTTTTAGTAGA
The DNA here is from genome assembly GCF_049350105.2 of Macaca mulatta. Classification (NCBI taxonomy): domain Eukaryota; kingdom Metazoa; phylum Chordata; class Mammalia; order Primates; family Cercopithecidae; genus Macaca; species Macaca mulatta. The sequence continues at coordinate 170,942,454 of NC_133408.1, read as the reverse complement.
GACGGAGTTTCACCATGTTGGACAGGCTGTCTCAAACACCTGACCTCAAGTGATCTGCCCACTTCGGCCTTCCAAACTGCTGAGATTACAGGTGTGAGCCACCGTGCCTGGCCTCCATCACTTTTTTAACGGGGATAGGGACCATGAGAAAGGGGACATACATTTCATTCAGCAGAAAGCTTTGTTTTATGTGTTGTCAATTTCCTTATCTCATTTCACATACTGTACAACCATACCAAAAAAATACCCTCAGCTATTGGGCAAATAAATGCTATTTGCTAGAGAAATCAAATTATATCTCCATATGTCTTACCTTTGGTCAAATTCTTATCATGCAGACATCTTACTGCTTACATTTTAGTTACTACTTATATTTTAGCTGATTAATTTCTCCTGATATTTCTGCCTGACAGCCCTCAATCCATACCCAAGAGGCTGGATCCATCTCTCACCCTAGACTAAGATTCTACAAATTATTAATTGACCTCCTTTGAAAAACTCATTGCCAGCTTTATAACTCGATCTGGGCACACTCCCCATCAGGGCCTGCATTTCCTGTGGATGATGCATTGGTTTCCTAGGTGACGGTGGGAAGGAATAGACCTGTTAGCTTGTGGCTTCTGACTCACTCACTGCAATGGACGTCATAGAATTGTAGCTGAACAAATGGATGCTGCTAATAAGTATGTGCCTAAGGTAGCAGCGGGGCACCAATGGTTAAAACAATCCCATTGTACCAGCTCTCCCTCCCTCTAAGCAAGCCGACAGGCTAACAGAAATATCGGAACTCAAAAAAGATACAACAGATTTCCCCAGTCAAATATAAGTTCACAGTGGAGTCCTATTTACATCCCCGAGATTCTGCTCCTATCCCTGGAGAATTTCCTTTTCCTTTCCAGAATGTAGAAGTACCAGGATTCTGTAACAAATCGTCATATGGAGGCTGAAGAGAGTGTGATGGAAACAAGCCAAAAACTCACCAGAAGTCTGTTCACGAAGGTGACAGCTGCTTTTGAACTTTTACATTTGTTTCTTGAGAGGCAATTCACAGTGGACTAACCAATCATCAGAGCCCAGAGTGAAACATACATTCTGTTGAGCAATTAATCTTCAGAAAAGTTGAATTTCATGAAGCCTGAAGACGCGCTCTCTCTATCACACACACACACACACACACACACACACACACACACACACACACAGAGAGTGTGTGTGTGTCTTCTTGTCTTCAGGCTCACACACACACACACAGAGAGAGAGAGAGAAAGAGAATGATTGAGATTGACTTTCTAGCTACCTCCTTTTGCATCAACTGATCTCAGCCACGTACAAGTCAAAGAAGACTGCCTGAAGTAAAAAAGAAAATATGGAGAGCCGCGTGTCCTTCATGTCTGAACCAGGGAAGACTGCATGGATTCTTTAGATTCTTGAATTCCTTAAATGATGAGCAAACCTAAAGGTTCCCTACTGGAGATAATGCATCTTGTTTTCCACTGGGCCTTGAGGGATGCTTTAAATAGCATCAGCAAGCATCCGAATGAATTAGACAGCAAATGTAGGTTAGCTTTATTTAGACAGATAAAGACAAGCAGAGAAAGTTGTCTGGTTCAAGGGCAGTGCAGCCTGACACGACAGCCTTTCTCAAAGGAGGGGAAATTGCTTTGGGAGAGAGAGGTATTTTGGGCAAAGAGCAAAGTTCCTTGGATCTCCAGGGAAAGAGATGCTAAATTCTTCAGTACAGAAGAGCAGGAATTGAGAATGGCTTGCCATTCATTGAAGGAAAGAGCTGGACAGTTAAAATATAAAGCAAAACTTAGTATCACACATCATCTCTAAGTCCGCACATCATCTTTTCTCTTTCCTATTTCTTGGGAACACCACCAGAAAAGACAAGCTTCCCAGAACACAAGCTGGCCTAGCCAGTTTACACGAGTCCTCTGGAGTGTACTTGAGACCCTTGGCAAATTCTGAGTCAGGAAATTAGTGCAGATGAAGAACCCTTGGAGACTGGAAGCCTAGGAAGCAGGGAACCTGGCAAATTTGGGGACATTCACACGTTATACAGAAATGTGAATGCTTGAAAAAAAAGTTACAACTAATGAATTTGGTTAATTTTCTTCTTCTTCCCCATCCTCTCTTAGACTGTTTTTTAAAAATAAAGGCCGGGCGCGGTGGCTCATGCCTGCAATCCCAGCACTTTGGGAGGCTGAGGCGGGCGGATCACCTGAGGTCAGGAGTTCAAGACCAGCCTGGTTAACATGGTGAAACCCCCGTCTCTACTAAAAATACAAAAATTAGCTGGGCGTGGTGGCAGGCGCCTGTAATCCCAGCTACTCAGGAGGCTGAGGCAGGAGAATCGCTTGAACCCGGGAAGTGGAGGTTGCAATGAGCCGAGATCATGCCTTTGCACTCCAGCCTGGGGGACAGAGCAAGACTTTGTCTCAAAAAAAAAAAAAAAAAAAAGAAAAGAAAAATGCTTTCTTTTTTATTAAAAAAGTGCTTCTTCCTATACCTTTTCTGAAAATAAATGCCTTATGGAAGATCTAGAAAAAAACATAACTCTGGTATGTGTTTTCACTGTGATGTTTATGGCTTCTCCTCTTTTTGTTTTTTTTTCTCAGTTGGCAGAAGCTGAATGATATTTGATGTCTTAAAGTCCAGTAGGTTGTAGCCCCATTGGTAATTAGTTTTAAAGATTTTTAAAAGTCTCAATTAGTACATTCATATTATTTGAATAAGTTATAGTTTTAAAGATTTTTAAAAGTCTCAATTAGTACATTCATATTATTTGAATAAGTTATAATTTTAAGCATTTAATAATTTTATGAGTAAACCATTTTACACTTGCATATTTTTATGTTCCTAAAGGAACAATGAATTTAGACTTGTAAAATATTTTTAAAATATCTAAAAAGTTTGTTTTGCATAGATTTTCATTTCTTCCCAAAACTAATTTCGTAGATGTTTTCTTTCTTTAAGGGTATTACAGCTTCTGAAAAGTATACAACTTGCACATCACCAAGACAGCGTCATGGGGAAAATATGCTACAACCCTGTCATGACGCCAAATGGAAACTTTATTTTTATTTATTTATTTATTTAGTTTTGGAAGACAGGGTCTCCCTCTGTCACCCAGGCTGGAGTGCAGTGGCATCGTAGCTCACTGCAATCTCAACCTCCTGAGCTCAAGCCATCTCCCACCTCAGCCTCCCGAGTAGCTGGGACCACAAGCACGTACTATCTTGCCCAGCTAATTATTTCGTTTTGGGGTTTGGTTTTGTTTGTTTGTTTGTTTGCCAAGACAGAGTCTCGCTATGTTGCTCAGGCTGGTCTCGAACTTGTGGGCTCAAACAATTCTCCCTCCTCAGCCTCCCAAAGTGCTGAGATTCCTGGCAAGAGCCACCATGCCCAGTCTAAACTCCATTTTGAATTAAATATTTATGCCGCTTTCTTTGTACTTATTATTTATGCACTCATTTCACTCATTCTCTCCTTCCACAATTATTTGTGGAGTTCCCCCTGTATGCACATAAAGTGAGCATTATACTCAGTGGTTCCCTTTCCTCATGATCACTGCTTTTCTCTTCCTAATTATTAATTATTTTTATTTATTTATTTATTTATTTATTTATTTATTTATTTATTTTTTGGAGACAGGGTCTCCCTCTGTCACCCAGGCTGGAGTACAGTGGCATCGTAGCTCATTGCAATCTCAACCTCCCGAGCTTCTTTCACTCTGGGCACCCCAAGCTCACTCTCTAGTTACCTTTGCTGGTAAACTCGTGTATGTACTAAAAATGTATTCAGTTGAGAAGTACAGTCTTTCATTTTAACAAAAAGCACACAAACTTCCCTAGTTCACTGCCAAAAACTCAATATTCTTTTAACTATTTGTGAGATTGGCAAATCAGTTAATCATTGGATGTCGTTATAATTCTAGGAAGGTGATGGAAAGCCAATCGATATCACTATAATTATAAAGTAATAGATTCAAAAGACTTATCTGAGAACTGGATGCCAAGCTTATTCCAATGTTATATTAACATTTTATAAAACCCCCTCACCTAAGCCAATCCTATAAATTTTTCACGTGTGTGGTTACAAGAATCTAATCAAAAGGAAAACTACTCTTTTATTTCTTTGTGGCAAAGGAGCTAACATTTCTACATGAACTGAAATTGAAAAACTTAATAGCATCCCTGGGATCTATAATTTTTTGTTCTGACATCTTTAATCACTTCGCTATTAGAGTATCTTTATTATAATTTCTCAATTTGTGCTAATAATAAGACCTTTTACAGGTTCTTCAATAAGTCAATTTCAGAACGTGTTTTTAATATTTTTTAGATGCTGGAGAAAAACTTTTATATGGAGGTAGAAAGCAAAGTTAAAATCAATCACTGATCCAAATAAATAAAATATGATGTATATAACATTAAAAAATTATAGGAATGAATTTTTTGTTTGTGTTTTTCTGTGCTCTTCATGTTCGCTGAACTAAATATTATAATTTCAGTAATTTTTAACACTCTAAAGGAGAAAAAATTGTAATAGTATTTGACTAGGTAAAATAAGAATCACACGTTTTATTTTTATTTTGTGACATTTGTGGTTCTTCAGCATGACATTGGCATTCTTCCTCTTCTGATGCAACTTCCTTCTCCGTTTCATTTTGTTTTGGTTGAAGTTGTTTCAACCTCCCCCTTCTCTGAGCAGTCTTTCAGCTTGTCTGAGGTTTTGAGCTGTCACTTTGTTTTCTGAATACCCACTTTTGTTTTTGGTGGCAACACCTACATATAAACATCTAGCCACCCATCCAAATGGACACACACCCACATACACTCAGACTCATAGACACACAGACACAGATCTGCACAGACGAGCATGCACACATGCACAGCCTCAACGTGTACATCCTCCTGCAGCGAGTTCAAACCACTCCAGCTGTTTTCTGGCCCTGGCCACAAAAGCAACAGTCGAGTTCTAATGTCAGTTCTCTGATTGGAACCAGCACTAATAAATGCTGCTGCTTCCAAGGGAGCCCTTATGTCACCTGGAGCAAGAGGAAGACAGCTGCACAGGTTCAAGACGATGGAGCCAAGTGCTTCAGGCTGCATGTAGTTATACACAGTGGGGAAGAAACAAGCATTGGGGTTCTACCTGAAGTGCTTTGTCCCAACTATCTTTTGACAGCCATGGACTGATAGATTAAGACTCATTTCCTATGTATGAACTCTCTGAAGCTTTTCCTGACGTGCTAACTGTCCCTCCTCTGTACTGCTACAATCCTTGTTTGGTTGAATGTGTATCTTCTCCTCTCCTGCCCTGCCAGACCCATCAGATTTAAAACTTTTTTTTTTTGAGACGGAGTCTTGCTCAGTCACCCAGGCTGGAGTGCAGTGGTGCGATCTAGGCTCACTGCAACCTCTGCCTCCCAGGTTCAAACGATTCTCGTGCCACAGCCTCCCAAGTAGCAGGGACTACAGGTATCCGCCACCATGCCCAGCTAATTTTTGTTTTTTTAGTAGAGATGGGGTTTCATCATGTTGGGCAAGTTGGTCTCGGACTCCTGACCTTAAGTGATCCATCTGCCTCAGCCTCCCAAAGTGCTGGGATTACAGGTGTGAGCCACTGTGCCTGGCCAATAGAGACATATAAACAGAAGCCATGATATCCTGGTCAGTTGCAAGATGAGACAGAGGCTCCCTGTGCCATTACTCGCCCAGACTCAAGGCTTATGTACTATAGGGAAGGAAGGCACAGGACAATTGAAATTACCCTGCAGGGAAAGGCAAGGATGCCATGTGAAGCTGACTAATGGTAAGATTTACGATTAAGGTTGTTTTGACCTAAGGGAAGATGCATGGTAAATACATGCTCTTACATAAGGAACAGCAGATAAACTGGAAATCTTAGAAGCCTTCCCAGAACTGGGGTTAATCAGAAGTCAACATGGCGGATCAGCATCCAAGGTGCTTTGGCCCCCACAAGGGACTACATATGAAAGTAACTCAGCAGCAAACAGAGCTGCTGCCTCCTCATCATCCCCACCACTGGGATTTCTTCTGGTGACCAATAAATAAGTTTGTAAACCAAATATAAAATACTAAGCCCTCCAACTAAGTAGACTCCCTTTTGGCCAAAGGAACCCCCAGAAAATCCCAAAAAACTGAATTCCCAGCCATGATGGGAAGGGAGGTGGGACACACCTCCTTATACCTCCTCCCTTTTGGATTTGGGCACAACTGACCCATATTAATATTAAAATAGAGACCATAAGACTGTCAAAACAGACTTTTTGTGGCAGTAAGATACCAAATTATAAACAAGACCTAAAGCCATGTCAGGTAAGTGTTAAGTCACACCCTACAAACCACAGAATCTTGTTAAATGGATTTTAAAAAATTAACCTGGTATAATGTGGCTTACTTTCCAAACTGACCCTCATATAGCCACAGGACAGAAGACCCTGAAGGAAATAAAAATATTTTAGCCCAAAGTATATTTCTTTGACATATTTTGAAGTAGCCCTGCAAAGCCATCATGAAAGGGGGAAACCTGCATCTGTAGAGAATCTCTATTAATGCAGCCAGGCTTTGTTAGATCTAAGGGAGATTCATTGGCTGGGTGCAGTGGCTCGGGCCTGTAATCCCAGCACTTCAGGAGGCTGAGACAGGAGGATCACTTGAGCCCAGGAGTTCGAGACCAGTCAGGGCAACATGGCAAGACCCCATTACTATGAATAACAAAAAAATTTAGCAGCCTGTGGAGGCGTGGGCTTGCGGTCCCAGCTCCTCGGGAGGTGGAAGCAGATGGATCGCCTGAGCCCAGGAGGTTGAGGATGCGGTGAGCCATGGTCTTGCTATCACATATGTCCAGCCTGGGTAACACAGTGAGACCCGGTCTCAAAACAACAACAACAGCAACAACAACAACATACACACACACACACACACACAGGTCTGAAAAGAGACATTGGCCAGGTATTCTCTCTGAGGGTTGTGATCTAGGAGGCTTCCTCTACATAACAAAGGCCTTGGTCCCCACAACTCCTCTATCTTAACTCAGACATTTCTTTCTACTAACTTCAAGTCTTTAGATAATAACTTAACTCTCTCAACAAAAGGGGGCAAGGGCATCACACACTGGGGACTGTCGCGGGGTGGGTGGCTAGGGGAGGGATAGCATTAGGAGAAATACCTAATATAGATGACGGTTTGATGGGTGCAGCAAACCACCGTGGCACGTGTATACCTATGTAACAAACCTGCATATTCTGCACATGTACCCCAGAACTTAAAGTATAATTTTAAAAAAAAATCCCTAAAACCCACCTACGGCTTAAGCTCCACACCCTCCCCCTACATCTTGCTTCAAGATATCACATCTTTTTGGACCGAGCCAATATACACTTTCTGTGTATTGATTTATGTCTTTGCTTGTAACTCCTGCCTCTCCAAAATATATAAAACCAGACTATAACCTGACCACCTCAGGACCACTTACTCAATGCTTCTTGGGTTTTTGTTTTCTCTGGGCTACGGTCACCTCTACTGACTCACAATCAACTCTTTAAAAGATTTTACAGAGTTTGGATTTTTGGTGAACAAGTCCAATCCTACGCCTTTAAAAAACTTGCAAGTGTAAGTCAGAAGAAACTGTTCTATCAAGGAAGATTGTGTTAATAATGGGAAAATGTGGCATGGATCTTTTAAATTGATTGATAAGACTTATGTTCCAAAGTACAGTGTTTCAACATTTGAACTGTTTTAGCATCAAGAGAGGGTAAGGATGAGATGTAACTGTGTCTGGTTCTTCACTTGCATGATTTCATTTTAATTCTCACAAAAACCCATAAAAGAGATCTTATTGTCTTCATTTTATAGATGAAGAAAGCGAGGCTGAGAAAGGATAAGAATTAGGGGAAAACCCCTAATACTAAGAGTCAGCAGAGCTGAGGTTTGAACCCAAATGTGCCTGACTCCAAAATCCTTTCTTTATTCCTCTTGATTCCTCCCAAGAGCTATTTTTAAAATGTTGACATAAGGGCCGGTGCAAGGTGGCACATCATGCCTGTAATCCCAGCACTTTGGGAGGCCGAGGTGGTCAGATCACTTGAACCCAGATCTTGAGCTCAAGAATGTTCAGATAAGAACATCAGAATGTTCTGATAAGAATGTTCTATTGCTGAGACCAGCCTGGGCAACATGGTGAAACCCTGTCTCTACAAAAATAAAAGTAGCTGGGCGTGGTGGTGCGCACCTGTAGTCCCAGCTACTCAGAGGGCTGAGGTGGGAGGATGTCTTGAGCCTGGGAGGTTAAGGCTGCGTTGAGTGGAGGTTGCACCACTGCACTCCAGCCTGGGGAACAGAGGGAGACTCTGTCTCAACAACAACAAAAAGTGTTGATATTAACTTTTGGCTGAAGAGAGAATGAAAAACAAAGACTGGATATTGATTAAGCTCCGATTATGGGCCACACACGAAGCTGGGCCCTACTGGGGGACAGAATAAATCATCCTGTGCTGGAAGGGAAGAGCATGGAATGCAGGGAGCTGCCACATGAGCAAAGGATGAATAATAAATAATGGAATATGAGTGAAGGCCGGGCGCAGTGGCCCAATCCTGTAATCCCAGCACTTTGGGAGTCTGAGGCAGGCAGATTAGTTGAGGCCAGGAGTTTGAGAGCAGCCTGGCCAATGTGGTGAAACCCTGGGTCTACTAAAAATACAAAAGTTAGCCATGTGTGGTGGTGCACGCCTGTGATCCCAACTACTGTAGAGGCTGAGGCAGGAGAATTGCTTGAACCTGGGAGACACAGGTTACAGTAAGCCAAGATTGCTCCACTGCACTCCAGCCTGGGCGACAGAGTGAGACTCTGTCAAAAAAAAAAAAAGAAGAAAGAAAGAAGGAAGGAGACAGAAAGAGAGAAAGAGAAAGAAAGAAAGTGAGAAAGAAGGAAAGAAAGAAAGAAGAAAGAAAGAGAGAGAGAGAAAGTGAGAAAGAAGGAAAGAAAGAAAAGAAAAGAAAGGAAGAAAGAAGGCTAGTTGTCATGAAGGGAATTGCCTTGTGCTGGAGAACTAAAGGGAGGAGTGGTCGGTTCTGGTTGTGTCCAGAGGCAAGGAAGGTTTCATAGAACACTGGAAGAACGTTCTGATAAGATGCTGAGCACAGCAGGGAAGGAGTCCCAGGTGTCAGGACACTGAAGAGTAAGAAACGGGTTACAGGAGCTGGGTAGAAAAGCTCACATGATCTCAGTATATGGTTGGACTAGTGAAAAGTGATGGTAGATTTGAGGCCCACCATAGAAGGTTGTGAAGAAAAGTCTGAACACGAAATGGGAATTCTGGAAGGTTTTTGAGTGGGAAAGGCAAAGATCCAATCAAATCCTTGACCGAAACATCTCAAATTATTGCTGAATCCATTCTGACACCAGATCACAAGTACACGAGGTACACAAAGCAGAAAAATATAGAAAATCAATACTCCTCATCAAGACTCAAAAATAAATGGCCCACTTACTTCCAAACAAACAAACAAATAAAAACAAACAAACAAACAAAAAAACCAGCAAATGAGAGGATATATGCCTGAATGAATGAGCCCAAACCCAGCCTGCCCTTTTCCTTCTGCACTGGCCAAGTATAGTCCCATTCTCATGACTCACAAGACAACCTCATCAACCAAAAACCCTGGGGCAACAAATACAATGCTCTGCTCCCACATAGAAAAAACTCCGAAGAGTGAAATGACAATTCCTTTCATTTCCTTCCTGTTCAGAAGCCAGACCACGAAGATTTGCTGAACTATCTTCTCACCTGAATACACTAGATAAACATGCTAGGATGGGAACTGGATCCTGATGGCTTAATTGAGTTAAAAGGAAAAGTGCGGATCATCTAAAAGCCTCTCAATGGTTTCAGAGAGGCTGTCACCGCTCTGAAAGCCCTAATGGCATTTCTCAGTTCCTTGGTTAGGGAGGAGCAGAATGAATTTCCTAGCACAGAACTCAAAAGCACTGGAAGTCAGCAGTTCTGAAAGACTGCAGAAAGGGCTTGTTTACATTTTTCTCTTGGGCTGAAACCCATCTATTTAAACTTTAACCAGAGGCAATTATAAAACCATGGTGAGCCAGAGATGGCAGCCTGCACAACACAGGGAGACAGAGGCCAACAGTCTGGCATTGAAGGAGGAAAGAGAGAGGAGTATTTTGAGAAAGGGGCCAAGGAAGAACAACAAGGAAGGTTTTAGAAGCAAAAGGTGTCACCTAGGCAGCTGGTCTTTATGAGAAGTGGCTGGGGAGAAAGTAGGGAGGGAGGGGAGAAGGCAGGCAGGGTGGAGAGGCCAGGAAGGACAGCAGGCTCTGAGGGAGTAGGAGGGGCTGGGGCTGCCACCAGCCCACCAGTTCACAAGTCCCACCCAGTAACCGCTGACTGCTCTAGCTCCTCTGTTTATACCTTTTTTCCCTCCTTGGGTCAAAAGTGCATTAGTCCAGAAAACCAGCAGCCATGAGGAGAGGCCAGCCTGGAGCAGACACACCCAGCCTGCCAGGACACAGGCCCTCTTCCTCGAAGGCCAAGCCTCCTTTTCCATGCAAGTTTTCCTGGCAAAGACCCACCGGGGAGCCTTGATGAGTAGCCCAGTGACGTCAGAGGAAATACCCAACTCGACAAAGGATCCTACTCCAGTTGTTAATAAACGAAACTGGTTAGTTAGCATGCCCTGATCTGGGTCTTAGAATCTCCTGAATCCTAAGGACAAACTCAGAGAGAGATCTGTTGCTCCAAAGTGAATGTTTTTATCTTGGATTTGAGGAGGTCTGTGGACCTGACACTGACATCAGGGCCGGTTTTAGACGCATATACAAATATGAGGTGGCCGGGACTCCAGCTGTTATGGACTGAGTGTTTGTCTCTTCCCAAATTCCATATATTGAAAATCTAACCCCCAAAGTCATGGTTTTAGGAGTGGATCCTCTGAGAGGGGATTAGGTCATGAGGGGCTCTGATCAGTGCTCTTATAAAAGAGACCTCACTGAGATATCTTCCTTCCTTCCGCCATGTGGAGACACAGCAAGAAGGTGCTGTTTATGGACCAGAAAGCAGGCCTCACCAGACACCGAATCTGCCATGACTGTGGCTTCCCAACTGTAGAGCTGTGAGAAACAAATTTCACATGTTCATGAGCCATCCATCTATAGTATTTTATTACAGCAGCCTGAGCAGACTAAGGCACCGTCCCCCAAATCTCTAGTATTTCTATTTTTTTTTTTTGAGACGGAGTCTCTCCGTTGCCCAGGCTGGAGTGCAGTGGCGCAATCTTGGCTCACTGCAAGCTCCAACTCCCAGGTTCACGCCATCCTCCTGCCTCAGCCTCCCGAGTAGCTGGGCCCACAGGTGCCCGCCACCATGCCCGGCTAATTTTTTGTATTTTTAGTAGAGACGGGGTTTCACCATGTTAGCCAGGATAGTCTCCACCTCCTGACCTTGTGATCCACCTGCCTCAGCCTCCCAAAGTGCTGGGATTACAGGCATGAGCCACTGCGCCTGGCTAAATCTCTAGTATTTCAAGGAGCTTGTTATCCTAACCTGAGAGGTTCACTCCTTTGAGGGTTTTTTTTTGAGACAGGGTCTCACTCTGTCATGCAGTGGCATGATCACTGTAACCTCCAACTCCTGGGCTCAAGTGATCCTCCGGCGTCAGTCTCCCAAGTAGCTGGCACTACAGGCACATGCCACCACGCCCAGTTAATTTTTATTTATTTTAATTAATTATTTATTTATTTTTTGAGACAGAGTCTCGCTCTGTCACCAGGCTAACGTGCAGTGGTGTGATCTCGGCTCACAGTAGCCTCTGCTTTCCGGGTTCAAGTGATTCTCCTGCCTCAGTCTCCCCAGCAGCTGGGATTACAGGCACTTGCCACTACGCCCAGCTAATTTTTGTATTTTTAGTAGAGATGGGGTTTCACCATGTTGGCCAGGCTGGTCTCAAACTCCTGACCTAAGGGGATCCACCCACCTTAGCCTCCCAAAGTGCTGGGATTACAGGTGTGAGCTACCGTACCCGGCCTCAGCTAATTTTCAAATTTTTGTATAGAGACCAGGTTTCTCTGTGTTGCCCAGGCTGATCTCAAATTCTTGGCCTCAAGTGATTGATTGTCCCCACTAGCTTCCCGAAGTGCTGGGATTACAGGTGTGAGCCTCCAAGCCAGCCAGTGCTTTGAGTTTTCAAACTTTTTGTTTTGATGTCCCTGTTAAGATGCAAATGCAGGCAGGGTTCAACAGCTCACAGCTGTAATCCCAGCACTTTGGGAGCCCGAGGTGGGCAGATCACGAGGTCAGGAGTTCAAGACCAGCCTGACCAACATGGTGAAACCCATCTCTACTTAAAATACAAAAATTACTCAGGTGTGGTGGCATGTGCCTGTAATCCCAGCTACTCAGGAGGCTGAGTCAGGAGGATCACCTGAACCCAGGAGGCAGAGGCTGGAGTAAGCCGAGATCGCACCACCGCACTGCAGCCTGGGCAACAGAGCAAGACTTCGTCTCAAAAAAAAAAAACCAAAAACAACAACAAAAAAAGCACATGCTGTGTATAGGGCTGAGACTGTAACTTAGAAGTGATCAGCTCATTTCTTAGCAAGAATTCGCTATCAGTTCCAGCCAGCTCAGCAGGAGAAGCCTGTGGGAAGAAGATCCAGGAAAAGCATTTTAGAGATGGAGAATGGGCAGAGGCCTTGGGAATTATGAGCAGCAAGCTGGCAGGAGGCATGAAAGAGCCAGAGACAAATCTCTGTGTAGCAATGAGGCCTGGTCCCACAACACAGGGTTAGTGTAGGCAGCAGAAACCCAAGCTCATCCTAACTTCCTGTAAATCTTTCTTCTCTGCTAACCCAGTTCTTACAAGGCAAAGTCATCTGGGGCACAGCCAGAGGGACATATGGAAGGTTCAGAGGATTAGCAGAGTACCTGTGATGTTCCGAGCTATGGCTACGGTCTTCCAGAGTAAGGAGGCCAATGTCCTGGGCTTGTCTCCAGGCCAGTTTGCTGTTCTCACCAGAAAATCTATCCCACAGCTCTGAACTGGTTGCCTGACTCCAGCCAACCATCTAAAAATTTCATGACCCTGTTCACAAGGGTCTGGAAGGGGAATGTGGGGAAGAGTCCCTGCAAACTCACCCAGATTGGCAACAGATCCTTGCCTATGTGGGGGCAGAGGACGTCTTACCATGAGGATAGCATAGTGCTTGTTCTATGCTGAAATTGTATTTGTTTATTTATTTTTCTGAGACAGAGTCTTGCTCTGTCACCCAAACTGGAGTGCAGTGGCATGAACTCTGCAACCTCCCAGGTTCAAGCCATTCTCGTGCCTCAGCCTCCCGAGTAACTGGGATTACAGGTGCACACCACCATGCACAGCTAATTTTTCTTTTCTTTTCTTTTCTTTTTTATTTATGTATTTATTTCTAGCAAAGACACGATTTTACCATGTTGGCCAGGCTGGTCTTGAACTCCTGACCTCAGGGGATTCACCTGCCTTGGCCTCCCAAAGTGTTGGGATTACAAGCGTGAGCCACTGTACCCAGCCTGAAATTGTTCTTTTTAATGTTTATATGGGTAGAAATGGCTTCCTTGTGCCCTGATCCCTGGAGAGAAAGAAGGGTAGAGTCTGATGTCTTCTGCAGAATTAAGCCTGTGAACACATGACTGCCAGTGGATATCCCCGGGGGCACACAGAAGTTTCAGAGGAATACACACACTGCCCATACCCAACAGAGAGTGTTATACCTTAGGGAAGATGCTTTGTACAAGCAGCCATGAAATCTCCGAAGGAGATCCTGGGAGACTATATATAAACCAGAGTGGCAGCACAGTGGAGTGGTGAAAATCACAACTGCAGGTATTAAAGATGCTAATACCAGAAGGATGCCTTCCCTTCTTCCACCATGTGGGGACACAGCAGGAAGGTGCCATCTATAAATCAGAGAAGTAACAGCTGGGTAACTCTGAGCAAGTCCTTAACCTCTCTGGCCTGCAGTTTCCTTTTCCTCATCCATAAAATTCAGACAATAGTAGTTCTTAGCTCACAGGGTTGTTGTAAGGATTAAATGAATTAATATTTAAAAATACTTAGAGGCCAGGCGCAGTGACCTGTAATCCCAGCACTTTGGGAGGCTGAGGCGGGCAGATCACTGGAGGTCAGGAGTTCAAGACCACCCTAGCCAACATAGTGAAACCCCATCTAAAAAACTACTACTGTAGTTTTAGTACTACCGTACTAAAAAACTACAGAAATTAGCCGGGCATGGTGGTGCATGCCTGTAGTCCCAGCTACTCAAGAGGCTAAGGTAGGAAAATTGCTTGAATCCGGGAGGCGGAGGTTGCAGTGAGCCGAGATCACACCACCACACTTCAGCCTGAGCGACAGAGCAACATTCCATCTCAAAATAAATAAATAAATAAAATAAAAGCACTTAGAACAGTGTCTGTCACACAACAGGAACTATTTAAGTGTTATGTTTAAAAAGTGGCAAGAGGCCGGGCATGGTGACTCATGCCTGTAATCCCAGCACATTGGGAGGCTAAGGTGGGTGGATCACCTGAGGTCAGGAGCTCAAGATCAGCCTGGTCAACATGGTGAAACCCCGCCTCTACTAAAAATACCAAAAAAATAAAAAATAAAAAAAATAAAAATTAGCCAGGCATGATGGCACATATCTGTAATCCCAGCTACTCAGGAGGCTGAGGCAGAAGAATCATCCAAACCAGAAGGCAGAGGTTGCAGTGAGCTGAGATCATGCCACTGCACTCCAGCCTGGGTGACAGAGCCAGACTCTGGTCTTCCAAAAAAAAAAAAAAGGTGGCATGATCAAATCTCCGGGCTGGAGACCTCAGTTGGTTCCATGATTCACCCAGTGTCCTAAGGAGGTCTTCCGTCGGCTCTGTTCTGCACTTACCCTCTCAGCATACTGGCATGAGGAGGTTGGAAGATGCCTGGACAGCTTTCTCCACCAGCACTAGGCAGGGACCCCTTCTCTACGCTGCGTCTTGGCCATGTGCATGCCCAGGGCCATGGCCAAGCCAGAACCAACAATGGAGAGCTCCACCCAGGGCTTGGACCAGAAATGGGCATCCCTCAATTCAAGCCCCGCAGGTCCTTTCCAGGCTCCATGGCTGTACTGTCACCAAATGTTGCACCTCAACCTGTCCATCATGAGTGCTGTGCACCAAGCCAGGGTTACAGAACACAAGGAAAAGCTATACTTGAGAAAGGTAGGAAGAGGTTTGCTGCAAATCACTGATATGGGGCAGATGGATTCACACAGGAGAAAAGGTATACAAGTTTACTTCATATGTATGAAACTGCTCACACAGGGTTGACAAGAATTGCATGCCAGGTTCTGGACGGAAATATAGGTATTTATAAGCATTAATATAATAAAATAGATTACATAATATGTTATATAATATCATTAATTAAATATAAGCATTAATCAGGCTGCACTTTGGCCCACTTCCTTGCTGCTAAAAGTCACTAGATACTGAAGATTTGTATCCTCTCTGTTTCTCTAGATGGGATCTCTGATGTTAGAATCAATCATAAGGCTTTTGTTTAAGGATTGCTTAAAATGTTTTTTAGACCCCTAATTCTAACCAATTTGAAGACCCCCCACAGAGGAAGAGGATCAGTATGAGCGAATAGCTGCTTCATCTCCCTGTCCCATGATATCACTCTACACTCTTCTACCAACTGAAGACCTCCACACTGGCCCACTCCAAAACCCTTAACAACCCTAGCTCCAAATTCCTCCTGGAGATGGGTTTGAGTTTTTCTCCCATCTCCTTGTTCAGTGACCCTGTGATTAAACCTCTTTCTCTGCTCCAATCGGGTGTCTCGGTATATTGACTTGCTGTGGGCATTGGGCAACAAACCTATTATGGTTACGTGTATACAAGGGAGCCTTCAGAATGAAGACCCAGCTTCCCAATGAGATACAAAAGCTTTGATACCATCTTGAGGCTACAGAAAAAAAAAACGGAGGCTTGGATCTTTGTACAGCAGGTTATGGGAGTGAGGAGAAGGAGAATTCTGTTGAGGGGCAATAAATGATTACTGGGGAAAATGATAGGATGGACACTAGAAATTAACTTGTAAATAGTTTTCATTGCAATAATAAATGAGTCTGAAAGACAGGTATTATCTTGTGAAAGGGTCTGTTCATGTGTGGTTACATTCTTGGTCTTCCAAAGAGGGAAAGAAAACGATTGTTCTGCTTGGTAAGACCGATCTCAGGCAGATAAAGGAAATTCTTTGGTAGAGATGGGGGAGTGAGGGGGGAAGGTCGGAAGATCAAAGAGACCTTGAGGATTCTTCAGTGTGGCATGTCAGTGGGCCATATTGTGGGGTGTTGGTTTCTGAGCCCCACCATAGAGAAACTAGCAGGTGGCAGGAAGAAGGAAGGATCACGTAAGAGGAAACCAAACACACAAGGAAAAAAGTAAAAAGCTGAAGTAAGTATAAGGAAACTTTTTTTGTCTCTCTATTTTTGGCCAAGTGAAAAAAACAAACACAAGAGAATAAACCCAGCGACTAGAATCAGACACAGCCAGTGGAGGGAGGGAACAAAGGCGAGCTGCAGAACTGCAAATCCATGCTAATTAGCTCACCCTTCCTCCTGTGCTGGGCTGCACCCAGGGCCCGAGAGCCATTTGTACCATGGCCTAATAATGATTTCATTTCACAGACTTCCTCCCACTTTTTTTTTTTTCTTACAAAGTCCATCACAATTCTGTTTTGGGAAGTAGAAACAGCATCTATCTTTAGACAAGTTAAATGCCAAAAGAACTCAGATAAGCATATCTGAGAAGTAAAGAATAGTTGGTGTGACCAGGACAAATCTCAAATCACAAATATTCGAAATTCTTCTTTGTGCCTTGGAGAGAGAAGTGCCTTTGTTTGCTGAATTGGCTCACAGAACCACTTGGCCTTTGTCCTGTTGTGTAGGACACAGGACGGGGAGCAGAAGCCAAAGGGAGGCAAAATATTTGTCAAGTGCCTACTATGATATCAGGCATTCTGCAAGATGTTAGAAATGCCTCTGCCCTCTGGATGCTAACACTTTTTTAAAAACATTTTTAAAATTGTGGTAAAAATACCCACAAGATAAAATTTGCCATCTTAACCACTTTTAAGTCTACTGTGCCTTTGTGTTAAGAGTGTACACATTGTTGGACCAGCAATCTCCGAAATTTTCCATCTTGCAAAACTGAAGGTTTGTACCCATTAAACAACTCTCATTTCTCCCTCCTCCCCCAGCTTCTGGCAACCACCATTCTACTTTCTGTTCCTAAGAATTGACCATTCTAGATACCTCACATGAGTGTAATCACACTCATAAATTAGTCTCATAAATAAGTCTGAAAGACAGGCATTATCTTGTGAAAGGGTCTGTTCATCTGTGGTTACATTCTTGGTCTTCCGGAGAGGGGAAGAAAATGATTGTTCTCCTTGGTAAGACTGATCCCAGACAGATAAAGGAGCTTCAATTTCTTTGGTAGAGATGGGGAGTGAGGAGGAAGGTCGGAAGGTCAGAGAGATCTTGAGGTATTTGTCTTGTTGTGACTGGCTTATTTCACTCAGCATCATGTTCTCAAGGTTCATCCATGTTGTAGCCTGTGTCAGAATTTCCTTCCTTTTTAAGACCGAATAATAATCCATTGTATGCACATATCACATTTTATTTATCCACTGGAAACCACCTTTACAAAAATTATGACAGTGAAGGAAATCTAGCATAACTAACTACATCTTGCTTTTAACCTCACAGGCTAACTTGCTCATTCCAAGCTAATTATGGGAGGAATTTAGTTCATAGTTTAACTTCAAAACAAAGATGATGACACTTCCTTCCTGAACTCACCCCCTCTACTTGCTCAGGAACCAAAACCACTTTCGTATAACGAACATAAGTCCATAAGGTTAGAATGGTGACGGGGTCTGAATACTGCTAAGATATACACATAGTTAAACTCTAACCAGTCATTGTTTTATAACTTGCCTTTAAAAACTACTTACTACTCAGAAGCCATGTAGCGAATGGTAACGAGATTTATAACTTTCCCTATTGTCCCTATAGATAACATCATTATTGTAAAACCTAAGAATGGTATTTGAGATATTTTTCAGACCTTATATTCCATATGGACCGACTAGCACCACCCAGACCCGTAACCTGCACCCGAGAACTGACTCAGTGCAAGAAAACACCTTCAAGCCCCTATGATTTCATCCCAGCCCAACCAATCAGCATTCCCCATTCCCTAACCCCTGCCTGCCAAACTATCCTTGAAAAACCCTAGTCCTTACATTCTTGGGGAGGTGGATTTGAGAATTATCTTCTGTCCTTCCACTTGGCTGGCCCCGCACTTATTAAACTCTTTGCTGCAAAACCTGCTTTTTTGCATTGGCTTTTCTGGGCAGCAGGCAAGAAGGACCCGGCTGGGCGATTACACATTCACCTGTCATTGGACACTTAGTTTGCTTCCGCCTCTTGGCTATTGTGCATAGTGCTGCAATGAACACAGGGGTACAAGTGTTTCTTCAAACCAACACTCTTTCAAGGAGCCTATCCCATCATATTTTGTTTTGTTTTGTTTTTTTGAGACAGAGTTTCACTCTTGTCGTCCAGGCTGGAGTGCCATGGCGCAATCTTGGCTCACTGCAACATCTGCCTCTCAAGTTCAAGCAGCTCGCCTGCCTCAGCCTCCCGAGTAGTTCGGATTACAGATGCCCACCACCACACCCGGTTAATTTTTGTATTTTTAGTAGAGACAAGGTTTTGCCATGTTGGCCAGGCTGGTCTCGAACTCCTGACTTCAGGTGATCTGACTGCCTCAGCCTCCCAAAGTGTAGGGATTACAGACGCGAGCCACTGTGCCCAAGCTGTCCCATCATATTTGGATGATTTATTTGCCCATCAATTGGCTCAGCTAGATTTTTAGTTGCACAGGGATCTGTTTTATTTATCTTTGTGTCCCCACTTCCTGTACAGTGTGAGCACGTGGTAGGAACTCAATACATATTTGTATTTGTTGAACAAAATAATTTATTTTTACATGTCTTAGTCGCTACTGTTGCAGCTGGCTGTTTTACATATTTTAATAAATAAGTTTTACAATTTTAATGAATGCTATTTTGATTATATTTATATACTAAGCTAGTTTATATAAAGGGATTCATATAAAAAATATCTAAATCTCAATCAAAATTCACTTTCTAGATGAAATGCCATTGACAATTCCTTCCCACTTATTTTGCTTAAAATCAACTATTGTGGCTCTTATTCCTGTCTTTTTATCCTCTCATTTTCTCAAGTCATGGTACTGCATAGATCCTGAGGGCACTCAATAGGGGGTCTCCTCAGTTCATGGGACCTCTTGTTGAATAAAGCCAGGTACGGGCCCAGAGTTTGGTTTGCTCAGCTGAAAATCTTTGTTTGAGTTATTTTCTGTGAAGAGCCACAGGATGAAAAAGGCACAGCCTTATCATTGGAGGAACTCACAGTCCTGTGGCTATCTGGCTAGTAAGAGGCCTCCATTATTTCGGGTGCAGAAAATAGTATTTACCTCCATTCCCCATTCCCCAGGTGACAAACACAGACACAAATATAGTGTTTACCAAGCATAAGGACCTGAAAGATACTGTAGAAATTCTGTAGCATTGTGTTTGGTGATAATTACTACATGAAGTATCGGCAGTAGTAGAAGCTAGTTCTGTAATCCTTTACAAAATAGACATTGGAATTATGATTTCTGGTCAAGGTAGCATTGTTGAACCTTTGAGGCACTCGCTCAGCTCTAAGCACAAAGCAATGATTACTAAAATATAAAAGAGAAAAATTAAAAGACACAGTTTTCTCCAAATAAAACTTTTTTTTTTTTTCTTTTGAGACAGAGACTCACTCTGTTGCCCAGGCTGAGTGCAGTGGCATGATCTCGGCTCACTGCAACCTCCGCCTCCCAGTTTCAAGCGATTCTCCTGCCTCAGCCTCCCGAGTAGCTGGGATAACAGAAGTACGCCACCACGCCGGGCCAATTTATTGTATTTTTAGTAGAGTTGGAGTTTTGCCATGTTGGCCGGGCTAGGCTTGAACACCTGACCTCAGGTGATGTGCCTGCCTCAGCATCCCAAAGTGCTGGGATTACAGGTGTGAGCCACTGCGCCTGGCCCAAATATAAACTTTTCTTTGGACCAGAAATGCAAAGCAATAAATGGGGTTAAAAACATGGGCCGGTTGAGTTCCAGGTCTGAAAGGAGGCAGAGGATGCTAGAATGGGGCTTCTAGACCCCTTAGAGGGGACTAAAAGTGACCTGCATGGAGTGAGGGGAGTGGGTTGTAAGCTAGGTTCACTGCTTGAACCTATGGGCTAGACTGAGAGCCCCTATCCCAGCCAAACAAACTGGCTTGTTAGAGAGGTTAAATAAGCTGACCACATGTGGTAATAGGCTTTACATGAAGGAATGATAGGGCAGGAAGAAATGACACAAGACAGGAAATTGGATCAAGCAACTACAGGCCTCCATGACTGAGTCCATGGTATCTCCATCACCACAGCAGAGAAAAAGAAAAGACTAACTCTCCTTCTTTGGATAATGTAATCGTTTATGAAGAATATCAAACAGACTGTCTGAAAATAAAATCAGAATTAAAAAGACAACTCAGGCTGGGCTCAGTGGCTCACATTTGTAATCCTAGAACTTTGGAAGGCTGAGGTGGGAGGATTGCTTGAGCCCAGGAGTTAAAGACCAGCCTGGGCAAGATGGCAAGACTCCCAGATAATCTAAAAATTAGCAGGGTGTGGTGATGTTTGTCTGTAGTCCCAGCTATTCAGGAGGCTGAGACAGAAGGATCCCTTGAGCCAGAAATTTGAGGCTGCAGTGAGTTATTTTGGTGCCACTGCATTCCAGCCTGGGCAATAGCCTGAGATCCTGTCTAAAAAAACAACAATTGTTTGGGCATGGTGGCTCACGCCTGTAATCCCAGCACTTTGGGAGGCTGAGGTGTGTGGATCACTTATGGTTAGGAGTTCGTGACCAGTCTGACTAACATGATGAAACTCCATCTCTACTAAAAAACCCCAAAATTTAGCTAGGTGTGGTGGTGCATTCCTGTAATCCCAGCTACTTGAGGGGGGCTGAGGCAGGAGAATCGCTTGAACCCAGGAGGCGGAGGTTGCAGTGAGTTGAGATCATGTCACTGCACTCCAGCCGGGACAACAAAGCAAAACTCTGTCTTGTATGTTGATTGGTATAAGATCAACATACAAAATTCCACTGTAACCCGACATCTCAGTATTTATCACATACAACATTTACTAGCAAACAAAAGATACCACACTTAATAGCAATATAGTGTCTAGGAATAAATGTAACATGTATATTTGTATATAAAATATTCTTATGGAAAACATTGGAGAAGATTTGAATAAATGTAAACATATGCCTTATTCATGAGTTAGAATATTCATTATCATAAAGATGTCAGTTCTCCCAAAGTTAATATTTAATTTTTAAATATTTAATATTTAATTTCAATGCAAACCCAATTAAAAAAATCCCAACCTGATTATGGAACATGGCATAGTGATTACAAAGTCCAGGTAGAAAACTAAAGAGTCAAAAATTACATGCCTTTGGTAGAAAGTAACAATATACAACTTAAAGTGGCTTAAGCAATAAGAGGTTTATTATTTCAGATTACAGGCTGTCCAGTGATAGGTGACCCCAATATTGGTTACTTCAACAGCACAGCAGCATCATGGGGACCTGGGACCTTTTCATCTTTCTGTTTAGCTAATCTCTGTTTGCTGGTTTCCAGCTTGTCCCCTCAGAGTGACAAGATGGCTGCCACAGTACCAGCCATCATATTTTTCTCCAACTTTGTACAAACATAGGAAGGGCAAGTCTTTTTCTCATGTACCTTTTTCAGTGTGAGGAAAACTTACCCACCCCATCCCAACCCCACTCTAGCACAATTCCACTTGGGTCTCATTGCCAAGACATGCAACACAAGCCCATGCCCAAACCAATCCTAATGGAATGGGATTACTA
This sequence comes from Macaca mulatta, assembly GCF_049350105.2. NCBI lineage: Eukaryota > Metazoa > Chordata > Mammalia > Primates > Cercopithecidae > Macaca > Macaca mulatta. The sequence goes on along the minus strand of NC_133408.1, from coordinate 170,920,345 downwards.
TGACAGGCTTAGACTATGCACCGCGGCAGAGGGCCCATGAATACTTGAAAATAATTGAGGTTAGAAAGGAGAAAGAGGGCTGGGCTCAGTGGCTCATGCCTGTAATCCTAGCACTTTGGGAGGCTGAGGCAGGTGGACCACCTGAGGTCAGGAGTTCAAGACCAGCCTGACCAACATGGTGACACCCCATCTCAACGAAAAATACAAACATTGGCTGGGTGTGGTGGTGGACACCTGCAATCCCAGCTACTTGGGAGGCTGGGGCAGGAGAATCGCTTGAACCCAGGAGGTGGAGGTTGCAGTGAGCCAAGATCATGCCACTGCACTCCAGCCTAGGCAACAAGAGCGAAACTCCGTCTCAAAAAAAAAAAAAAAAAAAAAAAAAAAAAAAAAGGAGAAAGAAATAATATTTGTTGGTCAGATAACCAACCATAATAGCCAAGGCAATTTTGAAAATGAATAAATCAAGGGGTTTGCCCTACAAAGTATGAAAATTTAAAACCAGAAGTCGCATAGCAATTCAGTCATGAAAAGATGAACTATTTAATAAATATGTGTTGGAATAATTATATACATATTTCCTATTTCACGTCACAATAAGTTTAAGTTGGTTTAAAGACCTAAACACGAACAGTAAAACTTTATATTTCCAGAAAAAAATACAAGAGATTATGTTTACACCCTTGGGGTAGGGAAGAACTTATTAAATAGAGCATAAAGGTATAAAACATGAAGGAAAATATGGATACATTTTACTACTTTAAAAAAGAGATTATCAACAAAAAGAAAGCTCAGACTGAGAGGAGATACTTTGCTAGGCATAAAACCATCCAAGTATTAGTATTCAAAAATCACAAAGAACTCATACGAAGCAATAAACAACTATTTCATACCCATAAATTGGCAAAATTTTTTAAATTCTGAAAATGCCAAAAATTAGCAAAATGTGGAGAAACAGAACTTTTGGAAAGCAAAATGGTACCAGATATTAATACAAATCCTAAGACTTGTAGTTCCTTCCTTAGGTAAATTGTCTAGATTCATGGTTTTCAACCAAGGGTGATTTTGCCCCCCGAGGGAATATTTGGTAATATTTGAAGATATTTTTGGCTGTTAGAGATGAGGAATGCTGCTCAACATCCTTCCTACAGCAAAGAATTATCTAGTCCAAAATGTCAATAATACAAGGTTGACAGACTCTGGCCTAGAAAAACTCACATGGTGTGCACCAGAAGACCAGTATTTAAATGTTAATTGTAGCATTGCTTGTTATAGCAAACACCACTGACAACAAACTAAAAACAACCTTCACATCCTTAAGGCAAGAGGAAGGATAAGTAACCTATATTCAAGCGAGAGAATAATGTACAGAAATTACAAATAATGGCTTAGTTCTTTGGGCTGCAATATAAATACATCTAAAAAATAATAATGAATAAAAAACATGGCAGAATATCATATACAGCATAATATAGTTTCCCTTTATACTTTACAAATGCAAAACAATACTCTGTATTGTTTATGAATATATATGTATAATATAAAAGTATAAAAGTATGCATGGGAATCACGCACACAATTATCTGCAACTTCCACATAATAGTTACTTTTGTGAAAAGAGGGAAGGAGAAGAGTAGAGAAATGAATGTGATCGGTGGTAGGTAAGGGGCCTCAAATGTATTGTAAGCCTTTTACAAACAAACCCTAAAGCAAGTAAGTCAAAATTAAGATCTGTTAAGGTAGGTGTTTTACACATAGATGTTTGTTAAACTATTTTTCATAATTTTCTGTTTGCCTGAAATATTTTATAATGAAGATGTTTTGAAATAGTTTAAGAACTGCATTTGCAAGAATGAATATTTCTTATGTGTCTAAGGAGCAGAGAGTTGCTGCAAGGACCCAGTGTTTCTAGAAGACACAGCGCCACTCCAAAAGAAGTTAGAGAAGGGAAAAGTGACCTATAGGTAAAGAAGAGTCTATTCATAGAAACACCCTCTCCCAGGGATTCCTGGTAGGAAGAGAATTGGCTTTCCTGCTGTGTGAGTGATTGGTAGGCTAAGCCTCTGTCCATGGTCCTATCCCTCTGCCTCAAAACAGCCTTCAAGGAAGGAATTTAGAGGAAGGTTCAAGTTTGCCTTGGAGGAAAGCACTGAAGTGTCCTGGATAGAGCTGAGAAATTGAGAGAAGAGGAAACATTTTGGATACAGTATTGGGAAAGAAGTTTCTATTCTCTGCAGTAGGAGCCAGCAGCAGAAAGGATCCTGCGGGACAGCCATTCTGTGTAGTGACGAACAGCTTCAATTGGTGGAGAGACCTCCACTGGCACTGAGGCCTGCTTGGGAATAACGATACTGTCTTCTCTCTGGCATTTCATATTTTCAACAGAGGCCTTCTCATTTCTAATGCTTTTCATCATTTCTCTCCAACACTCCTGTAAGACCAGTCAATAATCATCTTTGCTTTTTACAGAGATGAGGAGACACTAGCAAAGGTTCTCCAAAGACTTGGAGTCTTTCTATTAACCAATATTTTGACCTAAGCCACTGGGGATACATAAACAGTGAAAGTAACTCAACTGAGAAGGATCTTTTATGAGCCTCCTAGAGTAATCGCCCATCTTTTAAAAAGAAACAACATTTCTTGAGATCCCAGGAGGTGTCTGGCACTACACAAAGTGATATGAGCATGAGAGTGCAGAACATAATGTTTGGGAACATAGTGTTCCTCTGGGGACTAAAAAATTAATGCAGATTCAAAACTGTTAAAAAAAAAAAAACAAGCGTTGGTTGTAATAAATTACAGGAAGACAAAGTGAAAAGCGTAGGGGCAAAAACCCCAAGCATCATGGGAAACTAGGGAGCACAAAAGCAGAATATGATGAGCCAATTAACCTTAGGACAGTACAGACTCTCAGTAAAGGCAGAATACAAGAGACTTGGCCTGTGAAGGCAATTTTGCAGACTCAGTTACTTGTACACATAGACAATCAATAGATGTTCCTGATGGCCCACTGGCATCTATATATTTATATATAAATATATATTATATATTATATATATATATGTATATATATGTATATATATATTTGCTTGCAGTAAATGAAGCCCAAGCCACCCTGCATATAATAAAGTATTTAGGAAGAAAATAAGTGGGTTGGCAAACTTTTAATGTACATAACTGGAGACCTAGTTCTGGAAAGCAGCTCTAATGGAAATAGGAGCAATTGGGTTTATAGATGCTGATTTTTATCAGCAACCAGAAAGTGTGCTAAAAGCTCCATTTGGCCTACTTATAGTTCCCCGGGTAAGTTAGTGGGGAAATTTCACTAGATTATGTGTTATATATCAGGAGAGGAAATACAGCAGTACACGAACACTGTGTCGCACAGGTAAGACAGTATCTTCATAGAAGATATCTTCGTGGAGATCACTTCATAGAAATGTGTACTCTGGTCTAGGACAGTGTTGCCCCACCATGGTGATGGAAGGTACTTGGTAACATGGGAACCTGCCTGTTCCTCAGACTGAGCTTTCCCCACCACCCCAGTATACTGTATTTCCTATTTTAACAACTTCAACCCTGCTAACCTATCAATAATAGGGAAGTCAGACTTATATGTTGATGGTCAGCTTCTAATTTGGTCTCCCTCCTGGTCACCTCAACTTCATTCACTTTTATGCTTAACGCTCCCCTCCCCACTTTCCCTCCTCCTCCTTTCCCCCTCCCCTCTTCTCCCCTCCTCCCTCCCCTCCCCCTCCTCTCCTTCCCCCCCCCTTCCTCTTTCTCTCTCTCTTTCTCTCTTTCTTTTTCTGAGACAAGGTCTCACTCTATCTCCCAGGCTGGAGTGCAGTGGCACAAACACAGCTCACAGCAGCCTTGACCTCTTAAGCTTAGGTCATCCTCCCACCTCAGCCTCCCAAGTAGCTAGGACTGCAGGTGTGCACCACTATGCCCAGCTAATTTTTTGTATTTTTTTTTTGGAGACAGAGTCTCACTCTGTCGCCCAGGCTGGAGTGCAATGGCACAATCTCAGCTCCTGGCAACTTCTGCCTCCCAGGTTCAAGCCATTCTCCTGCCTCAGCCTCCCGAGTAGCTGGGACTACAGGTGCACGCTGCCACGCCTGGCTAATTTTTTGTATTTTTTAGTACAGATGGGGTTTCACCGTGTTGCCCAGGCTGGTCTCAAACTCCTGAGCTCAGGCAATCCACCCTCCTCGGCCTCCCAAAGTGCTGGGATTATAGGCGTGAGCCACCATGCCCAGCCAATGCTTCGTGTTTTCTAGTACTATAGTCTTATGCTAAGATTTAAAAGATCTAGAAAATTTTATTCCACTGGAGAAAGGAAGGAATTAGGCAGTCACTTCCACATGAATATCTAATAGGCATCTCAAACACAACATGGTTAGAAGAGTACTCCTGATTCTTTTTTTTTTCTTTTTTTTTTTTTTTGAGACGGAGTCTCGCTCTGTCGCCCAGGCTGGAGTGCAGTGGCCGGATCTCACTCAGCTCACTGCAAGCTCCGCCTCCCGGGTTTACGCCATTCTCCTGCCTCAGCCTCCCGAGTAGCTGGGACTACAGGCACCCGCCACCATGCCCAGCTAATTTTTTGTATTTTTAGTAGAGATGGGGTTTCACCGTGTTAGCCAGGATGGTCTCAATCTCCTGACCTCGTGATCCGCCCGTCTCGGCCTCCCAAAGTGCTAGGATTACAGGCTTGAGCCACCGCGCCCGGCCTATCCTGATTCTTTCCCTTAACCTTCTTTTATCAAATAACAAGATTTAAACAAATAGTTTTACTTCTTTTCATAAACAAGATGTTTGGCAATAGATGATTTCTGGTGTTGACCCAGCTGCTCATCTATACTACCCAGGAATCAGGTAAATTTTTTTCCTACTTTATCATATTTAATGTATTGGTCTTTAATCTTCATGTCTTTTGTCTTACAGTGAGATGATGGCTGCCATAGTTCCAGCTATTGCGATGGTATTCCAGACAGCCACATCTATCCCCAGAGGCTTTCACTTAGGGCTTATTAGCCAGAAATGAGTCACCCCTAACTGCAAAGGAGATGAGGGAATTGAGTATCTAACAAAAGGGCAAGAGATTATTATGACTGAATGACAGCAATCATAATTCATCACTTAAAGCTGGACATACTGTCATCCTAAACAAAGTCAGGGTTGTGTTAGCAAGGAGGAAGAAAGGAACAGCTATTCGGGAGGGAGTTATCAGGGTCTTCCACACTTCTTGTTTCCAGCCCACCTGTCTCACTAAATGGCATCACCATCCACCCAGTGCCTGAGCTGATAACAGAGGACATATCTTTGGTTCCTTTTTCTTATATCTTACATACAAACCATCAGAAAGTCCCATTGACTCTGCCTTCCACACGCACCCTGTACACCCAACGCTCCTCATCTTTACTGCTAGTATCCTAGACCAAGTCGCCATTGTTGGCCTGAATTCCTGCAATTGCTTCCTAATCATCTCTGGACTTCCACCCTTGCTCTCTACAATTCATTGACCAAACAGAAAATCACTTCCTTGCTTAAAACCTTCTGAGAGCTTCCCATCTCACTTAAAATCCAAATTCCTTACCATGGCCAGCCATGCCTAAATGATCTAGGTCCTGTGCACTTGTCCAACTTCATCTCATACCACTTTTGCGTTTGCCACTGAGTTCCAGCCACCTAGGCCCTCTCTCTCTTTCTCAAACTCAAATTTCTTGCCATCTTGAGGATGTTGGAACCAGCTGTTCTCTCCATGTAGAGTGCTCTTCATTCTGATCTTTTCATGACCAGGTCCTCCCTGTCATTGAGATCACTCTTCAAATGTCACCACTTCAGACAGGTCTTCCCCTGCCACCCAGTCTAAAATAGCCACCTTGTCATCTACCACTTCACTCTATTGTATTGCTCTGCATTGCTATCACTGTCTAACCTTTCATAGTCTAACACATCATATTTACCTCTTTATATATCATGTAATGAAATGTAAGTGTTTCCTCATTTTCCAACTCCCCTACACTAGAATATAAGCTCCATGAGAGCTGGGACCTCATCCGTTGTGTTCGCTGTTGTATTCCTAGCACCCAGATGAAGGCACATGGTAGGTTCTCATCAAAGATTTCTGAATGATTGAATAAATGAAGGGAAAAATTTTTAAGTAGAAATATTAAGAATAAAAATAATATCTGTAACATATTACCAGCATCTTTGAGTTATTATTATTAATATTTTTCAAGACAGGGTCTCGCTCTGTCACCGAGGCTGGAGCGCAGTGGTGCCCTCTCAGCTCACTGCAGCCTTGACGAACCTCCCAGGCTCAGGCAATCCTCCTGCCTCAGTCTCCCAAGTAGCTGTGACCACAGGCATGCATCGCCACACCCAGCTATTGTTTATATTTTTTTGTAGAGACAGGGTTTTGCTGTGTTGCCCAGGCTGGTCTCAAACTCCTGGGCTCAAACGATCTGCTAGCCTCGGCCTCCCAAAATGTTGGGATTACAGGCGTGAGCCTCCATGCCTTTAATTCTTTATAGAGCAAAATTTCTTTGCTAGTTAAAGAACATACAATGTGTTGTGCTTTAAGACATCATAATGAATAAGCAACATTAACATCTTTTACCCTACCTCTTTCCTCCTGTGTCCTCCTTTCCGAAGGTAAACACACCACTTATACCCCAATTGTATCACTCTTTCAGCGCAGGTATCAAATGACTTATTTCTCTTTGCCTAGTAATGTGGTAACATTTTCTCACTCTTTTCCGAAGGTCTGGGACAACTGAAAAGAAACATCTGGGGACTGTCCTCCCTCCTTCCATTTTTGGCCAGGATTTTAAGAAGGGGGAAACCTAAATATTCTGGGAAGATGTGAGAAATATTTAGCCTCTGGAACATTTTGCCTTTTTCTTAGCTTTTTCATATTTTTATATATGTTCTTTCCAAAGGCTAAAACCATCTCTACTCCCTTGACTGGAATTTTAGATTTTTCATCAGGCTGTTCTCCAGGTAAAATGACAAAATCAGAAAAATTAATAGATCCTCTTCCTTTCTATGATCCTCTCAGCCTTTTCCAGACCTTTCCAATCCCAAGGTGACCCTCTGCAGGCCCAGGCTTCTGGATCAGTGGTTAGCTGGGCCCATGGACTCAGCCTGTGTTCTAGACTTTAGTACATCTGGAAGGTGATGGTACATTGAAACCATGCAGCAAAAACTTGGGAAGTTTGAATCCGTAGCAAGGGCTCAGCATGCTAGTGATGCTGATCCGCATGCTCCAAAATGCCTGTTGGGCAACATCCTCCAGTCCTGCCCATAAATAACACACACAGGCCAGGCACGGTGGCTCACGCCTGTAATCCCAACACTTTGGGAGTCCGAGGTGGGTGGATCACCTGAGGTCAGGAGTTCGAGATCAGCCTGGCCAACATGGTGAAACCCTGTCTCGACTAAAAATACAAACATTAGCTGGGCATAGTGGTGCCCACCTGTAGTCCCAGCTACTCAAGAGGCTGAGGCAGAAGAATTGCTTGAACTCAGGAGGCGGAGGTTGCAGTGAGCCAAGATTGCGCCGCTGCACTCCAGCCTGGGTGACACAGCAAGACTCTGTTTCAGGGGGGGAAAAAAAAAGTTTTTCTCAGCTGGAAGCAGAAGAGAAAAGTCAAAGAGATTCCAGAGGTGAGAAAGATTCGAGTGATTGCTGGCTTTGAAGGTGAAGATGGGAGAAAGCGCATGAGAAGGAGAATGTGTGAGGCCTCCAGGAGTAGCCAATGGCTCCTGGTTGACAGCGGGAAAGATAAAAAAGCCACAAGGAACTCGGTTCCTCCAGCGATCTGAATGGGCTTGGATGCGGAGTCTTCTCCCGAGCCCCCAGGTAAGAGTCTAGCCTGATGGACACCTTGATTTCTGCCTTACTGGGACCCTAAGCAGAGAAACTAGCCAAGTCCACGTGGACTTCTGACCTAGAGAACTGCAAAACCTACGGAATAAGTGAAATGTTGTTCCAACTCCCTAAATGTGAGGTAATTTGTTACACAACAGCAGAAAACTAATACATCCCTTCAGTTTTCGTATCACTAAATAAAGGTAATAATGTCTGACTATGCCCAAGAAGTGCTCGGAAAACAAATATTAATAAGATTTAATTAATATGTTTTAATTTTAACAGAAAAGAAACGTGTTAAATTATTTCCCAATGTTGTGATTTTTAAATTAATTAGAATACTATTGAGGTTCAATCCAGGGCAATTAGACTGTTAAATCCCAGTTAGGTTTGTTTTCTCCGATTCATTGCAGTTGCAGGGCAGGGCTAACTTTAGAAGCCTCATCATAAAGCTTTAGAGCATGGAATTGTTGTTGCAGAGGGACATTATTTAACTTGCAGCTTTTTCTTTTTCTTTCCTTTTTTTTTTGTTTTGAGACCGAGTCTTGCTCTGTCACCCAGGTTGGAGTGCAGTGGCACAATCTTGGCTCACTGTAACCTTCTCCTCCCAGATTCAAGCAATTCTCCTGCCTCAGCCTCCCAAGTAGCTAGAATTACAGGTGCCCACCACCACGCCTGGCTAATTTTTGTGTTTTTAATAGAGACAGGGTTTCACCATGTTGGCCAGGCTGGTCTCGAACTCCTGACCTCGTGATCTGCCCGCCTCGGCCTCCCAAAGTGCTGGGATTACAGGCGTGAGCCACTGCACCTGGCCTAACTTGCAACTTTTTCAAGTCATAAAACAATGTGTTGCATTTTGTTGATGTTCTATTGGATACTATATCTAAATGTCAAATATAAGGACTTTTTTTTTCTTAAAGATATTTCCCTTTCTAAAAAATCTTGACCTTCAACTTGGGAATACCTGTTGAAATTTGGCAAGCTATTCCTGATCTTGAGAAAATTATGAAAAGAAGAAGCAAAAGATGATCATACGTATTTTATAAAATTGATCACTGAAATAAAAGAAAACCCCAAAGCTGGGCAAGAATGTTCTGACTACATAATCATTCCCCAGGTAGACCAAGATTCAATGGTGCTGAGCCTGCTAACCCAGATTTATCCTACTGAGAATAGGTAACCAGGAAGTACTCTGATGAACATCAGCTCAGGCCAGAACTAGTTTAAACAAGGTGGTCCGGGGAAGAGATTGTATACAGAGTGAGAACATTCCAATTTATATGCAGACTTTATATACAGGATGAGGAGATGCAAGAAGTATAGCTTGGTAGTTAAAGCTGTATTGGTCCTAGGTAAGTGACTTAAATTCCCCGAGCCTCAGTTTTCTCATGTCTAAATCAAGATAGTTTTTCGGTGTCCTTCGCACAGGACACAGGACATGGAGCCATCAATAAATGAGGGCTGTGTTAGGATCTAGCAACTCATCCTTCAGCCCTTGACCCGGAATCCCAGATAATCCCTATTTTAATGGATGCTAATAGCTCTGCTGGCTGGACCCAAGCATCATGTTCAAAGCAAAAGACTGCAGGCCAGTGTTCAGGCTAGAAGTCTAAAGCAAGTGCTCCCTTAGGACAGGGAGAGACAGAGAGAGTGGGAAAGGCTATGAGAAACCGACTCCCCAGGCAGGAGTGGGGCACTTACTAGATTCACGGAAGGAAGGACCTACAGACAAATATTCACAAATAAAAATCTCTTTCTAAAATAATCCAATTTTCTGGCCCAATCAGTTGACAATGACTTGGCCACTGAAGATCATATTTTTCCAACATGGTCCATTTTCTTGGCTTTCCTAAGTCATTAATTATGACCATGTTTTCCCAAATGTGGAAATTCCCCTTGCGCAGATGCAGCCGCTGCTGGCCAACCCTCCTTTCCTGAGAAGTCACTGCAGCACAAAAATATTTTTGTTTTCCCCAATTGCCCACAGGGAAAATTTCCTCACTCTTTTTTCCCCTCCTCCCTTAAAATCCTCTGGCAATTTCCAGGAATCTAAGTAAACCAGAATTACTTAGATCACGAAGGGCCTTTTAGATGTTCTACTTCTAACATGACAAAAAAGAATCTGAAATTTAAATTCAATTATTATTAAACCAATCCCAAGAGTTCCTTTTAATAAATGAAGGCAATGCCACTGAAATCGAAAAACTCCCACTCCTGCCTAAAAATACGGCTCTCGGACTTGAGAGTTTAAATTATAAACAGTGGTAGCCAAAGTGATTAGTGTTATATCTGAATCAAATAACATTATGTGAAACGTGCTTCATACCTTCATACATGGTAAAGCTCTCTACAAGTGTAGGCATTTGGCACCAATGTGGGCACGATATACAACACAGATGATTATTCAAATTGTAAATTTGTATTCAAATTTGTTAGATGAATTACCCCAGTTACCTTGTTCATCTTATGGGTTTATCAAGGTGCCTGGTACAGGGCTTACGACAGTGGAGGACTGTAGGAGATATTTTATTCTTTTCAGAACATTCATCAAGAAGCATTTCTGTGCCAGAAACTAAATTTAGTTAGTGGGGAAGCGGTGGTAGAGCGATGAATCAGGCTGGGTCTCTGCCCTCAAGGTCTTTAAAATCTAGTAAAAAAAAGCATGATCTCCACACTAGCACAGTGATTTTAGCCAGGGACAATCTCTCCCCTCCCCTCCACCATGGGGACATTTGGCAATGTCTGGAGACATTTGTGATGATCAAAACTGGAAGTGGAGGTACTACTGGCATCTAATGGAAAGAGGTAAGTGCTGCTGTTGAACATCCTATAATGCCCAGGACAGTCCCCCAGAACAAAGAATGACCTGGTCTAAAATGTCAGTGCCAGGGAGCCGTGGTGGCTCAGGCTTGTCGTCCTGGTGCATAAGGAGGTGAGGCTATGCATTTGAGGACAGCCTGGGCAACATAGAAGCCTCTAATCTATACAACAACAACAACAATTAAAAAATTTGGCAGGGCACAGTGGCTCACGCCAGTAATCCTAGCATATTGAGAGGCTGAGGCGGGTGGATCACAAGGTCAGGAGATCAAGACCATCCTGGCCAACATGGTGAAACCCCCACCTCTACTAAAATACAAAAAATTAGCCGGGCATGGTGAATCACTTGAACCCGGGAGGCAAAGGATGCAGTGAGCTGAGATCACGCCACTGTTCTCCAGCCTGGTGACAGAGCAAGAAGACATCTAAAAAAAAAAAAAAGAAAAGTCAATAGAGTCAAGGTGGAGAAACCCTGAACAAGCTATATTAGCTAGAGCAAAACACTGATTGATTAACTAATTGGTTGATTAGTGTTGTTCCACATGGCAAATGACTTTCACCCAAAGACTCTAGTCATTTTGAATTTGTGTCTGTAACCTATTAAAAGTGTTAAGTATCTTTTGAATACGTGAGTACATTTAGACGGGTGCTGAATAAAGCATAAGATAAAGTGTCACCTGGAAAAATAAATGATAATTTAGAGTGAATTGTTAACCCAAGAGGACAAAAATTTTCTAGCTTGATGCCAAGCATATAGTAACTGCTCAGTGAACATGAACTGAACATATTCAGATAACTTCGCAACACTCATTTGTCAGAAGCTAAAAGAAGAGTCATATCATTAAAGCACTCCTCGTAGTCATACAAACAGTGGTAGCCAAAATGATTAGTGTTGTATCTGAATCAAATAGCATTATGTGAAATGTGCTTTATACGTAGTAAATCCCTATACAAATGCAGGCATTTGGCACCAAAGTAGATACAGTATACAAGACAGATGATGATTCTAATTGTAAAAATGTGTTAGATGAATTACCCAGTTACCTTATTCATCTTATGAGTTTACCAACGTGCCTGTAAGTAGTAGCCTTCTTCCTGGAAACTCTTCACTATAGACTGCTGAGAATTGCATATCGTACCATGAAGAGATATAATCATGTAGTTTTATATTATAGCATCCAAAATTTTCACTAACTCAAGTTGGTGCTTCCTCAGTATGCCTTAGTGAATGCTAATGAAGTGTGAAGTTTCAAACATTAAAAAACTGAGGTGGGGCTGGGTGCGGTGGCTCATGCCCATAATCCCAGCACTTTTGGAGGCCGAGGCGGGTGGATCACCTGAGGTCAGGAATTCAAGACCAGCCTGGTCAACATGGTGGAACCCTGTTTCTACTAAAAATACAAAAATTAGCCAGGTGTGGTGGTGGGCGCCTATAATCCCAGCTGCTCAGGAGGCTGAGGCATGAGAACAGCTTGAATTCAGGAGGCGAAGGTTGCAGTGAGCCGAGATGGCACCACTGTACGTCAGCCTGGGCAACAGAGCAAGACTCTGCCTCAAAAAGAAAAGAAAAAAGAAAAAAGAGGTGGCCACCTCATGAATTTAGGGAAGGAGGAAGTAGTGTTTTGGAAGTAGGGCCTTAAATCCTTTACATACAACGTGGCTTCTCTTTAAATACAGTAACAGTAAAACAAAGTAGCAGTGGCACTGGCTTTAATCTATTGCTAGATACATATAAGCATCAATAGTAAGAGAATGGTTAAGTGCCACTCTTAGTTAAGGATCAATTAAAAGTAAAATTCTATCTTTAAATTAGAACATGTCAGTGGAAAAATATGACTTAATTTACTAAAATTATTTGCACTTTAGTTTTTCAGGAAAAATGGTCAGGTAGTCCAATGTGCTAATACTTTGAGATAAACAGAGCTATTGCATGGAAAATCTGTACTTTTGATTAAGTAATTATCTTCAATTTTGATATAATGGTTACCAAGGAAATATTGGCTTTCTTCTTCCACCTATTTGACCCGTATTTTCTCAACGTAAGTTGGTGACTAAGTCAGGAAATGGCATCTAATTTTGTATTAGCATTAGTCAAATGCAAGTAGAAGGGGGAGATACCATACACATTTTAAAAAGAACAAATAATCTGCCATTTGGATAATCAGTATCAACGTCTGTTGAACTTAACACAGGTAATGTTCTCGATTTTTGCAACATAAAGGACCAAAGTTTCTTTGAGTTTGAAAATTTCTACTTAAACTTTTTGCCCAATTATGAGTTCCGCAGTGAAGTTTGTTTAGGAATGAAGAAGGGGAATTTTACTCTTTCCTTTTCATAAAGAAATAATTAAATACATAAAAATGACTTCACCTCAGTAAGAGAAGGAATCTCAGGGTAGGAGTTTCTTCATAAATAACTGGGGTTAAAAGTAACACATTAGGCCAGGTGCAGTGGCACACCCTGTAGTCCCAGCTACTCAGAAGACTGAGGCAGGAGGATGGCTCAAGCCCAGGAGGCAGAGATTGCAGAGCTGAGATGGTGCTACTGCACTCCAGCCTGGGCAGCAGAGCAGGACCTCATCTCAAAAAAAAAAGCAACACATTTAAATAATTACAAGGCCGGGTGCAGTGGCTCACACATATAATCCTAACACTTTGGAAGGCTGAGGCAGGCGGATCGCTTGAGGTCAGGAGTTCCAGAGCAGCCTGGCCAAAAAGGCGAAGCCCTATCTCTTCTAAAAATACAAAAAAATTTTAGCTGGGCATGGTGGCACACACCTGTAGTCCCAGCTACTTTGGAGGCTGAGGCATGAGAATCACTTGAACCCTGGCAACAGAGGTTGCAGTGAGCTGAGATAGCATCACTATTCTCTAGTCTGGGTGATAGAGGGAGACTCTGTCTCAATTGAAAAAAAAAAAAAATAGGCCGGGCATGGTGGCTCAAGCCTGTAATCCCAGCACTTTGGGAGGCCAAGATGGGCGGATCACGAGGTCAGGAGATTGAGACCATCCTGGATAACACGGTGAAACCTCGTCTCTACTAAAAAATACAAAAAACTAGCCGGGCGTGGTGGCGGGCGCCTGTAGTCCCAGCTACTCGGGAGGCTGAGGCAGGAGAATGGCGTAAACCCGGGAGGCAGAGCTTGCAGTAAGCTGAGATCGGGCCACTGCACTCCAACCTGGGTGACAGAGATAAAATCCATCTCAAAAAAAAAAAAAAAAAAAAAAGAAAAGACTCAGGAAAATATTTCATGTGCTCAGAAAAAGAGGTATAACTAGTAAAAATGGGCCTTGATGTGATATATAAAGGCCTTCTCAGTAGCATCCACCTTCACCTATAATGAAAATATATGCCCTTTTTTCTCCAAGAGAAGTGGGTATGGCTAAGTAAGAATAATATTCTTCAGTGAATATTGAAATAGAGTTTGGGTTGAAGAGGCCAAGAGTTCGACACCAGCCCAGGCAACATAATGAGAACCCATCTCTACAAAATATTTAAAATATTTAAAAATCATCTGGATTGGCATGCATCAGTAGTCCCAGCTACTTAGGAAGCAGGATTGCTTGAGCCCGGGAGTTGGAGGTTACAGTGAGCTAATGATTGTGCTACTGTACTCCAGTCTGGACAACATATTAAGACCCTGTCTCTCTTTTATTTTTAAATGTGAGTTCAATAGAAATTAGCAAATATCTTTATTTTCTTTCTTTTTCTTTTTCTTTTTTTTTTTTTTTTGGAGACAGAGTCTTGCTCTCTCACCCAGGCTGGAGTGCAGTGGGGCGATCTCGGCTCACTGCAAGCTCGGCCTCCCAGGTTCACGCCATTCTCCTGCCTCAGCCTCCCGAGTAGCTGGGACTACAGGCATGTGCCACCATGCCCGGCTAATTTTTTGTATTTTTAGTAGAGACGAGGTTTCACCGTGTTAGCCAGGATGGTCTTGATCTCCTGACCTCGTGATCTGCCCACCTCAGCCTCCCAAAGTGCTAGGATTACAGGCGTGAGCCACCACGCTCGGCCTTTATTTTCTTTTATGTGTCAATGATCTAACCCTCAATTCAGCTATATCTAAAACATAAGATATGTTTCCTTGGGCAAATCCTGGACTCAAGGGATTCTCCTGCCTCAGCCTGTCAAAGTGCTGGGATTACAGGTGTGAACCACGCTGCCCAGCCTGAACTCACGTTCTTATCACTGGTTATGGACGGAGAATTCTAATTAATTCCCTTCCTCTCATAACTTTTCAAATAAAACAGACATATAAAAAAGTCAGTTTTGGAGTCTCTCACAATTAGACCATCAACAATAAGATCAGCCTTAGTTGCCAAAGAGTAAGTTGCTTCTTAAAATTCTAAGTTATCTCTCATTTCTACATCTAGAATGATACTCCCCTAACATTGGTGATGGTTATTTTTAGGTGATGGGACATAGGGTTGTTTCTTCTTCTTTGTAATATTTTGTGTTGTTTGAATTTTTTTTATAATTCATGAAAATAATAGTCATTTTTAAAATCTCTCCATTCAATTTAGTTAGAAAAATTTGTAGTTCACAGTCTTATACCTTCTCTATTAGCTAACTAATTTTCAAAATTTGCTTTTAAAAAATTCAACCCCACTTTCGTCATTACAACTCATTTTAAAAGAATCTCCCATTTAGCCAGTGTGGAAAGAAAGGATATCTGACTGTTTTCACAGGACACACTATCTTTTAAATTTTTTCCTTTGTCTATTTTTGTTCTTTGTGTTGTCACATTTAGTTGTTTCAGAATCCTGCTGAACTTCCCAAAGCATTCCGAAGGAATACCATCACATGCAAAATTTAGGTAACTTAGGAACGCTTTGCTCAACTTTGCTTTTCTTTAAAAGAAATTTTTTTTCCATGACACAGCCTCAGGAGGTCCTGACGACATATGTCCTACTTTGCTCAATTTAGTGTTCGTACATGTTGGAATATAGTTTAAGACAAGGTTCCTAGGTAAGATAATCCCAAATTTTCTTTTGTGGCACAGGTGTCAGAGCAACAAAGCAGGATGAATTAGGAATAGACTTGGACAATACTGTGGTGTTGAGGCTTATACATTCTTTACACAGTTCTCCTTTTCAGGGTCTGGCCTTCATGGTGTGATGAACACCACAGACCAGTAAAATCTTCTAAGCGTCTTTCAGTCAATGATTCACTCTCACTGCATCCTGGATTCTGGCTCAATAACAGAAATTTTAAAATAGCTGGTTTTTAAAATTAGTCCGGTGTGGCGGTGTGTGCCTGTCGTTCCAGCTACTCAGGAGGCCAAGGTGGGAGGATGGCTTGAGCCTGGGAGGCAGAGGTTGCAGAGCTGAGATGGTGCCACTGTGCTCCAGCCTGAGCAATAGAGCCAGACATTGTCTTAAAAACAAAACAAAAGAAAACAAAATGGTGATTTTTAAAATGTTGACAGTATTTGATTAGAAATCATTCATACTTTTTTTTTTCTTCTTCTTCTTTGGCATTGTGGTTTTAATGCTATTTGTACTCTATATAAAAGTGGGAAATGAAAGAGAGTTTGTGTCATTGGAAAATTTCAAGGTCAGGCTGGATGGTTATCCAAGGTCAGGCTGGATGACTATCAGGCATGCTCTAGAAGAGAGAATCCATTTAAAGGAAACTTGACTAGGGAGACCTCTCAAGTTCATCTTTCAATCCTGTGCTCTTGGCCAGGTACAGTAGTTCATGCCTGTCATCCCAGCACTTTGGGAGGCTGAGGTGGGAGTTGCTTGAGCCCAGGAGTTGGAGACCAGCCTGGGCAACATAATGAGACTCTGTCTTTACCAAAAAAAAAAAAAAAAAAATTTTTTTTGTTAATTAACTGGGCATGGTGGCACGCATTTGTAGTCTCAGTTATTCAGGGGGCTGAAGTGGGAGGATTGCTTGAGACCAAGAGGTCAAGGCTGCAGCAAGCCATGATTGTGCCACTGCACTTCAACCTGGGCAACAAAGTAAGACTTTGTCTCAAAAAAAAAAATCAATCCATCAATCAATCAAGCCTGTGCTCTGAAGTTTACCCTCTAATCTTATGGTAGTAATGCACTATTTTGGAAGAACAGGAGTCTCTTCTGGTCATTTTCTTCACTTTGTCTTGATTCTGAAGCCTTTGTGTGTGTGCCAGCTCTGAGAATTAAACAGAAGAGGATGGGGCGTGTGGAAAAGTATTCCTAGGAGACTCGGAGCTGTCCAGCAGTTAAAGGAGTTGCACACAATGAGCTCCAGCTAATGAGACTTGTCTCGGCATTTGGAACAGGGATTCAGCGAGGCCATTCTTGACCAGGGAGAGGGGTGTGTATGTATATGTCTATATAGAAGTCTTTGCTTACCCAACCCATTCCCAGTAGGGATTTTTTTTTCCTGATTTACATGTTGCATTTCTTTTAAAATGGGGGTTAATGGGCTTCTAAATTGTATAGAAAAAAGAGCAAATAATAATGTACAGAGCGAGCTAGAAGGAGAAGAGTTGAAGAGGACAGCAGGCAAAAATAGGACTACTACACTGTACAAGCAGTCTTTCAGTTTGTTAATTGCAAGCTATTTAGCAAACACACACACATTCTATGCAAACATGCCGTATAAGTAGGTGCCACTCTATGACAGCTTCATTATTTACATTTTGCAGTCAGCAGTCATTTTAGCACACCATTTTGGGAAAATAAATGAATGTGTTCTAGTATTAGCTTACAAAGCCGTCACAGCCTTTTTTGGTATAATAAATAAATAAGTAAATAAATAAATAAATAAAGTAGAGTTGGCCTAAAAAGGTTGTTCGGCCTTTTTTCCTTTGCGAGTGACAGATGGATTCGCTTTGACAAATACCCACTTGATTGACATTCTGAAGAAAGATGTAAAAATCCTTAAGCTTGTTTTTATATTCTTATAAATGGTTCTTATAAATGGTTAAAACCTAGCTGTGTTTTCTTATATTGCCTTATAAGGAGGAACCCATGTTTCCACAGACATCCTAGATTTGAGAGGAGGAATGGAACATGGGGAAACATCTCATCCAGCTTCCATGTGCTATGCAATTCAGTAGTAAGCCAACTTTATAGGTAACACAACTGAATGTGGAGAGGCTAAGTGATAATTTTTCAATAACTTGAAAAATTACAAATTTTAAAAATAAAAAATTTAATTAAAAAATTACATTTAAAGTTTCTAAAAGATTTACATATTCATGGTAGAAAATTTGGTAAATATAAAAATATACACAAAAAAAGAAAATTAAAATTATCCTGATGAAACTACTGGTTTTTGTTGTTGTTGTTGCTGTTTGAGACAGAGTCTAGCTCTGTCACCAGGCTGGAGTGCAGTGGTGCAATCTCGGCTCACTGCAACCTACACCTCCTAGGTTCAAGTGGTTCCCCTGCCTCAGCCTCCTGAGTAGCTGGAATTACAGGCACGCGCTGCCACGCCCAGCTAATTTTTGTATTTTTAGTAGAGACAGGGTTTCACCATGTTGGCCAGGCTGGTCTCAATCTCCTGACCTCATGATCCGCCTGCCTCAGACTCCTAAAGTGCTGGGGTTACAGGCGTGAGCCACCGGGACCGGCCGAAACTACTGTTAACATAGTCTCCCAAACACATATGAAATATGTACGTGGTTACATATGTATGTGGCTACATGCATATTTCATGCTCAAAATATTGAGGAGGAAAAAAAGGCAAAGTAAAACAGTTGTTGGCCCATCTTTTCCAAATTGGGAATCACTGTCCACATTTTTTTTTTTTTCAGACAGAGTCTCGCTCTGTCACCCAGGTTGGAGTGCAGTGGTGCGATCTTGGCTCACTGCAACCTCCACCTCCCAGGTTCAAGCGATTCTCCTGCCTCAGCCTCCTGAGTAGCTGGGACTACAGGCACCTGCCACCATGCCTGGTTAGTTTTTGTATTTTTAGTAGAGATGGGGTTTCACCATGTTGGCCAGGCTGGTCTCAAACTCCTGACCTCAAGTGATCCACCCTCCTCGGTCTCCCAAAGTGCTGGGATTACAGCCATGAGCCACCGTGCCTAGTCCACTGTACACATATTTTAAT
The DNA here is from genome assembly GCF_049350105.2 of Macaca mulatta. Lineage (NCBI taxonomy): Eukaryota > Metazoa > Chordata > Mammalia > Primates > Cercopithecidae > Macaca > Macaca mulatta. The sequence continues at coordinate 170,901,597 of NC_133408.1, read as the reverse complement.
CACCTTCTTCAATGCGTCTCCTCTTCCCCTGAGACCAATCTGACGATAAATTGTAAATGGGGTGCCATATCTCCTATTTGAAAAATAGCACCAGGTTTGTAGGTAATTCCTTACCTTTGTTTTCTTCAATAGAGACCCAGGAAATTGTAAAAGAAGTATGATACTGCAAAACACCTTTGTTTTGCGAGATAACTTTGGAGGTGCCGATGTTGACAGCTGTAGTCAGTCACATGCTTACCAGAACAAAGATCCCTACAAAGGGAGAAGTTAACTTTAGCTTTGAAAATCCTTTTATCCTTCATGATTTGATGCCTTTAAATTTGTCACCTGAATGCGATATTAACATAATCGTCTGCATTTCAGCTAATGAATGCACCTGCTTCTAAGACTTTATTTTAGGAGTTTTAATGAGCTCTTCAAAAGAGTTTGCCTGGACTTAGTGCACGGCTAGAAAAATAGCAGCTGTAAGCAACTAACAACACATTCAGTATTTGAATCAAGCTCTGTGAAGTTGTTAAACTTGAGAAGGAGTATCTATCCATCTGTTTGTGATAAGGGAAATGAAAATTGAGATGTGGCTGTGGCATTTGGAAAAAGCACTAAAGTAACTGGGTCTGGCCAAAGAAGGTTATTAGCTGGCTGTATGTATGGATCCCAAGCATATGAATTTAATGTATTGATTTAAGCTAAAATCTAGTTTTCTTGTCTATCTAATAATGGTACCCATTTATAAGCTTGTCAGGATTAAATATCTCATCTGTTATATGCACTCATTAACATTAGATTTTATAATTATGATGCTTATTAAGAAGATGTGACTTTACAAAGGGCCACATATAGTATGAGTCCATTCATAGGAAATATCCTGAATAGGTAAATTCACAAAGTCAGAAAGTAGGTTGGTGGTTGCCAGGGGCTGCAGGGGGAAATTGGAAGCAATTGCTTAATGGACATGGGGTTTCCTCTGGGTATGAGTCAAACGTTTTGGAACCAGATACAAGTGGTGGTTGTACAATGTTGTAAATATACTAAATGTCTCTGAATTGTTCACTTTAAGATAGGCAATTGCCTGGGCACAGTGGCTCATGCCTATATTCCCAGCACTTTGAGAGGCTGAGGGGGACGGCGGGGAGAGGACTGTTTGAGCCCAGGAGTTCAAGACCAGCCTGGGCAACAAAATGAGACCCTGTTTCTGGAAAAAAAAAAAAAAAAAAAAAAAGCAAGAGAAAGAAACAACCTAAGTAATTTTATGTTATGTGAATTGCACCTCAATAATTTTGAAAAAGGGCCTGGTGCTGTGGTTCATGCTTGTAATCCCAGCATTTTGGGAGGCTGAGGTGGAAGGTTTGCTTGAGCCCAGGAGTTTGTCACTACCCTGAACAACATAAGGAAACCACATCTGTACAAAAATTTAAAAATTTTTAAAATTAGCTGGGCATCGTGGGCAGGTGGTGGGGGTTGGGGAGTTGAGGCTGCTGTGAGCCATGATGGTGCCACTGAATCTCAGCCTGTCTCAAAAATAATAATTTTTAGCCGGGCGTGGTGGTTCACGCCTATAATCCCAGCACTTTGGGAGGCTGAGGCGGGCGGATCGCGAGGTCAGGAATTCGAGACCAGCCTGGCCAACATGGTGAAACCTCATCTCTACTAAAATACAAAAATACAAAAATTAGCCAGGTATGGTGGTGCGCACCTACCTGGCCCTTTTTCAAAATTATTGAGGTGAAATTCACATGACATAAAATTACCTAGATTATTTCTTTTTCTAGCTTTTTTTTTCCCCAGAAAAAAAAGTCCCAGCTACTCCAGGAGGCTGAGGCAGAAGAATAGCTTGAATCCGGGAGGCGGAGGTTGCAGTGAGCTGAGATCACGCCACTGCACTCCAGCCTGGGCAACAGAGTGAGATTCCATCTTAAATAATAATAATAATAATTTTTTAAAATGTGACTTTGGATTTAGTAAATTCCATTTGATTGGCTATAGGTTGTAAGACGGTTCCTAAATAAATAATTGCTCATCAAGACATATAGTAAGAAAAAAAAAAAACTGATCTCCTTACATAAGTAATCAGGAAGACTGTTTCCTTGCTGAATCATACCTTGACTCCACAGTGAAGATTTTTGCAAGGGAAAACATTAACCAATCTCTGGAGGTCCAAATCCCTAAACAATTCTGTAAGCCATTTAAATTTTGTAACTATTATATGGAAGTTAGCATATTAGAATACGTATTTACTTCCAATATATATTTTAATACTTTTTATTATATAGTCAAATTAATTCCATGCTTGTTACACTGATTTCAACATCACATTTTCATAATATCCCTCCTTTTCTTCATATGCTCCTGTGTGTACTTTGGGTAGTAGTAACAACCCATCCAAAACTCAAGTGAATGGAAGACAAAAAACACAGGACAAATGTTGCTTTAAAAACATACACAGGAGGTTGGGCGCAGTGGCTCACGTCTGTAATCCCAGCAGTTTGGGAGGCCAAGGCAGGTGGATCATGAAGTTAGGAGTTCGAGACCGGCCCGGCCAACCTGGTGAAACCCTGTCTCTACTAAAAGTACAAAAATTAGCGTGGTGTGGTGGTGGGTGCCCGTAATCCCAGCTACTCGGGAGGCTGAGGCAGGAGAATTGTTTGAAGCCCGGAGGTGGAGGTTACAGTGAGCCGAGATCGCGCCATTGCTCTCCAGCCTGGGTGACAGGGCGAGACTCCATCTCAAAAAAAAGGACAAAATATATATATATGTATATATATACACAAACACACACATACAGCAGGCCAGGCACAGTGGCTCACACCTGCAATCCTAGCACTTTGGCAGGCCGAGGAGGGCAGATTGCCTGAGCTTAGGAGTTCGAGACCACCTTGGGAAACATGGTGAAAACCCATCTCTACTACAATACAAAAAAAAAAAAAAAAAAGTCAGGCATGGTGGCAGCTGCCTGTAGTCCCGGCTGCTTGGGAGACTGAGGCACGAGAATTGCGTGAATCTGGGAGACAGAAGTCGCAGTGAGCCGAGATTGCACCACTGCACTCCAGCCTGGGCGGTAGAGCGAGACTCCATCTCAAAAAAGCAAAAGAAAGAAGAAAAGAAAATATATACAGCAGATACATTACAGACCAATTGGAGGTAACATCCTATAATGAAGATGCCACAAATTTTTATCTTTCTCTCTCCTTGTAAAATTGGTAACATGAAGGCAAGATAACTTAAGTAAATGGAAAATTCTTCAATTTCCTTTTTATTTTATCTCAATAAAAGTGAGGCAGCTATTCTAGCTAGGGTGGAAGTAATTTATTCTCTGGACTCCTTCTCTCCTTCACATCATCCTGACCAACAGTTTTCCCTCAGTATTTGGAGCTGGTTCATTGGTGTTTCACTCATACGCCACAACACTGGAGAATCACTCAGAAATCAGGACCAGCTTAGGAATCTTCGCCAGCTTGATGCACGAGTTTCTCTGGAAAGGCATTGATTTCTAGAAGCCCCCAATTTGAATCTGCTGGAGTAAGCAGCCTTCTGGCAACTGCTCGCATTCCCACATCTCAAGAGATCCACTTTATCCAGACTTGCATGGAGCAGCTCTCCAGAAGACATCCAGTTCTACTTTTAGACCTTAGCTTTGTAACCTGAGCAAACAACCCCACGGGGGCTCACCTCCAGCCGCCCTTAGGCAGTGTTTTGCTACCCAAGGCGAGCTGACCTTACACTGATGAAGACCTGCTGTCTATGGCCTAGCTAGTCACAGCGTGGTCCTCAGAAAGGCAGCATCAGCGTCACCTGGGGGCACAGAGTCTCAGTCCTCACTCCAGGGCTATTGAATCAGAATCTGTAGCTCAACAAGGTTCCCAGGTGATTTGTATGCATTTTTAAGCTTAAATAGCAGTGGTCTAAGGGACCTGCCTGAGTTGCTTTTTCCAGCAGTAGAACTCACTATGTCCTGGTCTGAAGTTGGTAGCCATCCATTTTCCACTAGCAGTCTCTACACAGATTTCTCTGCAGTGCTCCAGGGCAAGCTCTCTCTATTTTGGATGAATTCCCAACCAGTGGGTCTTATAGCAATCTGCATTTCTATTATTTGGGTGGTCACACAAGTAGATAGCACAGCCTCCCACTAGCCTAAACCATACCCATTCCCCTCCAACTCATTTTGTTCTCCTTATTCCCACAGCTGTAGTGTTACAATGATCATAAATTATTGTTAAAGAAGAAAATTACCAAAAGAAAAAAAAATAGTCTCTATAAACCTGCATAGTTTAGAGCTAAAGAATATGTTAAAATTTTCCATCATGGAAATTTCCCAGCTACTGGGCTCTTTAGATTTTTTTTTTTTTTTTTTTTTTTTTCAGAGCTGCAAGCAAAGAATGGAAATTTCCAATTGCAGCATCAAGGGCTGCTGTTCTGCTGACTGTCTTGCTCAGCCGGGGTCATCTGCTTCTCTAAGACATCAAGGAATGCCAAGGTAGGTCTGAGAGAAAACATATACTTCCTCTGCAGGAAGGAAGGAATGCCCTGATGCTTTCTCCAACTTGTAATTAGGGGAGGGGCAGGAGAGGTGACATCCCCCACTCCATCCACCTGGATGTGGATTTTGTTGTTACCACCTATCAGCGGCTTATCCTACTTGACATCTTTCCAGTGGCAGCTGGCTGGCAGGTTTTCCGTTTTTTAAGAAATCCTTAAGGTGGTGGGGGATCCAGAGAGAGGGAGGGAACCAACATTTTTGAGGTCTAGTCCTCTAAGCAACCCACCAGGTATTTTATATATGTTATGTCATTTAGCCTTGTCACACTTAGCCTTCATTACATTTAACCTTGTGACCCACCCAAGGTTAACTTCTGATTTTCTGCACTCAAATTTTGGAAGCATCATTTGTTCTTCCTAAGACAGCCCTATTGCCCCCAGCCCTCCTAGAAACCAGTTATCTTCAAGCATCCTGAAGGTTTTGTTTCCACCTCCTCAACAACATCAACAGCTCTGTTCCTTCTCATTATATCTAAGTTGAAAGATATTTCCATTCACAGCTGGTCCTGATGTCTGAGTCAACAGGCGTCTAATAGTTCCCTAAATTCCGTCGTGTACCTCCCCACTCACTACTGCTATTACTACAGAAGTATGATGGCAGCTCCACGAAGTTTGAGTATAAAGGCATTGGCGTCTTGCAAACAAAGCTAAGGACCCTGACTGGCTCTGGGCCAGAAAGAACATTCTCATACCTAGGCTGGGTGGGTTTGTCTGGGTGGTTTGGGAGTTTTGCTTTTTTTGTTTGTTTTTTAATATAAAAGACCTTTAGGGGGATTCTGAAATACTGTAAGAAGCAAGAGCTATCTATGTTTACTCTCTTCTTACAGACAGCCGTATCATACCAGGAAAAGAATTGCTAAGGAGGTCTTCTGACCTCACTGTTGCTATTTATACATAACATCATTTATTGAGACAAGTTTGGTAATAGTGAAGATTTTCTAGCAATAAATTTTTTAAAAAATCATTACATGGCTAGTGAGTTAAAAAAATTCTCCCATATCTGTCATTTCAATCACATCCATATCCATAGATAGTGATATGATCTTTGAATACAGTGATCAATTTTACCACCACCCAATGATGAAAGTGGAGGCAAACGGGAATCAGTCAGAATATTGTAGGTCTGTTTAGGCTTTAGTCTCAAAAGCTGATGTTTAGTTGAGTTATTGCTTACATCTGTGACAATGGTTTTCCATATCCGTTTAACCCATTACAACTGAGTCTGATTCCCTGGTGAAATTCATCAAGTGGTATTTGAATATGAGTCTGGGTCTCATGTGATATGCACACATTTCCAACAGGCTTCTTTCTACCCCTCCTCTGTATCTGTCATTAGCCAGAAGACAGTGGTCCTCTGAGTTGAAGACACTGATGATTCATATCTGTGGGTGGGGCCGAATAGACTGATGTATTCAGACCACAGAGATGACTTTTAAAATTCTGTGGTTGGAATACACGCTGTTTTAGATGATGATTGATTGTTTGTGATTTCAAACATGGCCTCAATTCTGTCCCTCCTGTTTCCCTGCCCCTTGCAATGTGACTCTGCAGCTCCTCCCATCAAGAGCTGGAGTCTGTTTCCACATTCCTTGAGTCTGGGCCTGCCTTTTGGCTGGCTTTGGCCACTATAATGTAATTGAAATAATGGTGTTCCGATTCCAAGCCTAAGCCTCAAGTGTGTGCCTCGGCTCTCTCCTGAAACCTGCCACTGCTGTGTGAACAAGTCCAGGCTAGCCTGCTGGAGGATGTGACATCCTGTGGAGTCGAGATGAGCCACTCCAGCTGAAGCCATTTTAGACCAGCCAGCTCCAAGCAAACACACGAGCTGATCACAAATGTGTGAGCAAGCCCACCACAATCAGCTGGGCCCAGCCCAGATCAGCAGAACCTCTCAGCCAATTCACAGACTCAAGAAATAGTGACTGGTAGCTGTTGTATGCCATGTAATTTTAAGATGGTTTGTTATAAAGTAACAGGTAACTAATACAGATGACCAATTATCTTCTCCCCCCGCCCCCTGTGGCTAGGAAGCTCAGAGCCAAATTCCAAAGCCAATCGTAGAAACTATACTTATTTATTTATTCATGTTTATTGCATACTTTATGGGTGACATATGTACAATCTTCTCTCTCCTTAATGGTGAATTTTTAAAATTCGATAATCTATTGTTTACCACATTGACTCTAAACCAACTGAATACCTTGTTTTAAATATTTAGGTGGTTGTTATTTATCAGATTAGAAGAGATGAATCTAGAGTGAGGATTGGCAAACACTCACTTTCTTTCTCTTTGTTTTGAGCCACAGTCTCACTCTGTCACCCAGGCTGGGGTGCAGTGGTGCAATCTTGGCTCACTGCAACCTCCACCTTCTGGGTTCAAGAAATTTTCCTGCCTCAGCCTCCCAAGTAGCTGGGACTACAAGCATGCACCACCATGCCTGGCTACTTTTTTTGCATGTACTTTTAGTAGAGACGGGGTTTCGTCCTGTCGGCCAGGGTGGCCTCGAACTCCTGGACTCTGGTCTCGAAATCCTGGACTCAAGTGATCCCCCCACCTCAGCCTCCCAAAGTGCTGAGGTTACAGGCGTGAGCCACCACACCCAGCCTAGGACTGGCAAACACTTTCTGTAAAGGGCCAGCCAGAAAATATTTTAGGCTTTGCAGTCTGTATAGTCTCTGTCACAACTACCTAACTCTGCTGTTATAGCACTAAAGCAGCCATAGACAATCTGTATACAAATGAGCATGGCTGTATTCCAATGAAACTTAATTACAAAAACAGGTGGTGGATCAGATTTGGCCCTCAGGCCATAGTTTGCTGACCTCTGGTCTAGAGCAATATGTACTATGCAAAAACATCTTCACCTACACTACAGTCTCCTCAACTTTATTGTAATTTATCTCAGTTGTTTTGAAAAAAAAAAAAAAAAAAACAGACAAATGAGGTGAATTTACTTCCTCTAGCAGAGGACAAGAAGAGGCTGACCGTGCGGTAGGAAACTATACAGCATTTGTACCAGGGCAAGTATGACACTGAACAAATCCCCTGGCCACTTTGTCCATGACTGCTTATTTAGTTTAATGCTGAAGGCCAGACTAACACAAGCAATGTCTCATTTGTTTTGTTTCATCCCACAGCTTCTAATCTCAAATACTCATTTAACAAATGCATGCTGGATGTCACAATAAGGATGGCGCTCCAGTCCTCCTTGCCTACTCGGAGTTCCCTGAATGTATTGTGCTATTTCACGCCTCTCTAACTCTGCACACAATGTTCCTTCTGCCTGGAACACACTTAGCCCTCTTCTCTTACTGGCTGACGCCTACACGCTGATCAAAACTAAGCTCAATGATACTGCCTCTTGGAAGACTTCCCTGAGTGCACTTCTACCTCCTCACCCTCAACCTTCAGCCCGCACACTCAATCTCGGCATTTATTCTACTAAACTCATAATGAAGATAGCTAATGCTTATATGGTTCCAGGCACTCACTATGGGCCAGGCACAGTTCTATCCTGTCATTTCATTGAAATTATTGGTATGCTTGCCTGTTTCCACAAGACAATGGTACATTCAGAAACATTTATTGAGTACTTTGTAACTGGTATGCTAGGCAAAGTAAATAAAACAGTAACTTACAGACCATAAGCCCACTGAGGGAACCTACTGCATGTTATTTGTCTTTACCTCTCAATACCTAGCAGTGTCCAGAGCAAAGGTTTTGTTTTAATTTTTTTTTTTTCAATCACTGCAGCCGTGATCTCCTGGTCTCAAGCAATCCTCCCACGTCGGCCTCCTGAGTAGCTGGGGCTACAGGCGTGTGCTACCACGCCCAGCTCATTTTTTAAATTATTTTTTATAGAGACAGTGTCTTGCTATGTTGCCCAGGCTGGTCTTGAACTCCTGGCCTCAAGCAATCTTCCCACTTCGGCCTCCCAAACTGCTGGGATTACTGGCATGAGCTACCCATACGTGGTCAGAACAGAGGTTTTTGTTTGTTTGTTTGTTTGTTTTTGAGCCGGAGTCTCACTCTGTCACCCAGGCTGGAGTGCAGTGACATGATTTCAGCTCGCTGCAACCTCCACCTTCTGGGTTCAAGTGATTCTCCTGTCTCAGCCTCCTGATAGCTGGGATTACAGGCATGTGCTACCATGCCCAGCTAATTTTTGTTTTTTAGTAAAGACGGGGTTTCACCATGTTGGCCAGGAGGGTCTCAATCTCTTGACTTTGTGATCTGCCCGCCTCGGCCTCCCAAAGTGCTGGGATTACAGGCGTGCACCACCACACCCGGCCCGCAGAAGTTTTAAATTAATATGAGACGAACAAATGAAAATGCCACTTATATGGTACAAAATATGTGCTAGGCCATGTTCTAAGCTCTTTACATCTCTAAGCCTCAAGACAACTTTATGGGGTAGCTGGTATAATTATCACCATTTCACACACGGGAATTGAAGGCATGGAGAATTTTTAGGTAATTTTTCTAAGGTCACAGAGCTAGTATGTGACAGCTGGTTCCAGAATCTATGCTCACAACCCCTGGATGAAATGAAAGCTTGGGTGACTCAGCATAAATCCATTTCTACTCCTGGGAGAGTCATTTTTTCTTTTTTTTTTTCGAGACGGAGTCTCGCTCTGTTGCCCAGGCTGGAGTGCAGCGGTGCGATCTCAACTCACTGCAACCTCCGCCTCCCAGGTTCAAGCGATTCTCCAACCTCAGCCTCCCGAGTAGCTGGGATTACAGGCATGTGCCACCATGTCTGGTTAAGTTTTTTTTTTTGTACTTTCAGTAGAGATGGGATTTCACCGTGTTGGCCAGACTGGTCTCAAACTCCTGACCTCAGGTGATCCACTCACCTCAGCCTCCTAAAGTGCCGGGATTACGAGCGTGAGCCACCGTGCCCAGCCCCTAGGGAAAGTAATTTAAAAGATGCATCTTTGAGAACATCGATTGTCCAGTGGTACCAGTCACGTGCTTAAGCTTAGGCGTCAGAGAATTTGTTCACATCTGGTCTCAAGGGCGTGATGTAAGTGAGTGATGTTGGTAGTGGCATTGACAGTACCTGCAAGGTGCAGGCTTACATTTACAAAGCATTATGGTTGCATTCTGAACTCTGATCTGATTTCTTCCGTCACCCTGTCTTCCTCTCGGAAGCATCAATGCTCGGGCAACTCCAGCACAGTTTCTGCCAGCATGTCTCTGCCATGTTGACTCTTCCCTGACGGCAGGCAGGTTCTACAGTAGATCCATCCGTGTTGGCCTATTCCCTTGGACACGTCGGCAAATTAGCATTTTGGAGAAGACTACACGGAAACATCCATAATACTGGTGAACCTGGCTGGGCGTGTGCATCTTTAAAAACGTATTGCTAGGTGGGCATGGTGGCTCATGCCTGTGATCCCAGCACTTTGGAGGCCAAGGCAGGCAGATCACCTGAGATCAGGAGTTCGAGACTAGCCTGGCCAACATGGTGAAACCCCGTCTTTACTAAAATTACCAAAAAAAAAAAAAAAAAAAATTAGCTGCATGTGGTGGCAGGTACCTGTAATTCCAGCTACTCGGGAGGCTGAGACAGGTGAATTGCTTGAACCCGGGAGGCGGAGGTTGTAGTAAACCGAGACCATGCCATTGCACTCCGGCCTGGGCAACAAGAACGAAACTCCATCTCACAAAAAAAAAAAAAAAAGCATCACTGCCAGTCATTTATAGAAGGCTTTGGAAGTTCCCATGGGGCCTTGCAAGCAACATGCCACTCAGCAGGGAAGATAAAGACAGGGAGAGACAGTGACTGGCCTGCAGCTGTCTCTAAGGACAGGCTTGCTCTGCTGAAAAAAACAAAGAACAGATATTTGGAATAGAATTTTGCATCTGAAACAAATATGGATTTGGATAATTTTAGGTTTGAGCATTAAGACATTAGAAAATAAAGCCAGGCACAGTGGTGCACACCTATAGTCCCTGCTACTAGGGGGGCGGAGTTGGGAGGATTGCTTGAGCCCAGGAGTTTGATGCTGTAATGCCCTGTGATCGTGCCTGTGAATAGCCACATAGTGTGACCCCGTCTCTAAAAAAAACCTAAAAAAAGAAAGAAAAGTGATCACAGAGTCCCTGCAGACACTTGAAGTCTATGGTCTGTCTGAGTAGAGAACAAATGTGTCCATTCTCCCACCTCAAGGCAGCTTAAAAAAAAAAATGTAACCTTTCTTCTTTACTCCCTTTGCAAATTAGGTAACTAGGAGGAGGTGAACAGTCAATTTCCTCAGTGGCTTCCACTGATGGTTTAGAGGACCCAACGAGGTACCAGGGCCAGGACTGGTTCCCACAAGCTTCCCGTTCTCAGTCTGGGGCACAACAGAGGCTAAAAAGAATTCAAAGATTCAAGAATTGGCTCTTAGAAGCAACCATGTGTCACCATAGAGCTGGGCAAGATTGTGCTTGTTGACTTTTCTCCTAGTCAAGAATTAACCCTGAGACTTCTCTAGGAAGACATTGATTGCCTGGCTGGAAAACATTGCTTGCCTGGCTGGAAAACTTCAGAAACATTGAGTTGACCACTATTCTCAGGCACCTGTACATACATTTTTCAGGGCATTGGGTAGAATTTACAGCATCTTATTTTCCAATTAAAATAATCTGTTACTGCATTTGTAGTCTGTTTCATATGGTTTAACATTTAATAATTCTCTGTTGCTTTTATTACGAAAACTTGCATTCTCTCATGTAGAGCAGAATCTCCCTGAGGGCAAGATTTATGCCTTCACTTCTTTGGACTCCTCCACAGGACCAAATGAAGGAGTACAATGGTGGGTGGTCACGAGGGAATGATTACAGGACATAGTATTTGGAGACCTGGGCAGTTCCAGTGCTCCTCACCCCCCGTCAAGCTGAGTATAGGTCCTCAGAAAGCACTTAAGTCTCAGAGTTGCCATTTCCTCATTTTCAGATTGCCTCTCTTACCTTACCGGTTGTTGGGAGGATCAAATAAGATAATGTCTGTGAAAGTATTTTGTGAACCAAGATCTGCTAGCTACTGAAATGTAAGAAGTCATCAGAAGAGGCACTTAGGAAATATCTGATTGATTTTTAATGATAAGATATTGTCTTCCCCTTTCTCCTTTACATTCAGCTCCTTTGAGGGTGTTATTTTGCAGGATTTCACTTTATATGAGTAGCAAAACCACTCCACGTCCGCCTGATACTGTGTGGTAGGTCCCCTAGTGCATTTCACCTCATAATTACCTTAAAATTTGACTGACATTTAAGCAAACCAACCAAAAAAGTCACAAGGTATGCCATGGTCACATTGATCACAGAGGATTTGTCAAGATCAATGCATGAGTACCCCACTGGCATTTCAGAGCCTTTCTTGTGCTGCTGCGTCAGCCCACTAAAATTACACCCTAGGCAAAGATTATGTATATTTCTGTACTCCAGCACATAGTTCATACATGAGAGTGGCAGATCATTGCTCTAAGCCCAGGCCAGTGAAAAAGAAAATTAAAATGTGGCAGTATAACGGGGAATTTCACAAAAAGGTGACACTATAAAACAGACTCTTTAAACGACTCATTTATTTGTAGTCTTTATTCTCTATTTGTTCTTAGCAAAGAAGACAATCTATAGTAACAGAATTCTATATGACTCATTAGAGAAATCTTTCAAACATGGTTATTCCTTAAAATGCTTCTAGAAGATATAAGGTTTAGTCTCAGGGTTTCTTCTCACTCAACTGGAGGAAAAAATAGAGATGCTAAGGGATAAGCTAAGTTGTATATTCCAGAGATTTGTTTATATAAACTCCTGATTCCTCATCTAGTTCTTTGGGCCCAAATAACATGAAAGTAAAAATAACTAGACAGAGACAGCTTGGCTGCGGTAAGTACTGTCTTCTCTTTCTGAAGCTTTTCAATTCCAGTATTTTCACACGCTATTCCTGAATGCTATGGGAACCTGTTTTTCCCCAAGTTCAATCATATAGTGTCAACTGCAGGACAGGCATCCAGGTTTGAAGCATTTTGTCAACATCTTCAATCCAAACCAGTTTTGAACTCTATGAACTCTATTGATGAACATATTTATGATGTTCTTTTTTTTTTTTTTTTTTTCTTTTTGAGATGGAGTTTCGCTCTGTCGCCCAGGCTGGAGTGCAACGGTGCGATCTCGGCTCACTACAGCCTCCCCCTCCCAGGTTCCAGCAATTCTTCTGCCTTAGTTTCCTGGGTAGCTGGGATTACATGCACGCACCACTACACCGGTTAATTTTTGTATTTCTAATAGGGATGGGGGCCGGGTGTGGTGGCTCATGCCTGTAATCCTAGCACTTTGGGAGGCCAAGGCAGGTGGATCACCTGAGGTCAGGAGTTCGAGACCAGCCTGATCAATATGGTGGAACCCCATCTCTACTAAAAATACAAAAATTAGCTGGGTGTGGTGGCTTGCACCTATAGTCCTAGCTACTCAGGAGGCTGAGACAGGAGAACTGCTTGAACCCAGGAGGTGGAGGGTGCAGTGAGCTGAGATTGTGCCACTGGACTCCAGACTGGGTGACAGAACGAGACTCCATCTCAAAAAAATAAAAAATAAAAATAAAAAAACCAAATAGAGATGAGGTTTCACCATGTTGGCCAGGCTGGTCTCAAACTCCTGCCTCAGCCTCTCGAGTTGCTGGGACTAAATGTGTGCGCCATCAAGTCCAGTTAATTTTTTTTCTTTTTGTTAGGGATGGAATCTCCCTATGTTGCCCAGGCTGGTCTCAAACTCCTGGCTTCACATGATCCTCCTGCCTTGGCCTCCCAAAATGCTGAGATTACAGGGGTGAGTCACTGTGCCTGGCCTGAAGCCTCATTTTTAATAGATGTTAGTAGCTAGTAACATTAAAGTCATACTAAATACCAATACATTTTAATGTTTAAACCTGATAACATGCTTATGCATATATAGTTTTCTATAATAATTTTATTTTCATCAGATGCTTTTCTTTCTTACTCTCAAATCTCTCCCACTTCTTCTAGGGCTGATGTGAGGCCAAGACTCTTTCATAATCAATACTGGAGAGAAAATACCTAAGAGGAGGAGGAAGTGGTGGATTTAACATTAATTATTATCTTCCTATGACACCATGATCTCCTCCCTTTGCTTGAAAAGTTGCAGGAAAATAATGGTGATGGGAAGGGGAAAACATCCAACTGCAGAATTGATTATTTGTCCATTTACCCCCAAAATATATGGTGAGTGGCAGGCATGTAAGGGTGTCACTGTACTCTTGATATTGAGGGAGAGCATGAGGGGCAAATATTATAACACAAATGTTTCAAGATGGAGAGTTTCTTGTACATACTAAGTCATTTATTTATTATATATATAAATAAACATTTTTGTAGAGTACAAATAGCTTTCTGTATGGAATTATTCTAAGATTTATCAAAATGTATACCAGTTTGTAACCAAATCATTCCCATAAGGGATCTAAAATACTAATTTTAAGAAAGAAATAAATTAGAATGACATTGAGTAGAAGTTATACAGCTTTCTTTTTCTTTTTCTTTTTTTTTTTTTTTTTTGAGACCAAGTCTCACTCTGTTGCCCAGGCTGGAGTGCAGTGGTACGATCTTAGCTCACTGCAACTTCCACCTCTCAGGGTCAAGTGATTCTCCTCCTCAGTCTCCTGAGTAGCTGGGATTATAGGCACCCGCCACCACCCCCAGCTAATTTTTTGTATTTTTAGTAGAGATAGGGTTTCACCATGTTGGCCAGGCTGGTCTTGAACTCCTGACCTCAGGTGATCCACCTGCCTTGGTCTCCCAAAGTGCTGGGATTACAGGCGTGAGCCACTGTGCCCGGCCTTATACAGCTTTCATAAAACATTTGTTTCTTCTTTTATATTGTTCCTCATGGTAAAAACAGCAACATTTCTATATAAATGGTAACATTTACACCATTTGCTTCATTTTAGGATTTGTGATTGCTCTTGGGAACACGCGTCCTGCTGTAGCATGAAGGGGAAGGTATAATTTGGAGCCAGACGAAAGAAAAAAGGTTTCTTTCAGAAGCAATAGATTTATGTAAATGTAAGGATTACATACATCAGGATACATCAGAAAAGGATTAATAATTTCACCAGGTAGTCTAGAGCTACATTTCATATGCGAGTTCTTCACAGAGCTATGACAAACTTTGTAGAACTCAAGTCTTCCATGGAAAAAAGGTCATAAAAAGTCTTTTGGCTGGGCGTGATGGCTCATGCCTGTAATCCCAACACTTCAAGAGGCTGAGTCGGAAGGATTACTTGAGACCAGGAGTTCAAACTGCTGCGAGCTATGGTTGTGCCACTGTACTCCAGCCTGGATGACAGAGCAAGACCTTGTCTCTAAAACATAAAAAATAAATGTTAAAAATAATAGAACCAGCCAGGTGCGGTGGCTTACGCCTGTAATCCCAGCATTTTGGGAGGCCAAGGCGGGTGGATTACAAGGACAGGAGATCAAGACCATCCTGGCTACCATGGTGAAACCCCATCTCTACTAAAAATACAAAAAATTGGCTGGGTGTGGTGGCGGGCACCTGTAGTCCCAGCTACTCAGGAGGCTGAGGCAGGAGAATCACTTGAACCCAGGAGGCAGAGGTTGCAGTGAGCCGAGATGGCGCCACTGCACTCCAGCCTGGTGACAGAACAAGACTCCATCTCAAAACAACAACAAAATAATAATAATAATAATGTCTCTTTTAAAAACCAAATGCAATGGAGATAGCAAGCCACAAAGTGTATTACAGTATTAGTCATAATTATTTGCCTTATCACTCTTGATAGCTTATTTTGCATTCAGTAGAGTTAGAGAAATGTATGGATGAATACTGATCATAATTCTTCTCCGCGTG
This sequence comes from Macaca mulatta, assembly GCF_049350105.2. Classification (NCBI taxonomy): domain Eukaryota; kingdom Metazoa; phylum Chordata; class Mammalia; order Primates; family Cercopithecidae; genus Macaca; species Macaca mulatta. Next base: position 170,886,188 of record NC_133408.1, on the reverse strand, counting down.
GACTTTAGAATTTCAGGATAACAGCTGGCCTTCTTGCTTCAATAGGTAGACCCTGAAAGGAATCTGGGAAGTGCCGGCCATAGCAGCTCCATCAAGACAGGGCTCATTTCCAGCCCTGCTTCACTGAGTAGCGAGATATTTGTTGCCATCTAAGTGTGATGTTGAAGGAAGTGAGGAAAATAATCTTCCTTAATTATTACATGGTGCCCATGACCTTATTTATTATTTCACTAGTAAAGAAATAAATTGTATTTCTTCTTCAACATATTCACAGTGAATCTCTGAGATACAGGAATATGCTTATTCAGTCAAGAAAGGTATTTATTTATATAAGAGAAGCAAGTGCTTCAGAAGAAAACTTTCTCGTTAACAGCAGAAGGAAATACTTTTTATAAATTATCAAGCCAGTAAGTCTAAGGAAAGGGGGGGGAAGGAAACAATAATGAAGTATAATACGTAGTAAAAATAAAATAGAAAGAATAAAAAATATCAAGTACCACTGAAAACGTGAACGAGTTGAATCTCTGTCAAAAGACAAACTTTTAGATTGGGCTAAAACAAAATTAAGCTATGTCTGAGGAATTCACGTCTAAGAAAGTGACTATGAAAGTTTGCAAATAAATGACTGGGCAGATATATGTCAGGCAACTCCAAAAGCAGGAGTGTTCAACCTGAGAATGCTGATTGCCAAAAATAACAACAAAAAAGGAAAAAAGCAAAACAAACAAAAGCAGGAGTGCCAATATGAACAAATTCAAGGCCAGAAGCATTAAACAGGAACAAGAGACTGGAACGATTGAACAGACTGTGGCGAAGATTGCTAGATGCTTATACAATGTCCATTCCTCTTCATCCTTGCTAACAAAACTTCAATTTAATTTGGAGCAGCAGTGTGTCCACATTTTTTTTAAGTTAATTTTTCCATCTCCTTTTATAGTAACGGGTAGACAATAAATTGTAGGTGGCTCATGCCTGTAATCCCAGCACTTTGGGAGGCCGAGGCGGGCAGATCACCTGAGGTCAGGAGTTTGAGACCAGCCTGGCCAACATGGTGAAACCCTGTCTCTACTAAAAATTTTAAAAAAAAATTAAAAAAAAAAATGGCTGGGCATGTGGCAGGTGCCTGTAATCCCAGCTACTCAGGAGGCTCAGGCAGGAGAATCGCTTGAACCCAGAAGGCAAAGGTTGCAATGAGCTGAGATAACGCCATTGCACTTCAGCCTGGGTGACAAGAGGGAAACTCCATCTCAAAAAACAAAAAAGAGTAAGTTGTAAGCAGAAGTTAGTGGATGGGGCCTACTGAAATCTAACTCACCTGGATTACTCATTTTTACTCTTTTTCCTCCTTCCTGTCTGGAGTATGTATGTGATGGCTAGAGCTGCAGGAGCCATCTTGCAACCATGACTTGAAATATGGGTGCCACACACTAAAGGTGACAGAGTAGGAAGACAGAAGTAGCTTGCATTCCAGATGACCACAGAGGTACTATTCCAGTCCTGGACTTCCTACCTCCAAACATCTTTTATATGAGACAAACACAGCTTCATGTACTTAAGCCACTACGATGTGGGTATCCTTTTTTATGCAGCCAGCCCAATTTCCTGTGATATGAATAGAAACATGACAAAGATACACGAGTTATCAGCTATTATGCACTAAAAAACAGTGCAAAATAAAAATCAAAAGACAAGGAGCATTTGATGAAATTATAACCATAGTGGTAGATTTTAATACATCCCTTTCAGAATTTGATAGAACATGAAGTCGAAAACAAGCAAGAATATAGACAACTATAATGATATCATCAAAGGCTTATTATATACACATATATAAGAGTGTATGTGATTAGTAAACAGCATAAAAACCACATATATATCTTGCAAAAAGGGAATATGCAATCTTTTTTTTTTGAGATGGAGTCTCGCTCTGTCACCCAGGCTGGAGTGCAGTGGCGCAATCTTGGCTCACTGTAACCTCTGCCTCCCAGGTTCAAGCGATTCTTCTGCCTCAGCCTGCTGAGTAGCTGGGACTACAGGCACGCACCACCATGTCTGGCTTTTTTTTTTTTTTTTTTTTTGTATTTTTAGATGGGGTTTTACTATTGGCCTGGCTGGTCTCAAACTCCTGACCTCGTGATCCGCCCTCCTTGGCCTCCCAACGTGCTGGGATGACAGGCATGAGCCACTGCGCCCGGCCCAATCTTTTTATATGTGTATGGAACATTTAAAAATCAATCACATATGTGACCATAAAAGATTGTGTAGGGTACACAAGAAAGACGTTGGAAACAGTCTGTTCTACAGCTTGCTGGCCAAGTGACCTTGTGCAAGTTATTTAACCTTTCTGGCCTTTGTTTCTTTGGAGAGTGGAGATCATAATAGCCAGAATTTTAATCTTTTATCATTATTACTGTCCCTCCCAGCCTAGCATTTTCCAGCCTGAGGTCCATTTACCTACATGAAGCTGCTAGTGCCACATGTCACTAGCTCTATGTAGAAGCCGTCGATGACTGTCACTGTTTCCCATTGGAGGGTCAACAGCAGGCTAGAAGGTTAGCTTTTCTCAAATGGGCCTCAACTGAACAGTGAACACAGGGCTGTCTACTACAGAATTCAAGAGCAGCAAAAGAATGTTAAATGGATGAATTGTTATTTGCAGGAAAAGAAACGGGCACCATGTTTCCAATTATTCTTCATTTCAGACAGCGACTCGCTGTTTCCATTGGCCGGCACAGTAGCTGAATGGGGAACACTATGGAGTAAACCTGCTGAAGAAGGATGAATGTGCGCCAGTGAATTTTTTTGACACAGTCCTAGCTTTATTTTTGCTTATTGTTGGCAAGTTAATGAGAAAGTCAATATAAAACAATTGACAAAAACTTGGTAAATAAGGCTTAAAAGACAAGAAATCTTTATAGCTCCCCAAAAGATAAACTTTTTGTACCAACAAGAGTCATTGCAACATAAGACAGAACTTCCAAATTTAGCTGTTGGTTAAAAAAAGGAAAACAATAGTATAAATCTTTTTAAAAACCCACAAAATAAAATATTTTTATTGTCAAAAAAGCAAAATATTAAAGCACATGAAATATTTAAAAATACATAAAGAAAAGATAGATTTCCATAAATAAGTACTTCAATACATAAAAATATGTGAATCTGTTAAGAATACCATTAATTGCATATTTTAGGAAATTATTAGTTTGCATAAATTAAAAATATATAGGATATGTTACAAATTACAAATATTCAATGTTTTGATAAAATAAACTTTAATAAAAAATATTAACTTCAAAGTTTATCCCGGAACTTAGAGGGAAGGCAGAAATGAACTGAATATAGTAAGTTCCTCAATTCATTTTAGGTCACAAACCAGGGATAAAATAATCAATGTCAGTGGGGAGTAAATGGGGTATTTGTTCCTTTGCTTTTGGAGATCTGTAATAGCATCATCAGAGTAATATTTGTATTTTTTTTTTTTTTGAGAGGGAGTCTCACTCTGTTGTCCAGGCTGGAGTGCAATGGCACGATCTTGGCTCACCGCAACCTCCGCCTCCCGGGTTCTAGTGATTCTACTGCCTCAGACTCCAGAGTAGCTGGGACCACAGGCATGTGCCACCACACCCAACTAAATTTTGTATTTTTAGTAGAGACGGGGTTTCACCATATTGGCCAGGCTGGTCTCAAACTCCTGACCTTGTGATCCACCTGCCTCTGCCTCCCAAAGTGCTAGGATTACAGGCATGAGCCACCGCACCTGACCTGTTTGTATTTTTATATGTTTAATCTCAAACATGTTGACATACCAAAAGAGAAATGGGAGTTATTTGGGTGTCCAAAATCTTTCCTAACTCTCTAGATGTTCCTATTTTTTCTTAGCATTATTTTAGGGCATTAATTCTTCAACAATACCTACTCCTTCCTCTTTTTTTTCTCTTTTTTTGAGACAGAGTCTTGCACTGTTGCCCAGGCTGGAGTGCAGTGGTGCGATCTCGGCTCACTGCAAGCTCTACCTCCTGGGTTCACACCATTCTCCTGCCTCAGCCTCCTGAGTAGCTGTGACTACAGGTGCCCGACACCATGCCCAGCTAATTTTTTGTACTTTTAGTAGAGATGGGGTTTCACAGTGTTAGCCAGGATGGTTACAAACTCCTGACCTCGTGATCGGCCTCCCAAAGTGCTGGGATTACAGGCATGAGCCACTGCGCCTGGCCTACTCCTTCCTCTCTTTTAAAAAATGTTGTGTGATTACAAAATTGGCTCTCATCTTTCTGCTTAGAATCACCTAACTTCTGTACTCATAAATATTCTTTCCCTGTCTTTGCTTAAGCTATTGTCAATCACAGAAGCTCCATCTTTTCATATGTGGGAGAACATCAAAATCAGGAAGAAGTTTCTTCCACCTACTCTATCTGTCTGTCTGTCCATCTATCTGTATCTATCTATCCATCCATTCTATCTCTCTATCTATCTATCCATCCATTCTATCTATCTATCTATCTAGCTATCGTCTATCATCTATCTATCTATCTATCTATCTATCTATCTATCTATCTATCTATCCATCTATCCATCCATCCATCCACCCTATCCATCCATCTATCTATCTATCTATCTATCTATCTATCTATCTATCTATCCATCCATCCATCCATCCACCCACCCACCCACCCACCCATCCATCTGCCTATCTATGTATCCATCCACCCGCCCTATCTATCTATCTATCTATCTATCTATCTATCTATCTATCTACCAGTTATCAGGGAGGGAGACAACTGGGGAAGAGAGACAGAGAACAGACTTGTCCTGTCTGGATTGTACTGGAAACTTAGAGACTGTACTTGCTCTTCTTCTGTAACTCTACTCAAGAGTGCAATATTGTCAGAACGAAATGAATTATTTTAATTCAACTTGGCAGGTAGCAGTAAATATTTACCGGTTTGAATTATCAATTCTCATCAAGATTGGTACTGAGAACTATATGAAAACAATTAGAAGATTTTTCTTAAAGGATCATTTTTTATTCCAAAATTTGTGATTGTAAAATGTGTATGCGTCTGTTTAATCACGTCAGGCACAGGATCATCTTGTATTCCTGCCTTCTCCCAACACGTGGAGGTCAGATGCCTCGTGCTGCCCTCACCTCATGTCGGGAAGAGATACCACAAAGTAATTTTGTAGGATAAAGAAGGATTAAGAAGAGAAAACGGGTTCTGAAGAAAATGCAACACACGAAATCAGGAATCTCCCTTTCCCTGGAACTTTCAAAGCCTTTTAAAATCTATCTTGTCCCCGTTATTTGTTTTCCCATCACCAGGCAAGAAAATTCAGTTTTTCCGATTAAGAGTGCCATCTGTGTCTCTGAAAAAGGACACATATTGTGGAATGAGAAGGAAATGGTGGAGTGAGGGATAAATGGGGATCAAAAGTCTTTAAGGTCTGGAGAAGCAAAGTAAAACCTGAAAACTCAATTCAATTGTCAGTTTCTTCCTCCAGTAGCACTTCTGGTTACAAGAAAATCTGTAGTAAATGAAGACTATGTTGTTTTGTTTTGTTTTATTTTGTTGTTTTGATTTGTTTTTTTAATTCAGCTCCTACAGGAGAAGACTGTTTTTGTTTTCATTTCTTAAGCTGCTCCTTGTGGAGCAGCACTGAGTCAGCTGAAAACTATGTTTCTGTGTGTGTTTTTTTGTTTATTTGTTTGAGATGGACTCTTGCTCTGTCACCCAGGCTGGAATGCAATGGCACAATCTTGGCTCACTGCAACCTCTACCTCCTGGGTTCAAGCAATTCTCCTGCCTCAGCCTCCCAAGTAGCTGGGATTGCAGGCGTGCACCACCACACCCGGCTAATTTTTGTATTTTTAGTAGAAATGGGGTTTCACTACGTTAGACAGGCTGGCCTCAAACTCCTGACCTCAGATGATCCGCCCACCTTGGCCTCCCAAAGTGCTGGGATTACAGGCGTGAGCCACCACGCCAGGCCAAGACTATGTTTTTATAAACTTAACTTGCATTATCATTCTAGGACTCTGATATGTCCCTCTTCCACTTGTTGGTCAATAAAAAAAATTCATCTCACTCATAATCCAATCATTTAACATGAGTCAGAATGCATGACTGAGTCAAGGTTCAACTAGCTGTAGTATTTTTCCTCTCATTAGATTTAATATTTCCTCCAAGATGGGCTTGTAGGTCAGGTATTTCCTCACTCCCAGATAGCTACAGATTTTTGTTGTGTCTGTTGTATGAATGTGTGTGTGTGTGTTTGTATATACAAAATATGATGTATATATAAGTATTTGAATAGTGTTACAAATGCAAATTTAAAGAAAATATTGATTTTTGTCAGTTCATTCAATGAAAACACATATTCACTAATGCAAATCTCATGTTACAGAATCCACCTGATTTTCATTTTTTTAAATCAAGTAATTTTTACTCAACTTTTACAAATTTGACTCAGTCATTTCTCATATGCTGGGGATCAAAATCTCCCTACTACATTTAAGTCATTCATCATAGCTGTCAAACATTACACAAAGACTTACAGTGGAATGAATACTATGGATCAAGTAGAAGTGGTTGCTCCCCAATTGCTTCTGACAGCATTTCTATTTTCAGTGTTTCCTGAAATGCCCAACAACAGGTTTGTATACGTCAGAACGTTTCTTGCTGCAGTTACTATAGGAGACAGTACAATGGCTTTTCATGGTGTACAAGAAAGGTAGATTTCAGTTTCTATTCTCTAACTTTGCTAGGTCTTCAGGTATGCTCATCAATAAATTCATGTGTGAATAGATTAACGAACTCCAGATCAACTCTTCGAAGGCTCTTCATTGCTTTGGTGGAAGGTGAAAGGCTCACACTAGGTCTTGCGTTCACAGCTCTTCTCCACCTGGCCCCAATCTAACTGCTACTATGTCCCTTCTGTGCTGGTCCCACTGGTCTCCTCATTGTTTCCCAAAATACACCCTGGACATTTCCACCTTCAGGCATGTACTCAAGCTGTTCTTCTCAACTAAAATACCCTCTTTCTTTTGTTCTACAAACCCAGGTTCTATCTGTTCTTTGTCAATGTTATATTTCTTAATTATACCAAATAATGCATAAGTATATCCTCATTAGAAAAATATTCAAACAGGCCAGGTGTGGTGGCTCATGCCTGTAATCCCAGCACTTTGGGAGGCCGAGTCAGGTAGATTACCTGAGGTCAGGAGTTCGAGATCAGCCTGGCCAACGTGGTAAAACCCTGTCTCCACTAAAAATACAAAAAATTAGCCAGCCATGGTGGTGGATGCCTGTAATCCCAGCTACTTGGGAGGCTGAGGCAGGAAATTACTTGAACCTGGGAGGGGGAGGTTGCAGTGAGCCAAGATTGCACCATTGCACTCCAGCCTTGGCTACAAAAGTGAAACTCAATCTAAATAAATAAATAAATAAATAGATAAATAATATTTAAACAATATAGAAGTATATGTACAGTAAAAACTGAAAGTCCCTATTAATTCTAGCCCTTCCCCTCTCCCACCTGCCAACTGTATTACCCTTCTTCCAATATGCTAGTTATCCTTCCGACCTTTTTTCACTGCATTTAATAAACCCATACAATTTTTTTTTTTGCTTCGTTTTTAGGTAAGTGGGGTTACAGTATACACTCTGTCCTGTGGCTAGCTTTCTCCTCTTCAAGACCTATATTAAATTTCCCCCCTCTCCCCAGAAACCTCCCTCACCATTTCAGCATCCAATGACCTCCTCCCCATAACCCTGCCTTGGATTTCAAACACTTGGTATCCATGGTACACTACTGGCTTCTGATTCATCTCTTTATGATGTCGGGTTGTCTAACTTTTTTATGTGTGTCTTATCATTGACATGTAAAATCTTTGAGGGGAGGAATATTATCTTGCTCTTTTGCAGCGTTTAGAACTGTATAATGCCCAAAACGGGTCTTCAGCCTGATTTTCTTAAGTGAACTTTAGGTTTCCCATGTCCTGATCTAAGATGGAAAAGCTCTGCTCAATTGCAGGGAAAAATGAAAATATACTATGATGAAGTACTTCAGCGTTTTTGTGGCCTTTCCTAAGAATTCTCTCAATCTGTTGTACATGGCGGGTTTGTGGATTTCTATTAATATAAATCAGCTGAGAAGTGCAGCAACTTTGTGAGGAGCCAGAGACCCCAGGCAAAAACTTTTCTTCTCTGACCTGTCAGACCAAGGACAGCTCCACGAGTGACAAACCCTCAGAGATTAAATCATCACAGAGTGAAAGGGAGGTTTACAGCACAGGCTGATGTGGGAAAAGCTTGTGAGGGAAGCACCAACTAGCCAAGGGGAACTCAGTCTCTCAGACGTTTCAGACTTCTAGAATTTCAGCTCTCACTGAACCAGCTTTCCAATGGAATTAGTCAATGGCATAACAGCCACAGCAATTCAAAAGGCCTTTCATTTTTCCTTTTAAATTAAAAGCTGTAAAGTCGAATCTGAAATTCCTTTAAAAAATGTTATTTTCTCAGCATCACAGAGAAGGCAAAACAGCCAATACAACACATCTGTGTTTTATGTTAAATGCTGTCTCTTGAACAAGTTACTTAATCTTTCTAGGCCTCAGTTTCTTTATCTAAAAATGACTATAACATTTGTGCCTACTTTATTGATTTCTGAGCATTAAAATGAGACAATTTAGTGCAGTATGCAGCAAAGGCTGGCTCACAGTAAATTCTCAAAATTGTTAGCTGTGATGAGGGCAATCATGTTATGATTCCTCACGTCTGTGTCAGCAGCTACAAGGGCTCTCTTTCTCTCTCTCTCTCTCTCTCTCTCTTTCATAAAGATAGGGTCTGCTGTGTTGCTCAACAGTGCAGTGGCATGATCATAGCTCACTATAGCCTCAAATTCCCGGGCTCAAGTGATCCTCCCACCTCAGTCTCCCAAGTATTAAGATTACAGGTGTGAACCACCATGTCTAGGTGAAAGGGTTTTCTACGTGGGACTTTAGCCAAAGAAGGCACACAAGAACACTGTTGAGCTGTTATAATGGTGAACACTATGAACAACATTTCTTGGGAAATTCTATTTAATTCCTCCATCCCCATTACAGTGAATTTGCTTAGAATCTTTATTCAACAGACTATTGCTTGAAAATAAATGGGTTATTAAATGGAAAAATCTCTTTTTGTGAAAAATTTTCTCTAAAATCCTATTAGTCATAACTAGATAATACATTCCTTTTGACATCTTATAAGTCTGCTATTAATAATCTCAATTCTTAAGTCTAAATAACCATTTGAAAGGATCTAACTCAATTAAGAGTTTTGCTTTATCAAAAAATGTTCTATTGTCTCAAAAAAACAGCTTCCAGATCCTTCAAATGAGGCCATTAATCAAAGCAGATAAAATTAATTTTAGTTACTAAATAAATACTTAGAATACTGCAGATAACCAAAGTAGTTAAAATTAACAGTAAGCTGTTAATTTTTTGGTCTCAAATAGTTATCGAGACACTGTGACATATGCAGAAAAAATCGGAAGCAATGAGCTGGTTAATTCAGACACTGATATTTGGGGCATCAATTGATTACAGGTTTCAGGTTGAATTATTCTGTTATTCAATTGTTTACTCCACTTAGGCAATGCCTATATAATAAGTTAACTTAGGCTATCTTAATAATTGGTGTGTGTTTGTTAGTGTATTGTCTAAGGACATAGGACTTTAGATGAGAAAATGAGGGTTTCGGCTGGACACGGTGGCTGGCTGGTGCTACAGAGAACAGCCAAGTGGGAATCCTTAATGTCTACCAATGGGGACAGGGGTAGCTAGAATGAGAAAACTAGAAGGGGGCATTAATATGGTGGCTTAGCCTTGATCCATGTACATGAAGATTATCAAGATGCATGGGGGCAAGTTGTGTGGCTTTTTTTTTTTTTTTTTAGCTTTTCTTGTTTCATAATTGTGTCCTTCATAATCAGGCAGACACAGCCTAAAATTATACAGGAAGAGTGGCAAAGAGGAAGGAGTCAGGAATGAGAAAGTGCAGGAATGAGATGTGGGAGGCTAATGAGCTGTAGGGCCAGCCATTGATGTCAGGATCCTCAGAACTAAAAGTAGAAGCCATCAGCCTGGAGACTCACACTTACCACTGATACCCAACAATGCCATCTAGATGGTGGTGAGTTAGTTGTAACAGTAGTTTCTTTTGAGTATTTTAAAAAATGATTATTATAAAAAATTAAATAGCACATTACAGAAAGGATATAACCTAAATACAGAAAACTGAAAGGATTTAGAAAAAATAAGTCACCAATAATTCCATTAGCCTAATGCATTTAACATCAGCATTGGGGTTAATTTCCTCCTAGTCCTTCTTTGGGTGTATATTTAAAGATAAGTGAAATCATACTCTATACAGTCATGGATCCTATTATTTTAAGTATAACATTGCCTTGTAGCATTTTCCTTGTTGCTAACCAGCCTTTCATAACTATCCTTTTAACAAGTGAATAATATATCATTAAGTAAATGAACAGTAATTTACTTAATTTACCTGTTTCTGTATATTGTTAGATGTTTAGAATCTTTCCAATTTCTTGATATTATAAATACCACATTAGTATACATTTTTCCACGTGTTTTCTTTTCCACATTTTTTTTTTCTTTTGAGACAATCTTGCTCTGTTGCCCAGGCTGGAGTGCAGTGGCACCATCACAGCTCACTGCGGCCTCAACCTCCCAGGCTCAGGTGATCCTCTCACCTCAGCCTCCTGAGTAGCTGCGACCACAGGTATGTGCCATCATATCTGGTTAATTTTTTATATTTTATAGAGACAGAGTCTCTCCATGTTGCCCTAGGCTTGTCTTGATCTCCTAGGCTCAGGCAACCCTCCTGCCTCAGCCTCCCAAAGTGCTGAGATTATAGACATAAGCCACCATACCTGGCCTTCTTTTCCACATTTTAGATTATCTTCTTAGAATCGACTTTCAGAATTTTCAAAACATAAAATGTTCCAGGAGATGGACATTTTATGACTCTTTATACTTACTGCCAAATTACTGTTCAAAGGGATTATAACAATGCCCAGTCCCAAGAATGGTGTAATGGTGTATGAGAGTAGCAAACCTCATCATACCCTGGAAAACAGTGGATCATTTCATTAATTTTTTTTTTACAGCTTCAGTTTCCAGGTTGTGATATAAACAAGTAAACAAATAGTATGTTAGATGCTGATCAGTACAATGGAGAAGAGGAAACTGGAGAGAGGGGATGTGGCAGGGGGAGTGTTACTGTTTTATACAGGATGATCAGGAAAGGCCTTTCATAAAAGATGATATTTAGGCCGGACGCAGTGGCTCACACCTGTAATCCTAGCATTTTGGGAGGCCATGGCAGGCAGATCACCTGAGGTCAAGAGTTTGAGATCAGCCTGGCCAACATGGTGAAATCCCATCCCGTCTCTACTAAAAATACAAAAGTAGCTGGGCATGGTGATGGGCACCTGTAATCCCAGCTATTGGGGAGGCTGAGGCAGGAGAGTCACTTGAACCCAGGAGACGGAGGTTGCAGTGAGCTGAGATTGTGCCATTGCACTCCAGCCTGGGTAACAAGAGCGAAACTGTCTCAAAAAATATATATATATATATTGAATAAGAGCCAAAAGAAGTGAGGGATAAAGGTGTAAGAACAGACTGAGGAAAGAGAGTTTCAGGCAGAGAAAACGCTAAGAAAGGCCCTAAGGCAGACCTATGTCGGACAATGTTTGGGGAACAGCAAGAAGGCCAGGGTGGCAGTGCCCAGTGAGAAGCGGGCAAGGAGGAAGATGAGCTCAGAGGGAATGTGGGCAGCCAGGCCACTGAAGGCTTTATCAGCCATTGTAAGGATGTTTCTTTTACTCTGAGTAAGATGAGAAGACATTGAAGTGTTTTTTGAGCAGAGGCAAGTCAGGAATTGGCTTGTGTTTTATATGATTATGTTAGCCGATGTGTTCGGAATGGGCTATATGTGCTCGAAATCAAACTCAGCATCTTTCCCGGCAAACCTCCTACAGTCTCAGCATCTCCATCCTCTGACTCACCCATGCTCAAAACCACAGTCATCTTTTACATCCCAAAACCAATTGTCGCCAAGCTCTGTCAATACTACCTCCATAATGTATCTTGCATTTGCCTTCTCTGTCCATTCCCATGGCCAAAAGCCTACCATAACCATTTTCTTTCTTTTGAAATGGGGTTTCCCAGGCTGGAGTGCATGGGCATGATCACAGCTCATTGCAGCCTCGACCTCCCAGGTTCAAGCAATCCTCCCATCTCAGCCTCCTGAGTAGCTGGAACCACAGGTGCACACCGCCACTCCCAGCTAACGTTTATGTTTTTCATAGAGATGGGATTTCACCACGTTGCCCAGGCTAATCTCAAATTCCTGGGCTCAAGTGATCTGACTGCCTCGGCCTCCCAAAGTGCTGGGATTACAGGCATGAGCCACTGTGCCTAGCCCCATAACCGTTTTCTAACTTATCTCCCAGGCTTCTACCTCTCTGCTCACCCTCCTACCATCCAGTGCCGCTAGAACAATCTTCCCAGCAAAGCTGATCACTCAGGGGTCTTCGTGTTATCTTGGCTGTCTCCCTGCTCTTCACCACTCATAAGGTCCAAATTCTTCAGAATGGAATTCAAGCCCTACTACAATTTGATCTTAATCTAGCGCTCAAAACTTATCTTCCATTGTTTTATTCAGAATTAACTGTGCCTTCCTGTCTAACAAGTTCCTTGAACCAGCTCTGTACTTTATTACTGTACATCTTTGCTTACATCATCTCCACTTTCCTGCACCTTCTGTTTAAAACACCCTTCCCTTGGGCTGGGTGTGGTAGCTCACGCCTGTAATCCCAGCACTTTTGGAAGGCTGAGGCAGGCGGATCATGAAGTCAGGAGTTCAAGACCAGCCTAGCCAACATGGTGAAACCCTGTTTCTATTAAGAATACAAAAGATTAGCCAGGTATGGTAGCGTGTACCTGTAATCCCAGCTACTCAGGAGGCTGAGGCAGGAGAATCGCTTGAACCTGGGAGGTGGAGGTTACAGTGAGTGGAGATCACGCCATTACACTCCAGCCTGGGCAACAAGACTGAAACCCTCTCAAAAAAATCAAACCAAAACAACAACAACAACAAAACACCCTTCCCTCAAATCCCTACCCAGTAATCCTACCCACACTTCTGGGATCCCAAATATCACTTTCTTCATGAAGCCAGCCCCATTCTCCCTGACTGTAATGATGTTTTTGTTCTTCTGTGCCCCCATAAATTCTATTCCACTACTCATACATTCCGTACCACATTATACTATTGCTTTGTGAATATGCTTTCCTTCCTGCTAGGTGATAAGTTCCTTGAGAATCCGTGTCTCGTTCATTGTTGTAGCTCCTACAGCACTTATTTCAATGCCTTGAACATAGTAGGTGTCCAAGAAATGTTTGTGGAACTTAAATTCCCCAAGGCCTTGTTGCCAATTTGTTCTTGGAACAGAACTAGAATTCAGGTCATCTGATTCCCAGCTCCCTATCTCTTTCCCAATACCATTCTATCTCTCTGTCTTCTTTCTATGATTCATTGTCATCTCATCTGAATGACATTTGAAACCGCTAAGGAATTTTACAGAAGAGTGACTTAACAAAAAACAAATGCTGGAACATATTTTCCATGTAGCTATTTAAGCCAAAGTGAACCTAGTGAAGGGGCACTAAAAATTTGACCCTGAATAAAAAAATAAAAACAAACTACAAAAAACTCCAAAAAACAAAAAACGTGGCACATATATGTCCAGAAACGTTTTAGCTTCTTAGGGTTTGATTTTTGGCTTGCATTAATCTTATAGTAGTCAAGTTGCCATGTTTCTTGGTATGCTATAAAGTTGTAGTCTGGGGGAAGAAATAAAAAACAAATAAGTGGCCGGGTGTGGTGGCACATGCCTGTAATCCTAGCACTTTGGGAGGCCGAGGCAGTCAGATTGCTTGAGGTCAAGGTTTCGAGACCAGCCTGGCTAACATAGTGAGACCGCATCTCTACCAAAAAAGATACAAAAATTAGCTGGGCATGGTGGTATGTGCCTGTAGTCCCAGCTACTTGGGAGGCTGAGTTGGGAAGGTCGCTTGAGCCTAAGAAGCAGAGGTTGCAGTGAGCTTAGATCTTGCCACTGCATTCCAGCCTCAGTGACAGAGTGAGACCCTGTCTCAAGGAAATAAAAACAAAAACAAAAAAAAACCAAAACAAATAAGTGTATTTTTCTGTTTAAAAGCTCTTAGCAAGATTTTTAGCCCCTAATAATATAAGAGGGTTTAAACATTTGGGAACAAGGCCCTGTGGCAAAGCTTAATTTGCAATTATTCCAATCCTCCCCCTGCCTTCCCAACTTGGAAAAATAGCCCAAGGAGCTACTGTTCTAAACTGGGCATCCTCTTCGGTATTTGAAATTTAAAAAGTAAATTATACCCATGATACATGTTGTATACAAGTATAATATATGTAAAATGCAAATAAAATTGTCATAGCATTTAATAACTCATAATAGTTAGCATTAATGATATATACATGAGAATTATTTGTGAGCGAAGAACACTGATGCCCTTAGGAAAAGGAAGATTTGACCAAGTTAAAATATATATTTTAGAGAATGGTTTAATATTTTAGACAATGGCTTAGTATTTCAGAGAATGATTTCTCTCCTTGGCAGTTTTGTCTTCCTCTCCACTGAAACTTAGAAGAGGGCAGGATTGCTGTGAAGAATGTCCTATTGAGGTTTCCACAAATTCGAATGAAATGGGATGAAATTAAAACCCTCCACTTTACAGGGAAAAGGGATGAAACTGAAGCACTCATTCATCTCAGTCTACTCCATCTCAATCTGAATGTTACAGCAGAGGCTGACCTGTGAATTTGATGTGAATTGTGATAGAATCGTAGAAATGAAAGCAAGCTCTGAAATAGTTCCTTCTACCTTCGATCCTCAGTGGGTGAGTCCCAAACCATTACAAAGTTAGTATTTAAGAAA
Organism: Macaca mulatta; assembly: GCF_049350105.2. Lineage (NCBI taxonomy): Eukaryota > Metazoa > Chordata > Mammalia > Primates > Cercopithecidae > Macaca > Macaca mulatta. The sequence goes on along the minus strand of NC_133408.1, from coordinate 170,871,146 downwards.
CTTTCTCATAGGCAATTTCCTCCAACTGCACCCTAAATTCTACTTTACAGAACTTCACAGACCATTTTTCATGTGCTCTACAACGAAGACGTGAAGACAGCCTTTTGCCACAGCTAATGATCCTAACCATTTTTCTATCATGTGGGTTACATTTCTGGACTATGGGGAGACAGCCTAGAGTGATGGGTAAGAATTCAGAATTGGAGACAGAGTTGCGCTTAAGTCACAGCTGTATGATGATAGGCAATTGACTTAAGCGCTCTAAGCTTCAGTTTCCTCACCCATAATGCAAGCATGATAATACCATCCAACTGATCAGATTACTGTGCGGACTAGTCTAGAACCAGTGCTGTCCAATAGAAATATAATGGAAGCCACAATGTGAGCCACATGTGTGATGTAAAATTTTCTAGTAGCCCATTAAGAAAAGTAAAAAGAAACAGGCAAAATTAATTTTAGTGCTATATGTTATTTAACTCATGTCCAAAATATTTCAACAAGTAGAAAATGTTCATGAGTATTTTACATTCTCTTTTGTGCACTAAGTTTTCAAAGTCCAAAGTGTATTTCATACGTACAGGTTGAGCATCTCTTATTCGAAATGCTTGAGACCAGGATAGTTTCGGATTTTAGATTTTGGAATATCTGTGTATACATAAATGAGACATCTCGGGGATAAGACCCAAGTCTAAACGTGAAAATCATGTGTTTCATGTGCAGAATATATACATGGCCTGAAGGTAATTTTATATAATATTGTTAATCATTTTGTGCATGAAACAAAGTTTGTATCAATCGAACGATCAGAAACCAAAGGTGTCACTATCTCAACCACCCATGGGACACTCTGTGCTTGTCTAGCAACATCATTCCTGACGCTCATTTATGTGCTACTGATAAGCAATCATTTTCTCACGTTTATTTAGATGTAAGTATTCAACACTAAAAAATATAACACCGGCTGAGCACGTTGGTTCACTCTTGTAATTCCAGCACTTTGAGAGGTCCAGGCGGGTGAATCACTTGAGGCCAGGAGATCAAGACCAGCCTGGCCAACATGGTGAAACCCCGTCTCTACAAAAAATACAAAAATTAGCCACGCATGGTGGTGCATGCCTGTAATTCCAGCTACTCGAGAGGCTGAGGCAGGAGAATCGCTTGAACCCAGGAGGCGGAGGTTGCAGTGAGCCTAGATCGTGCCACTGCATTCCGGCCTAGGTGATAGAGTGATATACATATGTGTGTGTGTGTGTGTGTGTGTGTATGTGTGTGTGTGTGTATATGTATATATATGTGTACATATGTATATATGTATATATAACATACTATTAAAATAGTGAAAAAGACAATGTGTTCAGGGTAACTAATCAGCACAGCAGCATCCCTTAGAATACTTGTATCATTTGCTAAACAGCAGCAACAGCACAGAACAGCAGACTGTCACCACTAACAATGCCACTTGTAGCATCATAGTCCTCAAAAAGCTTTGGATTTTGGAGCATTTCATATTTTGAATTTTCAGATTAGGGATGCTCAACTTCCCTAATTAAGGTATGTATAGCATACCTTAATTCAGACTAACCATGTTTCAAGTGCTTAAGAGTCACATGTGACCAGTGGCTATGATATTGGAGAGTGCAAGTCTAGGAAAAAGGCTGTGAAGCACTTAGCATTATGCTAGGTATAGATAATTCTACAAAATCGTCCCGAATGTTATTGTTAGAGGACTGCGTAATCTTCTCAAAGCATTCATGTCTTTAGACTGACCCAGTCTCTCATGCTCTTAGAAGTACCTGGAGAGGTTCCACTGCTTAAGTTTGAGCCCTTCAGTTACTTTAATGGGTACTTCCTTATGGTCACTCCCCATCTATTGTACGGAGAAGGTGACAAAAGGTGGCCTTCGTAGGGGTTCTGCATAGAAAATACACACATGGAGTGTCAGCGACCTTCAGGGTACTGACTTATGAAACCCTAAGAAGGAGACAGCATCATATTGATAGGACAGGATAGGACATTTGCTAAAGCAACCACTTACTCCTATATTTTTCCCCTTCCGAGTAGTGAGGCTTAGGTAAGTAATACATATGATGAAAAGTTGATTTGTTAAATTAAACATAGGCCCAGGTGCGGTGGCTCATGCCTGTAATACCAGCAATTTGGGAGGCTGAGGCAGGTGGATTGCTTGAGTTTAGGAGTTTGAGACCAGACTGGGCAACCTGGTGAAACCCTGTCTCTACAAAAAATGCCAAAAAAAAAAAAAAAAAGCACAGTGTGGTGGCACACGCCTATGCTCCCAGCTACCCAGGAGGCTGAGGTGGGAGAACAGGCGAGCTTGGGAGGCAGAGGTTGCAGTAAGCCAAGATCGCACCACTACACTCCAGCCTAAGTGACAGAGTGAGACCCTGTCTCAATAATAATAATAATAATAATAATAATAATAATAAATAAGTTCAACTTAGAGTTCCCTTACAACTGAACGATTCTCCTAGGTATGTACCCAAGAAAATTACAAAACGTACGTTTCCACAAAAGCTTGTACACAAAGGTACACAGCAGCATTATTTATAATAGCCAAGAAATGTAAACAAGCCAAGTGCCCAAGAGCTAATGAATGGATAAACAGCATGTGGTATATTCATACAATGAAATCTTTTTCAGCCACAACAAGGGATGAAGGACTGATACAATATGGATGAACCTTGAAAACATTATGCTCAGTGAAAGAAACCACTCACAAAAGGCCACATATTGCATGATTCCTTTTATATGAATTTTTTTTTTTTTTTTTTTTTTTTTTTTTGAGACGGAGTCTCGCTCTGTCGCCCAGGCTGGAGTGCAGTGGCGCGATCTCGGCTCACTGGAAGCTCCGCCTCCCGGGTTTACGCCATTCTCCTGCCTCAGCCTCCCGAGTAGCTGGGACTACAGGCGCCCGCCACCTCACCCGGCTAGTTTTTTTTTTTTTTTGTATTTTTTAGTAGAGACGGGGTTTCACCATGTTAGCCAGGATGGTCTCGATCTCCTGACCTCGTGATCCGCCCGTCTCGGCCTCCCAAAGTGCTGGGATTACAGGCTTGAGCCACCGCGCCCGGCTTTTATGGATATTTACATTAGGCAAATCCACAGAGCCAGAAAACAGATGAGTGGTTGCCAGGGTCTGTGGGGAGGAGAGAATTGAGAGTGACTCTACCAGGCATGGGAGTTTTTTTTCTGGGATGACGGAGGTGTTCTGGAGCTAGGCTCAGGCTCTGGAGCCAAGCAGCCTGTGTGAAAGCCCAGGTCTCACTACTCATTCGCTTTGTGATTTTCAGCCATGTTCCTACCTCTTCTATACCTCAGCTTCCGTTTACAATGACGATGGTAAGACTGCCTGGGCTTGTTGCGAGGATTCAGATAGTTAACATATGTAAAGTGCTCAGGAGAATTCCTGGCCAGTGATATATACTATTTTTTCCCATTATAATTGTTTATGACTTTAAGAAAATTGATATATAATAGTTGTACATATTGTAGGGGTACATGTGATATTTTGAAACCTGATAGCTATTTTGAAATATATAATAAATTATAGTCAACTTTAATTCCCTACTGTACTGCTGAATACTAGAATTTACTTCTACTATCTAACTCTATGTTTGTACCTATTAGCCAATGTCCCTTCATCCCCCGCTCCCCCTTCCCTTCCCAGCCTCTGGTAACCACCATCCTACTCTCCACCTCCATGAGATCCACATTTTTAGCTCCCAGATATGAGTGAGAACATTTGGTATTTGTCCTGCTGTGCCTGGCTTATTTCACTTAATATAATGACCTCCAGTTCCATCCATGTTGCTGCAAATGACAGGATTTCATTTTTTAAATGGCTGAATAACAGTCCATTGTGTGTGTGTATGTGTGTGTGTGTGTGTGTGTGTGTATATATATATATATATATATATATATATCCACATTTTCTTCATCTGTTGATGGACACTCAGCTTGTGTGATAGATATAGATATTTCATAAGTGACCCTGATCACCCTGTACCCCACTCTTACTTATTTCTGTCCATAGCATTAGTCACTTTCTTTTTCTTTTTTTCTTTTTGAGACAGGGTCTCTCTGTTGTCCAGGCTGAAGTGCAGTGGCATGATCTCGGCTTGCTGCAACCTCCACTTCCAGGCTCAGGTGATCCTCCCACCTCAGCCCCCCTAGTAGCTGGGACTACAGGTGTGCCACCACACCCAGCTAATTTTTTTTTTTTAATGTTTTTTGTAGAGACAAAGTTTCACCATGTTGCCCGGGCTGCATTCATCACTTTCTAACCTACCCTGTGATAACTTGCTCATATATCTTGCTCGTAGCCCATCAACCCCTACTAGAAGGCAGGGATCTAATCCATTTGTTTGCTGCTAGATTCCAAGCACCCCAAACAGTGGTTAACACAGAGGAGGCACCCCACCACACTTTCTGAATGAGTGAACAAATGGTTGGCACTTCTCGCCAATGGCACTGGGCAGCCTGGATGGAAATGAGATGCACCTTTTACTGAACATCTTTTTGCACCATTTTCTATTCTACCATGTGCTCGGTCCTTTTCATAAAGACAAAAAGTGAAACATGAAATACAGAAAATAAGAATACTTGACCTGAGGGAGAAGCTGGTAGCATTAAACAGTAAGACTTTAGGCGTCAGTGCAAAGTGTGTGATCTAGAGAAAAAAGTGAGGATGTGGTTGCGGGCCACCTTTAGACTTTTAGCCCCTGAGTAAAAAGTGGAATGACACCTCAGAAATGGCACTCAGTCCTAGTCTTGAAGCACGGTGTGTACACAGGTTAATAAGAAGTTTGTTTGTTTGTTTGTTTGAGACAGAGTTTCACTCTGTAGCCCAGGCTGGAGAGTGCAAAGGCGTGATCTCGGCTCACCTCTGCCTCCCAGGTTCAAGTGATTCTCCTGCCTCAGCCTCCAGAGTAGCTGGGACTTTGCCACCATGCCCAGCTGATTTTTTTTATATTTTTAGTAGAGACAGGGTTTTGCCTTCTTGGCCAGGCTAGTTTTGAACTCCTGACCTCAGGTGATCCGCTTGCCTCAGTCTCCCAAAGTGCTGGGATTACAGACTTGAGCGCCCGGCCTAACAAGAAGTCTCAATAAGATCTTACATATTGTGCAATATGTGTTCTGTACTTACGGGTACAATGAGAAATTTTTCCATGGCAAGAGGCCCGTTTCCTGGCACAGTAAACAGAAGAGCTTGTGGAGGGTTGTTGCCCACTTCCCACTGCAGCATGGACAGGCAGGTGGCCACAGTGGACAGAATTCCTCGGGCAGGGACAGAAGGTCTGTCACCACTGCTGGCAGTGCCCTTCCTCATTCTTTAATGAGCTCCAGAAACTAATAAAGATTACAGGATCCCAAATACAAGACTAGACTCCAAATGAACTGTTGTGTAAATGTATCCCAACTAATGTGGGGTAAAACTCTGCTCTAAGTTGTGTTTGAGGTCTCTACCTCTTTCCTTCCTTCAGCCTTAATACCGCTCTGCTCTATTCTGTTAGGAAAAAAACAACTGATGAGTCACCAGCTTCTTGGGTAATGTATTATCCTTTTCAGGAGCTTTTGCATGAAAAAAGAGGTCAAAAGGAGAGAAAGAAAGAATAATGGTGATGATATTAATAATACTAATAATGATGACCATAGCTGATGATAACTGCATCCCAGCTATTCAGCTAAAAAATGGATACGATTTCTCTAATTTAGTCCTCCAACAATTCTATGAGGTAGATATCACACCTATGTTACAGATGAGGAATGAAAAATCACATAGCAAGTGGCAGATGAAGGCAGATTGTCTCTAAAAATTTTTGCTCCAAGGAATTTTTTAATTTTTGAGACAATGTCTCTCTCTGTGAGCTGGGCTAGAGTACAGTGTTGTGAACATGGCTCACTGCAGCCTTGACCTCCAGGTGATCCTCCCACCTCGCATCCCAAGTAGCTGGGACTACAGGCACACACCGACACACTCAGCTACATTTTTTTTTTTTTTTGTATTTTTTGTAGAGACAGGGCTTCACCATGTTGCCGGGACTGGTTTTGAACTCCTGGCTTCAAGCGATCTGCCTGCCTCAGCATCCCAAAGTGCTGGGATTACAGGCTTGAGCCATCGTGCCTGGCTATGTAAGAATTTCTCAAGTGGAAACTTTGATCCTGTAGGAAGACAGCTGGGGAGAGTCAGACAATCACAGCAACCCTCAGTTGTAGTGGCAATGACAGTTGAGACTTGAAACTTCAAATAACCCACTGTATCTATGACTAACTAGGTTCAAATCTTGAGTCTGACATTCTTAGGATTACCTGGTGGCAAGTCACATACTCTCTTTGTGCTTGAGATTGTCGTTAGAATTCATCGAGATAATGCAAACAAAGTACTTACAACAATGCCTATGAATACATACATGAGGCACTCAGATGCTGTGTACAGGTGCTCCTCCACTTACAACGGGGTTATGTCCTGATAAACCCATCATAGGTTGAAAATAACAAAAGTCAAAAATGCATATAATACACTTAACCTACCACACATCGAAGCTTAGCCGAGCCTACCTGAAACATGTTCAGAACGCCTGCAATACGGTATTCAGTAAATTACACGAGAAATTCAACACTTTATTATAAAATGGGCTTTGTGTTAGGTGACTTGGCCCAGCTTCACAAGAGAGTAGTATCTGCACATTGCTAGCCCAGGAAAAGATGAAGATTCCAAATTTGACATATGGTTCCTGCTGAATGCATGTCACTTTTTTTTTTTTTTTTTTTTTTTTTTTGAGACAGAGTCTTGTTCTGTCACCCAGGTTGGAGTACAGTGGGTGTGATCTCAGCTCACTGCAAGCTCTGCCTACCAGGTTCACACCATTCTCCTGCCTCAGCCTCCCAAGTAGCTGGGACTACAGGTGCCCGCCACCACTCCTGGCTAATTTTTTGTATTTTTTTATTAGAGACGGGTTTCACCATGTTAGCCAGGATGGTTTCAATCTCCTGACCTCGTGATCCACCCGCCTCGGCCTCCCAAAGTGCTGGAATTACAGGTGTGAGCCACCGTGCCCAGCCGAATGCATGTCACTTTCACACCACTGTAAAGTCAAAAAATCATGATAGACCATTGTATTAGGTTGATGCAAAAGTAATTGCATTTTTTGCTATTAAAATAATGGCAAAACCCGCAATGACTTTTGCACCCCTAACAAGTCATTGATGGTCTGCATTTTGATTGCTACAAATCCCTGCTAAGTATTAGAAAACCCATAATTTATTTCTAGCTTCCCAAATAACAAAGGTGCTCTTTTACCTAATTTTATAATGTAGTTGTTCATCCATTGTCTATAGAATTTTTATTGAAAAGGTGACATAATCAAAATTTGAAGGTAGACACACCAAATCCCATTTCCCTAACACAACAATTATATTTGGTTTTGTGTATTGCTTTCAAGTTTTGCTAACTCTGAGAAGCGACATGGAAAGGGCGCTGTACCAGATCAGTTTGGGATTTTGTCACACTCTCACAAAGTAGCTGTATGACTCTAATGAAGTTACATAACTGCCCTTTGTCTTCATTTTCAAAAAGTTTAAAATGAAGGGGTTAGGCCAGCCGATCTTTAAGATCGCTCTAGCTATAACAGTCTACGATTTTGCCTACAATCTACTTTTTTTTTTTTTGCTTTCATAATCATGGTTCAGTTGTATATAGAAGGTACATTAAAATAATGTTTACAAAGTTAGTTAATTTCCTAAACTATGTTTGGAAAATAAAGTTTCACATATAATGAGCTCTGCGAAGGTAAGTTTACAATAAAAAACCCCAGGAATTTCAAAGATAACTGCCAAAATTACCAAAAAGATATAAAAATTCACATCTTAATACATTCATGATATATGTACGTTTACAACGAAAGGATTTATAATTCAATGCATTAATTATAAGGAACACATTAAGTTTGACAAGCCCATTCTAATCTTTGTGGATTGCTTCCTGTCAATACCATTTCATGGAGGGATAAACTATTTCCTCCTTCATTTCAAATGCAGAATAGCTTGGTGATGAAATAGCTCTTCCATCTACACACAAAATTGTAGAAGTAAAGGAGCACTTTGCAGGATTTTCTTCAGATATAAAGGGCAAATAAGTAGGACTTTTAAGGAGTCAAATATACAGTTATTAATTTATAATGTAAATATGAAAACGTTAGAGCAGTGTAGTTTTTCCATATGGTATTATTGCTTTTTAAAATTTCTCTATAAGAAAATCAAAAAGGGAAAAACAAAAAAGGCACAGTTCTACCTGACATAGATCGGCAGAACTATGTCAGCGTAAATGTCTAAAATGTCTATAACTATTAATGCAGTGAATCAGTCACTCTCTCCCCCACTGCCACTTAGCATGTAACCTGGTATAACCTTTCTGGAGGTGATCTGACAATACTAATCAAGAGTTTAAATATGTTCCTACCCTCTAGTCGGGTAATTCTACTTACAGAAAAGTGTATGAAGGAAATAATAAGTGCACAATTGCTTTGCCACACTTATTATATACAAGTGTAAAGAACTGGGAACATGTAAATAACCGGAAATAGAAGAATAGCTAAATAATTGATGCTACACATATATGAAATTTATGTATATATGCATATATATTTATGATATATGTGTATGTATATCATATCATAATATAGATAACAAGGGTGCTCATTGCTTCTGGCTTAGTCATGTTTCTAGGTTTTTCGGTGAATGGAGGACCTAGGAGATCTGTCTATACATGTACATATACATCCTAAATTTATATCAACTCTCAATTCAAATTCGGGACCACAGGATTTCTGCCTAAGCGCCTCCATGTTATATCTATATTCCCTTCCTCTCATGCTGAGAATCCTGCTTCTCAAGGACAGCAGGCATAATAAGATTAGAATATCCCACAATTAGGCCGGGTGTGGTGGCTCACGCCTGTAATCCCAGCACTTTGGAAGGCCAAGGCAGGTGGATCACCTGAGCTTAGGAGTTCGAGACCAGCCTGGCCAAAGTCAAATCTACAAAACAAGGTGAATTCAAAGCAGTCTAGTTTCTATCCCTATCCCCCCACTTTCTTTCCTCCCTTTTTCATAGGTAACTATTATTAATATTTTGTGATGTGAATCCTCCTATTCTTTGTTCTCTAATATAAGCAAATGTATTTACATATGTGTGTGTATGCATGCATATATGTGTGTAGGTATACAAATTTACATATATATCCCTTCTGACATATATGGTAGCATTGTAGACTCACATTTCTACCCCCATTTTTTTTACTTGTAATATATCCTACAGATCAATCCATAATAAGTATATTTGAAGATCCTACTTCTGGCCAGGCGTGGTGGCTGATGCCTATAATCCCAGCACTTTGGGAGGCCAAGGCAGGCAGATTGCCTGAGATCAGTAGTTGGAGACCAGCCTGCCCAGCCTGGTGAAACCCCGTCTCTACTAAAAATACAAAAATTAGCTAGGCGTGGTGGCAGGCGCCTGTAATCCCAGCTACTCGGGAAGCTGAGGCAGGAGAATCACTTGAACCCAGGAGGCAGAGGTTGCAGTGAGCTGAGATAGCGCCACTGCACTCCAGCCTGGGCAACAGAGCGAGACTATGTCTCAAAAAAAAAAAATCTTACTTCCATTTTATAGCTACACAGACTCCACTGTGTGTAGGTATCATAGTTTATTCAACCAGTCCTCTATTAATAGACATTGGGGTTATTTCTAGTCTTTTGGTATTATAAATAGTTTCTGTCCTAAGGTTTTGTATTATATTTATATATATTCACATCTTAAATATGAGTAATTTTTACTATGTGGAAATATATAAGGTTAGCCTATGCCATCTTGTACCAAATAGCAGGAGAGCTATCAAAAACTCTAGGGTTGTGTCAAAAGATGTCAAGAACCAATTTAAAGATGCTATCGCAGACCAACGAGGATAATTTAAGCATTAATAAGAATAATAAATAATATGCACATAAGCACATTAAATACATTTCAATAAATGAGTTCAAATTATAGAGAAAACAAAAGTAATTTAAAAATAAGACAAAGCAAACACCAATGGCACATGCCAAGGAATGATAGGATTAAAATATTACCATTTTTACAATCCTTAATGAACTAATAGATCCAGGTAACATCACAAAAGAAGAGATTTTTATGTACCACCTAATGGCAAACTACTCCACTCCCTAGGAAGCAGTCTTGCCAAAAAAAGGAAAAAAATATATGTATATATGAATCTGATCAGGCCTGTGTGTAGTTAGAGGACAGAGGAACAGTTATAGGACAGCTCCTATGTTGAGCTACATCATAGGAATGCAATCGGAGACATCCAGACTGTGGGGAGTTCTACAGGACAAACAACTTGGTTTTTGCAACAAATAAGTTACGAGGAAAAAAATGAAATTAAAAGAGATTTATGGAATTTAAATTCAAAGAGATTTAAGAGACATATCAACCGACCTCAGTGCATGAACCTTATTTGGATCCCGCGACAACAAGCAAACTATAAAAGTAAGTTATACTTTGGGAGGCCGAGCAGGGTAGATCACGATGTCAGGAGTTCGAGACCATCCTGGCCAACATGGTGAAACCCTGTCTGTACTAAAAATATAAAAATTAGCTGAGCATGGTGGTGTGTGCCTGTAATCCCAGCTACTTGGGAGGCTGAGGCAAGAGAATCGCTTGACCCCCAGGAGGTGGAGGTTGCAGTGAGCTGAGATCATGCCACTGCACTCCAGCCTGGGTAACAAGAGTGAGACTCCATCTCAAAAAAAAAAAAAAAAAAAAAAAGAAAAGAAAAAGAAAAAACAACAACAAAAGTAAGTTATAAGATTTGTGAGACAATTAAAAATTCCAGCACTGAATATTTCATACTACCAAAAAATTGTATTAGTTAATGTAGATATGATAATGGTTATGTTTTTTACAAGTCCTTATCTTTTAAAGATTCATATTGAAATAGATATATTTTAGACAGAGTGTCAGTCTGTCACCTAGGCTGGAGTGCAGTGGCACAACTGTAGCTCACTGCAGTCTTGAACTCCTGGGCTCAAATGATCCTCCCACCTTATTCTCCCAGTAGCTGGGATTATAGGCACTCACTACCACACACAGCTAATTTTTTAATTTTTTGTAGAGGCAGTTTTACTACGTAGACCAGGCTGGACTCAAACTAATGGCCTCAAGTGATCCTCCTGCCCCAGCCTCTGAAAGTGCTGGGATTATAGGAATAAGCCACCACACCCAGCCATATCAAAATTTATGGATGAAATAATATAATATCTGGAATTTGCTTCAAAATAAAATGAGATGGGGAGAGGAATGGGATATTGATGGGCTAGACATGAGGTCCAATTAGACATGGGGTTCTTTATGCTTTCTGTTTACTTTTCCTTATGTTTCATTTTTCTATAATAAACCATTAATATGCATTTATATATCATGATATTCTGGTATATGTATGTGTGTGCATGTGTCTGTTTGTACGTGTGTATAAATTTAAAACAAAATTTTAATGACGATATCTCTGAGTGATAGAATCATCTTGGTGATTTTTATTTCCTTCTTTTTACTCTGTATTCTGTATTTTTATACTGCACATGTATTGCCATTTTTGTAATTCAAGTATAATTCACTTCTGATGCAGTGAATAAAATAACTTTGTCCAGTACTCTTTAAATACAACTGGGCAAGGCTAATTATTTAATATTCAATTACATTTAGTTTTGATTGTGTACAGATCATAGTTTATGAAGATATAGCTCTAAAGGAAAGTTTGAGGTTTGGAAATTCTGTCATTTGATGTAATAGGATAATTTTAAATGTATAGCTCAGGAGTACACCGTTCATTTTTTTCCTCCTTTTTATATAATACAAAAACAACAGATCCAGTTTGGCACAAACTTTCTCCTCCAAAGCCACCTTTGTGCTGAAATCCAGCATCTCAGGTTTCAGTCAAGTAATTTGCAGATGAGAAAAGGTTTCTTAGCAAAATGTTCTTATGGTTTTACTACAGTGTTAGTTCCCAGTAATTTGGCAGAGTACTGTGTTCACAGCTAAGTGAGTCAGAGGGAAGGCTGCTCCTTCTGATTTTCTGATATGCAGAGAGGACAGGCAGTTATCAAATCAAATCACTCTTTTTTAACCACTAAAATAAATGTAAGGCTATGACAGCAGATGCAATCAAAGAAAAATATAGTTAATGAATATCTGTAGTTTATTACTAGTTAATACAAGGACTGCCTGGTTTATCATTCAATTATGAAAAAGTTATTCCTTTAAGGTCAATAAAAATTTTTTAAACCAACTTACAAAAACAAGCCTATTTTATAATCATATCACCATCTGAATGTTCTATTATCAGATAATTGTCCCTTCTTCATTTATTTTGAAATAGATATTTTATTTATCTAATCTTCTCCTTCTGCTTGGTCACATGTCATTTTCTCCTAAATAAACCTTTGTCAGCTCCTGTCATGAAATCTATGAACAGATTATCATGGAAGTACTTTTTTACCCTGAATGTAGACTTTAAAGCAAAATCATAGGTAGATTTAGTTATTCATTTGAAAGTGAAACTTTGATTTAACAAATGGCTAGAGGCAGACAATTTTGATTTGGGTCCATCTGTCCATTTGAGTTTCCATGGATTATTATATACTGCACATAAATTCAATTTACACTTGCAACTATGTTCCAAGCTTTGTGCTAAGTATTTTCATATATAATCCCAAGCTATTTGTGAAATAGCTATTTTATTATTTTTGGTTTGTTTGTTCGAGACAGGGTCTTGATCTGTCACCCAGGCTGGAGTGCAGTGGTGCCATCATAGCTCACTGCAGTCTCGACCTCCTGGGCTCAAGGGATCCTTCCACTTCAGCCTCCTTAGTAGCTGGGACTACAGGTGCATACCACTACACCCAGCTAATTTTTTTATTTTTTTGTAGAGACAGGGTTTTGCCATGTTGCCCACACTTGAAATCGTTATTTTAGAGAGAGATTAAGTTGCTTGCTCAAGATCATACAGTCATTGAGTTATTCCAGATTTTGTTGCCACTTTTCAGTTATGAACAATGGTGATTGAGAGCATTTGTAACAGTCCTTGGTGCCTAGTACTGGGCCTTGTACTAGAAAGGTTCAAAGGATGATAGACATCTATCTGGTTGCAAAAACAAGAGGTACAAGGTAATTATCGGAGGAAAGACGGGGCCCGCTGAGGTGGAGCATGCTTTCTCTCATGCAGAAACCAACTAAAAGGAGAAGGAAGAGGGAAGTCTGTTCTTCACAGCAGCAAAGCGGCACTAGCTTTCTGCCTTGATCTTTTAACAAACTTAGGAAGGTTCCAACATCTTCAAGCCTGGGAATACACAGTGTTTGAATGTGATGACCAGCAAACTAAGGTCAACCTGAGAAAGTTGATTCTTGACATATTTCCAGCAAGGGTCACTTGTTTCATCCCAACAGACTCAAAGTTAAGAATTAAAAACCTCAACTGTAGTAAATTACATGTTTGAAAAACAGAGTTCTAATTACTCGTACATCCCAAATGCCAGTGGGGCCTACTCTATTCATGTACTCATAGCTTTATGAAAAACTGTTTGTTTGGGATGTGGTTTTTTAAAAGTAATTTACCTTGGGACAGGTTTAGTTGAAGAATGGAATATGTGAGAAAAGAATTTTCCAACTTTTGTTGACTCAGAGATGAAAAGGAAAATACGTTTATATGAATATGGCTACTTGTTGATCTAAGACACTTGAAATTTCATTTGCTAAATGCCATATCCAATTATAAATTTCAAGCATAATTTCCAAACCATACCCTTGTTCTAATACTACAGAACCATCTCAATGGGCATCAACTGGGCATCAAATTAACTATTCCTATAAGGCTACACTAGAGTTACTACTAGAAACATTTCATTTGTGGAGACATAAAGACAGGTTACACGATACTTTGTAAGTGGACTTGAACTAAAGGATATTAGAAATAAATAGGAACAACAAAAATAAAACATGACTAAACCAGCTCTCCTGCCACCATCAAAACAAACGTTTCCAAGGAACTGAAGCCAAGAAAATAGAAATCCACAAACACAAAGGCCAAGATAATCAGTCGAATCTACTAAATCTCCATAAATGACAAAACAAAACACTAAAAACCAAGCAATACCAAAAGCCCACCTGCATTGAATACCAAACAACACTGAATTTTCTGCCCCACCGCCTGCCACAGAAATCCGAGCCTGCAGCTAATTTTAAAATGACCAAATCTCCAAAAATTCTGAGAGATGTCAATTTTAAAGACACAATATCTTCAATCATATAGGTCATGTCCACATTAACATAAGTAGTAATTATTAAAAAGGAAGGAATCTCCTTTATTCGTTTTAAAAACCAATTCTTTCTCAGATTTGCCACAGAGCCAGACCAACTTAATTGTTCAGACACAATAATATTAGACTGAACTATTTTTCTCTTTCTTCTTTTTTCTTTGGAGACTGGGTCTCACTGTGTCACCCAAGCTGGAGTGTAGTTGCACAATCATGGCTCACTGCAGCCTCTACCTCCTTGGTTCAAGTGATTCTCCTACTTCAGCCTCCCAAGTAACTGGGACTACAGCTGTGCACCACCACGCCTGGCTAATTTAAAAAATTTTTAGAGACGGGGTCTTGCTATGTTGCCCAGGCTGGTCTCAAACCCCTGGGCTCAAGTGATCCTCCCACCTTGACCTCCCAAAGTGTTGGGAGTACAGTCATGAGTCACCGTGTCCAACCCTGAACTGTGTTTCAATCCAATAATTTTTATTATGGAGAGAAAGCTGGGCAATTTAAACAATTATGTGCTTTATTTCTCCATTTCTGTATTCCATTCTTGCTAATATACAGGTATTGAATTTAACTTGTTTCATTCTTAATGGTTTATGTCTTCTTTTTAGAAAAATTTATACCAGCCAAAAGGCTGCAGGGTAAGTGTTGGTGGCTAGTTCCTATGAGTAACAAGTCATAGTCCATAGAGCCCAGGATGCTGACCTGGAGAACAGGCCAAATTCTGCAGATGTGGTAGTTCATACCTGTAATTCCAGCTCTTCGAGAAACTGAGGTGGGAGGATCACTTGAGCCCAAGAGTTCCAGGTTATAGTGAACCATGATCACGCCACTGCACTCCAGCCTAGGCAACAGAGCGAGACTCTGTCTCAAAAAGAAAAAATTCTGACTGCCCTGAAAAAACCCTGAATACCTACAACATAGAAAATCTAAAGCTTGTGCATAATGCTTGTCAGTGGTTAAGTTCATGCACGTTACAGACTTCACCATAGCCCTCCCACCATACCACCATACCATGGATGCAGGTACTACACAAGCCTCCTTGTATCCACATGACCATTTCTTCTCATTTGGATGCAGTATCTGCTAATGAGCAAGGTCACTTGAAAGAGAACTGAACTCGGAATCAGAGTCCAAGTGTGTCAGTTCCAGCTCTTTGGGGGACTAGACAAGGCAATTTAGTGCAGTGGATCAGTGTCTGCCTGCTAAAGTTAGACAGTGTGGGTGGAAATCCTGGTTTTCCACTTTCTAGCTATGTGACTATAGGCAAGACTCTTAAATCTTGTGACTCGGTTTTCTTATTTGTAAAATGACAATGATATCAATAACTACCTTAGAGGATTAAATGTCTTAAGATGGTTTAGAACAGAGTTGCAGATATTCTAAGCACTCAATCAATGTGGGCAATTATTTTTACTAGCTATATGACCCTGGGGAGCTCAACTAAGCTCCGTAAGACTCTATTTCATCTTCTGTACAAGAAGGGGTCACGATCTCACATGGTCTTTATGAAGACTGAATAAACTCAAGTAACACATACGTGGAAGCTATTTTTAAGACATAATCAATGGCTGGGGGCAGTGGCTCACACCTATAATCCCAGCCCTTTGGGAGGTCGAGGTGGGTGGATCACCTGAGGTCAGGAGTTCGAGACCAGCCTGACATGGTGAAACCCCGTCTCTACTAAAAACAAACAAACAAAAAATAGCTGGGCATGGTGGCAGGCACCTGTAATCCCAGCTACTTGGGAGGCTGAGGGAGGAGAATCACTTGAACCCAGGAGGCAGAGGTTGCTGAGATCAAGCCACTGCACTCCAGCCTGGGCAACGGAGGGAGATCCCATCTCAAAAAAAAAAAGAATAATAAATAAAAGTAAGTAAATAAATAAATAAAATATAATCAAGTATCAGATGACTCCTTCAACCTAGCAGAATTAGTTCCTTTCTGTTCTTTGCTTCCATCATACTTAAAAAACATACATGCAACTGCTATAGCACTTGTCGCAAGGTACTGTAAGAATTTGCCCACAAGTCTTCTCCCCCACCAACAGCACATCCTCCGATTCACCTCTGCACCCTTCACACATTGGACATACCTGGGACAGGACCGGTACTCAATAAATATTTGCTTAAATGAATATCGTTCAAACAATTGCACAGGAATTCTCAAGGCCTTTGCTGGGAATGATGGATTATCACTTTTGCTGAGGCTCCTCAGTAGACGACCCAGAAATGTGCTTTTCTTCAGGCACAATATATTGAGATTCTGTCATTTCAGATCCCGCCGGTGTTGTATTTGTAGCATTTGTTCATTCTTTTCACTTAATAAATAATTAGCAAGCACCTACTCTGCCAGATCCTATGGTGGGCTCCATCTAGTATGCCCAAGTGGCAAATGGCCAGACTAATACAGTTCCTGCATATTACATATAGAGGGAACCTACATACTATAGAATCATCCACCCTTTGAGATAAACTCCTCGGTTTGATTATTTCATTAGGGTGATAGGATCTCAAGGTGGGAAAGAACGGCTTTCTAGAAGTAAAAGTCCTTATACTTTACTTTTATTTTGATTTACTTATTTTAGAGACAAGGTCTCACTCTGATGCCCAAGCTGGAGTGCAGTGGCATGATCCTAGCTCACTGCAGTCTTGAACTCCTGAATTCTAGTGATTCTCCTGCCTCAGCCTCCCCAGTATCTTGGACTACAGAGGTGTACCACCACACCCACCTTGGGGTCCTTATAGAATAATTAAGGTTTGCGATCTGACTGCCTGGGTTCAAATCCCAGATCTGCTTTGTACCAAGGTGTAAGTTCTTGGACAAATTGCTTAATCCCTCTAAGCCTCACTTTCTCATCTGTAAAATGAGCTAGTGGGATTGATGTATTAGAAACGACAACCACGTTAATCACATATTATGGCGCTTGCCATACAGTACGCACTCACTCTGTGTTTGCTATTATAAACAAATCTATTCTCCTCATTTCCTCACTCGGGTGTTTGAACTTCTGTCACAAATGTACCCAGTGAATGGGGCATGACTGCCCCGCTTCTGGGCCCCAGGGTCAGGGAATTTACTACCTCCAATGGTTGTCATTTGGCTGCTAGGCAGATCTCGCAGTTGACCAGTGTTAATGGGTTGAAATATACATGCTTACATCTTCCACTCATTGGCCCTCAATCTGCCATTGGGATTGTCCAGAAGAAATCAAATCTCTCCTCTGCCGGATTAGACCTCAAACTTTGAAAGGTAGCTACATATGCTAGTTTTCACCACCCCCCTTACACACCTACATACAACCTTGGATCTTTTTGTTATTTCTGAATAATTCTGTGCAGCAGATTTCTTATTATCCTTTTTATTTTTCTCATATAATCCTTTGTTGATCAATGTATCCGAATGTCTGAAGCCCAGAATTCATAAAACACAATAAATGTGGTCTGATCGTTGGTGAGTACTAGAGAACTAGTTCCCCTCTGGAACATTACATTTCTATTAATACAACAAAAGATTGATTTTTTAAAAAGCTACATCCCACTGTGTTGACTCATCATCTTCTTACAATCAACAGGAGACTGTAAATCTTCCTGCCGTGTGTAGCTGTAAGCCATCTCGCCCCCACTCAGTACTTGTACAATTCAATTTGGGGATCTTTGAGTACTTTATATTGGTACCCATTAAACTCTATATGGTTTGATATGATTCATTATTACATTTAGTCAGGATTGGGGGCGGGGAGAGAATCTGATTGTATCCTCCAACCTATTTGTTATTCTTTCTAGTGTGTGTCATCTGTAAATTTTTTAAGCGTGCCGTCAGTATTATTGTCTTAGTCATCGATAAAAGTGTTCAGGGAAAAACCAGACTTTCATTAGATCCCTAGAGATCCGAATGTGCATTAGCCCCTTTGTGTGTGTGTGTGTGTGTGTGTGTGTGTGTGTGGTGGGGGCGGGGGTGGGGTGGGGACGGAGTTTCACTCTTGTTGCCCAGACTGGAGTGCAATGGCACGATCTCGGCCCACTGCAACCTCTGCCTACTGGGTTCAAGCGATTCTCCTGCCTCAGCCTCCGGAGTAGCTGGGATTACAGGCATGTGCCACCACACCTGGCTAATTTTGTATTTTTAGTAAACACTGGGTTTCTCCATGTTGGTCAGGCTGCTCTCGAACTCCTGACCTCAGGTGATCCACCCGCCTCAACCTCCCAAAGTGCTGAGATTACAGGCGTGAACCACTGTGCCCGACCCACATCAACCTCTTGAAAGAAAGAAACAAACAAAGAAAAACAAGGGCCAGGTGTGGTGGCTCATGCTTGTAACCCTAACACTTTGGGAGTCTGAGGCAGGAGGATTGCTTGAGGCCAGGAGTTCAAGACCAGCCTGAGTAACATAGCAAAACCTCATCTCTATTTTAAAAAGTATAAAAATTAAAAAGCAAAACTTAAAAAATACATTATTCATTCAATCAAAAAATATCTACTGAATGTCTTCTGCGTACCAGTTACTACTCCAAGTGCTGAGCATCTAGTGCTGAACAAAAAAATTGTCTGCCCTCATGATGCTTACATTCTAGAAGGAGAGGTAGACAATAAACAAAGAAGCGTTATGAAAAACAAAAGCAGGCCGGGCGCGGTGGCGCATGCCTGTAATCCCAGCACTTTAGGAGCCCTAGGAGGGTGGATTAGAAGGTCAGGAGAGCGAGACCATCCTGGCTAACACAGTGAAACCCTGTCTCTACTAAAAATACAAAAAAAAAAAAAAAAAAAAATTAGCCGGGCGTGGTGGCAGGCGCCTGTAGTCTCAGCTACTCGGGAGGCTGAGGGAGAACAATGGCGTGAACCCAGGAGGCAGAGTTTTCAGTGAGCCAAGATCACGCCACTGCACTCCAGCCTGGGTGACAGAGCAAGACTCGGTCTCAAAAAAAAAGAAAAAAAGAGAAAAACAAAAGCAGTTATGGAGCTAGAGAAATTTGACAGTGGGGATGGAATAGGGTTGCCAATAGGCAGTATGGCTAAAGCAGAGTTGGTTTTGGAGTATGGTTGAACTACTCATGTCCTGCATTATTCAACTGGCCATGAGTGGTGAGCAAGTCTTTCTGAGTCTCAAAATCCACTTTTATTTTTATTTTTTATTTTTTTCAGATAAGGTCTTGCTCTGTTGCCTAGGCTAGAGTACAGTGTTGTGATCAGGGCTCACTGCAGCCTCGAACTCCTGGGCTCAAGTGATCCTCCTGCCTCAGCCTCCCAAGTATCTGGGACTACAGGCACATGCCACCTGTAGTCCTAGATAATTTTTAAATATTTGTAGAGATGGGGTCTTGCTATGTTGCCCAGGCTGATCTTGAATTTCCAGCCTCAAGCAATCCTCCTGCCTTGGCCTTCCAAAACACTGGGATTACAGGTGTGAGCTACTGTACCCAGCTGAAAATCCACTTTTCTCTATGTAAAGTCACTTTAGGAAAAAATCAACAGAGCAATGATAAAGAATTTCTTTTTTTTTTTTTTTTTGAGATGGAGTCTCATGCTGTCGCCTGGGCTGGCATGCAGCGGTGCGATCTCAGCTCACTGCAACTTCCGCCTCCTGGGTTCAAGCGATTCTCCTGCCTCAACCTCCTGAGTAGTGAGATTACGGGCACCTGCCACCACGCCCAGCAATTTTTTGTATTTTTAGTAAATATGGGGTTTCACCATGTTGGTCAGCTGGTCTTGAACTCCTGACCTCGTGATTTGCCCGCCTCGGCCTCCCATAGTGCTGGGATTACAGGCATGAGCCACTGTGCCCAAAGAATTTAAATACTCATGAAACAGAGGAGAAAATGTGAAAGGATGGAACTCCTCAGAAGACTTCACAACATTTCTCGGTACACATAGCACATTCAAACAATGTGAAAACAACTAGACTAGTCAGGAGTCCAGTCACATCTTCTGATGAAGACTCCAGAGAGAATTACAAAAGCATTACTCTACAGGTACGGTCCATTGTTGACAACTAAACAGAGAAAAAATGAAACATCAACACTTACCGAATTCCAGTCCCCATGTTTTCAAGTATGGAGCAGGTTATGAATCCAATAGTTTATGGAGTCAGGAGGACGGAATGTTTGGATGATCCCAAAACATGGTTTGAGAGTCTGGATATGGAACTCTGGAAAAGACGCCCACAAGGGACAGATGTGAAGTATACCTCTATTAATTACCCTCTGCTTGCAATTTTTTTTTTTTTTCTTTTGAGACATAGTCTTGCTCTGTTTCCCAGGCTGGAGTGTGGTGGCGCAATCTCGGCTCACTGCAACCTCTGCCTCCGAGGTTCAAGGGATTCTCGTGCCTCAGCCTCCTGAGTAGCTGGGATTACAGGCGTGCACCGCCACATCTAGCTAATATTTTTGTATTTTTTTTTTTTCAGTAGATGCGGGGTTTCACTGTGTTGGCCAGGCTGTTCTTGAACTCCTGACCTCAAGTGATCCACCCACCTTGACCTCTCAAAGTGCTGGGATTACAGGCAATAGGCCACTGTACCTAGCCCCCTCTGCTTGCAATTCTAATGTTGATGAGTTCTTCTAAATTTGTTTTATCTTTTTTTTAAAAGAGATGGGGTTATCTTTTTTTTTTAAAAGGGCTGGCCTCAATCTCCTGGGCTCATGGAATCCTCCTGCTTCAGCTTCCCAAGTAGCTGGGACTACAGGTGTGCACCACCATGCCCAGCAATAGTTTTAGTGTTTAAATAAATCCCTTTAATGTTTGAGGGACTGGACAAATCTTTGTTGAGTAAAATACTAATTGCTTTCTCCGATTGGAAATTTTATTTATTATTATTATTATTTTGAGACGGGGTCTCACTCTGTTGCCTAGGCTGGAGTGCAGTGGTGTTATCATAGCTCAGTGCAGCCTCGACCTCCTGGGTTCAAGTGATCCTCCCATCTCAGCCCCCTGATTAACTGGTACTATAGGTGCACATCATACCTGGTTAATTTTTTTTATTATTATTATTATTTTAATTTTTTCTTTTTTTCTTTTTTTTTTGAGATGGAGTCTTGCTCTATCACCCCGGCTGAAGTACAGTGGTGTGATCTTGGCTCACTGCAACCTCCGCCTCCCAGGTTCAAGTAATTCTCTTGCCTCAGCCTCCCGAGTAGCTAGAAGTACAGGCACACACCATCACATCCGGCTGATTTTTTTTTTGTATTTTTAGTAGAGACAGGGTTTCACCATTTTGGCCAGGCTGGTTTCAAACCCCTGACCTCAGGTGATGTGCCCACCTCGACCTCCCAAAGTGTTGGGATTACAGGCATGAGCCACCGTGCCCTGCCTTTTTTTTGTTTTTGTAGAGAGAGACTTCTTGTGTTGCCCAGTCTGGTCTCAAACTCCTCGGCTGCAGCAACCCTGCAGCCTAAGGCTAAGGCAACCCTTAGCCTCCCAAAGTGATGGGATTACAGTTGTGAGTCACCACACCCAGCCAGAAATGTAATTTCTATTTTCACAATGATACCTTTGACATTCGCATTCATTCATTTCTTGAGCATTTTTTTTATACCAAATACTTTATTGGCATTAGGAATACAAAGGTGGATAGAAAAAATAAGGTCCCCGTAAGCACTTACAGGAACCTCACAGGAGAGGGCACGGTAGAAACAGGAAAGTCAGCCGTGATAAAGAAGCGTGTTATGAAGAGATAAGTACTGAGAGCCCTAGGAGGTCACCTAACCCAGATTTAGGGAAAATTGGAAGTTAGTAACTTGTACACAGACACTTAGAAGGTGTGAAGGAGTTAACCAAATAAAGAGGTGGGGAAGTCTGTTTCAGGTGGAGGGCACAACGTACGCAGATTTTGGAAAGAATGTGAATGATTATGCATGCTGAGTATGTGAGTACTAAAAGTAGTTTAGAGAGTCTTAGAGTGGTCAGATATGAGACTGGAAAGGTGAGCAGCACCAAATTATGAGAAATGTACAAGCCACATTCTCGAGGAGATAGAATCTACTGAAAGTCATGATGGATTACATGTTGGAGTTTTGAAGACAGAAAAGTCCGGACTGGAGATCGGGTTTAAGACTTGGACAACTGGGTGGATAGTGGATATCATTCACTAAGACAGCAAAAATATGAAGAGGAAATTGAGGAGATTTTGGGGAGAAGGTGCTGAGTTCAACTTTCGATGTGCTTGTTTTGTGATGACTGGGGAACACTCAGAGCAACAGGAAGTAGTTTGATCTAGAAATCTGAGGACACGCGTTTAGAAGTCATGCGTACGTGACAGACAAGAGAGTTCACAGCGATGAATGAGATGCCCTCGGAGGGTGTGTAGGAGCAGAGAAAAAGAAAGAAGCCAGAATAACACCAAAGCTTAAATAAAGGATGGTGTGGGTCCGGTGCGGTGGCTCACGCCTGTAATCCCAGCATTTGGGGAGGCTGAGGCGGGCGGATCCTGAGGTCAGGAGATGGAGACCATCCTGGCTAACATGGTGAAACCCCATCTCTACTAAAAATACAAACAGAAAAATTAGCTGGGCATGGTGGCGGGTGCCTGTAGTCCCAGCTACTGGGGAGGCTGAGGCAGAAGAACTGCTTGAACCTGGGAGGCAGAGGTTGCAGTGAGCTGAGATCGTGCCACTGCCCTCCAGCCTAAGTGACAAAGCAAGACTCTGTCTTACCAAAAAAAAAAAAAAAAAAAAAGGATGGTGTGTTAGTTCATTCTGTGTTGCTTAAAAGGAATGCCTGAAGCTGGGTAATTTCTAAAGAAAAGAGGTTTATTTGGCTCACAGTTCTTCAGGCTGTACAAGAAGCATGGCAGTCACATCTGCTTCTGGTAAGGTCTCAGGAAGCTTTTACTCACGGCAGAAGGTGAAGGGCACCAGGTATGTCACATGACATGGCCAGAGACAGAGCAAGAGTGAGAAGAGGAGGTGTTGCTCTTTTTAAACATCAGTGTTCATGTGAACTAATAGGGCGAGAACTCACTCATTACAGCAAGAAAGGCACCAAGCCATTCATGAGGGATCCACCCCCATGATCCAGACACCTCTCACCAGGCCCCACCTCCAATGCTGGGGATGAAATTTCAACATGAGGTTTGGAGGACACAAATATCCAAGCTATATGAGATGAGCAGAGAAAGGACCCCTGGAAAAAAGAGTGAGAAGGTATAGCCAGAGAGGTAGGGGAAAAAGAATTATGAGGTATCCAGAGAACAAAGGAAAAGCATGTTTCAAGGAGTAGGCTGTGGTCCACAAAGGCAAATGCTATCAAGAGATCAAGCAAGAAAAAGACTAAGAAGCACCCATGGGTGAGAACCATGGAGATATCTGACCAGTTTGGCAGGGAGCAGGGTCCAGGGAGGCAGCAGTCAGGTCATAGTGAGTTGAGGAGTAAATGGAACCAATGGACACAGACACCTGTTTCAAAAAATTTGCCTTGAAAGTGGAAGACATAATCCCTAAACTTTCTTTCCAAGGTTAAGGAAGGTGGGCCGCCATTAGGCCCTTACCACCTGTGTGTCAGCTCAGCTGACCTCATGCCAATGCTCTTGAAGGACATGGCCTGTGTGTTGAACGGCAGCCCAAACACCAGTACTGGTCTTGGCCAAAACTGCAGAACAAACCAAATCAGCCTTTTGTGTCCTCCTCCTAACTCTTCTTCTGCACCTGCCCCTGTCCCTAGGCCTCTGAGGTCCACACAGACTTCCTGGTCCATGGCCCACTGTGAGGCGTGAATGTGCACCTGAACTCTGAGCAGTCCACTGGTGAGATGACCTACAGAGGAATGAATCTGTTCTGACACATTTGTCACACCGTCACTATCTCTCACTTCTTGTCATGGCCTATGTATCGGGACCAGTCAGAGGGAGAGGAGAGGAGTGTAGTCACCTTGGAGTCTGGAACAAACAGCTGGCTCTGCAGCTGGCCAGGCAGCTATCCAAGCAGGGGGCCTCCCTAGGAGCAAAATCCAGAAGCCAAAATAAATGGGTCAGGTGGAAAGCGGATGACTATAACTGCAAGCAATGCTGAAGGTTGGCCCTGGGAACTGAAGGTGAGTCAAGGCCTAATGGACGGACACCTGAAGGGGTTTGAATGAGAGGGGAGGGACGGGCAGAATCCAAGAGCAGCGGCCAGAAATGGGTTAGAGTCAATAGACCACACAGAGGCCACAAACGATGCTGTACAGATGTGTCCATCACCACCAGCTCTCTGTTACCCTGAATCCCAGGGTACTGTTTCAGATCTCAGACCTTCACATGAAATTTCTGATATCGACAATTCTTCAAATCTTATTTCCACAACACTCCTTCTCCTGCCATCCTATCCCTGTATTCCAAGAAGATAGGAAAGCCCTGGGCCTGGTTGGGGTGCTAATGAGGTGCTCATAGGCCTTAGTGGTAACTAACCTGAAATAGGTCCCCCATCCTAAGAACCAGGAGTGGAAGTGAAGGCCTGGCACAGTTAATTTAGGCCCTAAATCAGTAAGAAAGCTAGCAGCATGACTTGATTCGTGGAAACATTATTTCTAAGTTGTAATCATTCCAGATTACTTAGGTTTTCCAAAACGCATACAGCGACTGAACTGAAAGGCTTAACTGTCTTCAGTTTGTGATTAGAGCACAGAGAGGAGATAAAGAACACTGGTAAACATCACATATAAATACACTGTTTCTGCCCGTGCACAGACAGGCTAGGCTGCACAAACTTCAGCTTTCAGCCGAAGAATTTTTTTTTCATTTCACTCAAGTCAATAGTCACTTACCCGCTGAATATTGCTTAAAGCAGAGTTTTCATCTAATTCTCCTTTAATGAGCTTGAAAAGGCAAAACTAAGTAATAATACCTCATTTGTGTGTAATGCTTGTCTTTCAAAGAAGGCATCATAACCCATTTTAGACTACCTAATTTACAGTAACAACACTTTTACAATGTAAATACTAGTAAGGGCTATTATCATTTTACAAATTATGCATGAAAGAGACCGAGGCACCTAGAAATGAAATGACTGGTTCAGTGTAACTTCCACTTCAGAGGGGTTACGGCTGGTTTATTTTTAAATTTTTTTATGAAAAATTTAAAAACCATGACTAATGAAATGATGCTTCAAATAAACATATTTATTAAGATGTACCTTGTGCTCCAATTTTAAAGGAAAAAATATTTTGCTTAAAAGAAATAACAAGGACCAAAATGTTCCTGTGTTCCAGCCAGGCGCAGTGGCTCACGCCTGTAATCCCAGGACTTCAGGAGGCAGAGGTGGAGGCAGGTGGATAACCTGAGGTCGGGAGTTAGAGACCAGCCTGACCAATGTGGAGAAACCTCGTCTCTACTAAAAATACAAAATTAGCTGGGCGTGGTGGCACACGCCTGTAATCCCAGCTACTTAGGAGGCTGAGGCAGGAGAATCACTTGAACCCGGGAGGCGGAGATTGCAGTGAGCCGAGATTGTACCATTGCACCCCAGCCTGGGCAACAAGAGCGAAACTCCGTCAAAAAAAAAAAAAAAAAAAAAAAAAAAGGAAAGAAGAAAGAAAGAAAAGAAAAGAAAAAAAGACAAGACAAGACAAGGACCAAAATGTTCCTGTGTTCTGGCCAGGCACAGTGGCTCACACCTGTAATCCCAGCACTTTGGGAGGCCAAGGCAGGTGGATCACCTGAGATCAGGAGTTCAAGACCAGCCTGGCCGACATGGTGAAACCCCATCTCTACTAAAAATACAAAAATTAGCCGGGTATGGTGGTGCATGCATGTAATCCCAGCTACTTGGGAGGCTGAGGCAGGAGAATTGCGTGAACCCAGGAGGCGGAGGTGGCAGTCAGCCCAGATCGTGCCACTGCACACCAGCCTCGGCAACAGAGCAAGACTCCATCTCAAAAACAAAAACATGTTCATGTGTTTCACAGATCACATCTCTCTCACAAATCTAGAATTAAACCAATCAATTCCTACCACCCAACTCTGATGTTCATCAGCATAATTCCACAATCTTGTGTCACACACAGTACAAGTCATGGGATGGATCACTCCCCTTTCCATACGCATTACGTTGCAATAATCTTGTCTCAATCGGATGTGGAAAAAAACATTATATGTGCAAATTCTGCATATACGTGAAGTCACTGACACTCTTTTTCTTTTATTAGCTTCAATTAGGGGCGTAACATTTTTCTGATCCTTTTATACATTCATTCATTCATCCACACTCTCCAGCCTTCATGCAACTATTCAACAAACACGATTATGTGCTCAAAATGTACAGGCGCTATTCTAGATGCACAGGATAGAAATAGGAATAACGGCTAAGTGTGATGGCTCGCACCTGTAACCCCTGCATTTTGGAAGGGGATCACTTAAGCCCAGGAGTTCAAGACTAGCCTGGGCAACGCAGGGAGACCCCATCTATGCAAACAAGTTTTAAAAATTAGCTGGCTGTGGTGGCATGCAAAAAAATAAAACAACCTAGGAACCCCAGAATTAAGACAAAGTCACAGGCTTCAAGAAACTCACAGTCCAATGGGAAATCCAGAAGAGAAAACCATTGAAGTTCACTGTGGTAGGTGTGGCAATTGAACTACACGCAAACGTGGTCTGGGGCTCTGTGTGTGAGTGGGTGAGGAAGGCCTCCTGTAGAAGGTCCTCCTAGAACTAAGCATGCCAGGAAGAAGGGCATTGGGTGTTCCAGGGAACAGCATGGGCAAAGACACCAACAAATAAGAGCAGACGATGCATTTGGAGAACGGCAGGACATGTGGTACAACAGGAGTTGTTCAGTTACTTTATGGCTGGTTCTGTTTCACAATCTGGGCCCTGGACATCCCCAAAAATGCTTCTATGAAGGGAAACGTGTTGTCCTCAGTCATGTAAGTAAAAACACATTCTATATGGAATCGGTACCAAAATGCCTTTTGAAGCTTTGACCATTTGAGGAAAATGACACAGGGAACAACACAAAATCAAAGTTTGGGTCTGGTCTACCCAGGTTTGTATTCTTCATACTTCATTACTGTTGTACTCCAGTGGGGAGCCAGTAGGAACAGCCTGCTTATTCATCAAATCTAGGCGACCACTTGGTCCACCTCCATTATTATTTCAATATAACATTTTTATAGAGAAACATTTTGAAGTACAGCATTTTCAAATACACTATGTTGGATGGATCAGGTTTTTCCATACTCACCTCTTCCTGACCAGGCAGACTTGGTGCTGCTCACCCCGCAAAAAGGGCGGGAGTCAGCCTGAAAGGCTTATTCTCAGGAACCCCACACACCTGCAAGAGGTGTTTGAAAATAATCTCTCAAAATCCTACACCCAAGTCCCTGCAGGGACAGCTCTTCCTTCAGGCCCCCTCTGAGAAGTCTTGCATGAAGGCCTTTATGAACTGGGACCAGGAGGAGATAAAATTGCAAGCACAACAGAGCTTATAAACAACCCTCCCTAGACTCACCCTACTGCCTGAGTAATCCCACCTGAATTCCCTTGTCACTTATGCAAAGCTTTGCACCCTGAAATCACATCATTGTTTCTACTCGGGAGTTTTTCAGAGACTCAGAATAACTCATTTATCTATTTTGGTTCATGATTGATCATGGGATCCTCTCGAAGACATTATTTCTTCATTCATCTGACTTTTATCCATTCAACAAGCATCTACTTCCTCATTTCTGCCTACCTCTTGAAGCCAACCCAGTCAGCCTTTTGCCCCTATTACTCCACTGAAAACACACCGATGAAGCTCGCAACGACCTCCGTGACATCAAATCCAAATTCACAGTCTTCATCTTACTCCTCCTCTCAGCAGCCTCTTGGCACAATGTTCACCCCCTTCTAATAAAAACACTTTCTACCCTTACCTTCCATCACACCTCACTAGGTTTCCTCCTACCTCATTGTTGCCTCCCAGTCTCTTTGGCTGGGCCCTTCCCAGTGTCTGAATATTGGCAGCCCCACTAGGCTTGTCCCTCTGCAATTGTCAATCCAGTCCATTACCTTAAATATTGTATTTCTCACTCTGATGTGTCCCTAAACTCCTGACATGGAAGTGGAAGAGGGGCCAGGCACAGTGGCTCACGCCTGTAATCCCAGCACTTTGGGAGGAGGCGGGCAGATCACCTGAGGTCAGGAGTTTGAGATCAGCCTGGCCAACATGGCGAAATCCCGTCTCTACTAAAAATCCAAAAATTAGCTGGGCGTGGTGGCGGGTGCCTGTAGTCCCAGCTACTCAGGAGGCCGAGGCGGAAGAATCCCTTGAATCTGGGAGACGGAGGTTGCAACGAGCCGAGATCGCTGCACTGCACTCCAACCTGGGCGACAGAGCAAGATGCCATCTCAAAACAAAGACAAGAAAAAGGAAGTGGATTCTTTTCCTAGAAGCACTGAAGGAGGAGATGAGTTGGCAAGGAGAGGAGTGGCTTTTTTGTAAGAGGAATAGGATGAAAACAGGCACAAAGGTGTGGAGAGGGAAAACTGTGTTCCAAGAAAAGAGAGAAGTCTGATGTGGGCTGGAAATCAATGCTAAGGTATGTTGTGGCTGTATTGCAAAGAACCTTGATTACAGCTAAGGAATCTGGACTCGATACTGAAGACAGTAAGTAACTATCAGCATTTCTTAAAGAGTGGAAAGATGTGCTCATTCATATTTTTAAAAATTAAAATAAAAACTTTAGTGGCAGGATGAAGACTGAGCCAGGAAAGCCAATTAGAAGACTACTGTAATAGTCTAAAGAAGGGATTAAGGTCTGAGTCACCATAGCAGCAGTGGGGTGAAGGGTAGTAACAAGTCCAGGGGGGATTTAGAAGTAGTACTGCGGACACAGTTATCAATTAGAATGAGGTTTGGGAGCAGGAGAGACAGGTAGAGGTTGAAGTGCAATGACACTAAGCTAAAGGCGGGAAGGAGAGCAAGTGCAGAGGCGATGCTGAGCACGGTATGAAGCTCACAGTAATTGTGGGATATCCAGTGCAAATGAATGACATGTCTACAGATCAGGAGAGAGGTCTGTACTGAATGTACAGGTTCATGAGTCCGGGCCCAGCAGTGGCTCCGTCCTCATAATGAATAGGATATCTTGGGGGCAGACAATGAGAAGGACCAAGCAAAGAACACTGAAAAACAGCCTGAGGCGGCTGTCAGTGGAGAAGGACCCTAGCAATAGACTGGAAAGGAACAAAGATGGGGCATGAGAGTCGGACAGAGGGAGGTCTGCAAGGAAAGAGACATGAGACCTTCCCAGAGAAAATGATCAACAGCTCTCTCTGGGGTCGGACCAGGGATAAGGCTTAGTAATTAGAAGACCTGATGAGCACAGTTTCTAGAGAATTAGAAGTCAGCAGGCCAGGTGCAGTGGCTAATGCCTGTAATTCCAGCACTTTGGGAGGACGAGGCAGGTAGATCAACTGAGGTCAGGAGTTCAAGACCAGCCTGGCCAACACGGTGAAGCCCCATCTCTACTAAAAATACAAAACTTAGCTGGGCTTGGTGGTGGGTGCCTGTAATCCCAGCTTCTCAGGAGGCTAAGGCAGGAGAATCACTTGAACC
Source organism: Macaca mulatta (assembly GCF_049350105.2). Taxonomy (NCBI): domain Eukaryota; kingdom Metazoa; phylum Chordata; class Mammalia; order Primates; family Cercopithecidae; genus Macaca; species Macaca mulatta. The sequence goes on along the minus strand of NC_133408.1, from coordinate 170,841,272 downwards.
TGGGAGGCGGAGGTTGCAGTGAGCCGAGATCGCACCATTGTGCTCCAGCCTGGGTGACAAGAGGGAAACTTCGTCCCAGCAGTTTGGAAGGCTGAGGCAGGAGGATCACTTGAGCCCAGGGTTTGAGACCAGCCTGGTCAACATACTGAGACCTCATCTAGTAAAAAAAACTTAAAATAGAGGCTGGGCGCGGTGGCTCACGCCTGTAATCCCAGCACTTTGGGAGGCCGAGGTGGATGGATCACGAGGTCAGGAGATTGAGACCATCCTGGCTAACACGGTGAAACCCCATCTCTACTAAAAATACAAAAAATTAGCCAGGCATGGTGGCAGATGCCTATAACCCCAGCTACTCGGGAGGCTGAGGCAGAAGAATGGCGTGAACCCGGGAGGCAAAGCTTGCAGTGAGCCGAGATCGCGCCACTGCACTCCAGCCTGGGAGACACAGCGAGACTCCGTCTCAAAAAAAAAAATTAAAATTAAAATTAAAAAAGAAGTCAATCTTGAGTGGCTTGAGTGAAGACTCCTCTTTGAAGTTGGCCAGGAGGGAAGCAGGTAAGGCTGGAAAGAAGGTGGAATTGGGCAAGGAGTAGGAATTATTTTATGGAATGGGAGTCCTGAGTACAACAAGTGGCCATCTAGCTTCTGCTCAAAATCTCTAGTAAGCCTACTACCCCACAAGACAACTGGTTGGGCATCAGGCTTGGTACTTCAGGGCCTAAAAATATATGCAAGGTACAGTCATGCTCTGGTCTTTTCCTTCCTTCCTTCCTTCCTTCCTTCCTTCCTTCCTTCCTTCCTTCCTTCCTTCCTTCCCTCCCTCCCTCCCTCCCTCCCTGCTTTCCTTCCTTCCTTCCTTCCTTCCTTTCTTCCTTTCTTCCTTTCCCTTTCCTTCCTTCCTTCCTTCCTTCCTTCCTTCCTTCCTTCCTTCCTTCCTTCCTTCCTTCCTTCCTTCCTTCCCTCCCTCCCTCCCTCCCTCCCTCTCTCCCTCTCTCCCTCTCTCCCTCTCTCCCTCTCTCCCTCTCTTTCTCTCTCTCTTTCTCTCTTTCTTTCTTTCTTTCTGACAGAGTCTTACTCTGTCACCCAGGCTGGCATGCAGTGGCTCAGTCTCGGCTCACTGCAACCTCCGCCTCCCAGGTTCAAGCCATTCTCCTGCCTCAGCCTCACGAGTAGCTGGGACTACAGGCGCCCACCACCATGCCTGGTTAATTTTTGTATTTTTAGTAGAGATGGGGTTTCACCATGTTGGCCAGGCTAGTGTTGATCTCCTGACCTTGTGATCCACCCACCTCAGCCTCCCAAAGTGCTGGGATTACAGGCGTGAGCCACCGCGCCCGGCCTTTGGTTTTTCATTTATTGGCCCAAATCTGCCTCCTTCCAACTATAGCTCTATCCTCTGGAGACACACAGAGTATAAGAAGACTTTCTTTCCATACGACAGCCCTCCAGCTAACTGAGAATGGTTTCCAGCCACCTCTGGGGCTTTCCCAATCATTTCACCTCTGTGAAATAATCCAGTCGTTATGTATGGGTATATGTATGTACGTGTGCGTGTGTCTTTTGTTACCAGCTGGCTGCTCTCCTCTGCATAACCATACCCTAGTCTGTTAAAGTCCCTTTTAAAATGTGGCACTCAGAATTAATCACAATTCTCTCCATCTGGTATAAGCACTTAGAAATCAGTAGGCACATTCTTTCCCTTTTCCAGGACACAGTCCTTCTGTGAATGCCACCTGAGATTGTATGAGTGTTCTGACAGCCACACTACTGACTCGTGGTGTTTTAGGATCAACTCAAATCTTGAGATCTTTTGCACTTGAAATGTTGATATACTAGGTCTTCTAAATCTAACATTTACATAATTGACTTTTAAAAGCCGATTGCAAGATTTTATACTTTTTCCCACTATTATGTATTTTTACATTTGCTTTTCATGAGCCAATAGTAAAAAGTGGAAAGGTTTAAGAGTCAGACAGCTCTGGATTTGAATTCTGGCTCTGTTACATAGTCCAGTGACCTTGAACATGTCATGTGATCTCTCTGAGTCTCAACCTGCTTATCAGTGAAAATAGGGCTAATCCTACCTGCACTGTGAAGTGGTCCTGAGTCTGAAACCAGGGCAGTATAATACCTGAGGTAAGTTCTCAATAAATGGTGGTTTTCTTGTCTTCCTTTTCTTTAATTCTCTCAACTTTGAATCCTTAGCAGAAGTATGCCTTTTAAATCATTGCTCCAGGTTAATGTATCTTTTAATAAAAAAATTTGAGCATAACAGGAGCCAATAACCAAAACAAGATACTTTAGTATAATAGTTAAGCATGTGGCTTCTGAAACCAGACTTTCTGTGACCCATCTGAGCTCTTCTAATTACTAGCTATCTGGTGATTACAAGCAAGTTCATAAACCATCCTGAGCCTTGGTTTGCTCATCTGTAAAATGGGGATAACAATACCTGTTTCTCCAGCTGCTGGGGAAGATTAACTGAGATGATGAATGAAAGCGTTTTTGCATAGAACCTTGCACATAAGTACTTGGGAAGTGGTGTTTTTATTACAGCTTAGAAACCTCCAGGTAAACAATGTCCTATTAATCTGCACTTTTTAATTTGAGACACAGTCTTGCTTTATTGCTCAGGCTGGATGCAGTGGCATGATCATAGCTCACTGCATCCTTGAACTCCTGGGCTCAAGTGGTACTCCCTCCTCAGCCTCCCGAGTAGCTGGCAATACAGGTGCACACCACCAGGCTCAGCTAATTTTTTTTTTTTTTTTTTAAGTAGAGGTGAGGTCTCACTATATTTCCCAGGCTGGTCTCAAACTCTTGAGCTCAAGCAATCCTCCCACCTTGGCTTCCCAAAGTCCTGAGATTACAGGTGTGAGCCACCGTACCCAACCTTTTTTTTTTTCTTTTTTTGAGACAGGATCTCCCTCTGTTGCCCAGGCTGGAGTGCAACGGCATGATTATAGCTCACTGCAGCTTCAACTTCCTGGACTCAAGCAATCCTCCCACCTCAGCTTCCCAAGTAGCTGGGAGTCTACTTGCATGCCACTATATCCAGCTAATTTTTGTAATTTTTGTAGTGACAGGTCTTACTATGTTGTCCAGGCTGGTCTTAGGACTCCTGGACTCAAGCAATCCACCTGCCTCAGCCTATCTCAAAGTGCTTGGATTATAGGCATGAGCTACCTCATCCAACCCACATTTGTGTGTGTAATCATTTTATCTACTAATAATACATTAGTAATAAATGTAATAATAAAACATTTCATCTACTAATAATACTGAATAATACTGTTTCATTGACCATTATATTGTTCACCAGTATCCCTTGAAAACCTCTGTCCAATGACAGGTATGACAAATATGTCTGTCATCTTCTTACCTATTAACATTATCTACAGAAAAAACTAAACCAGCTACAGGATCTTGGGCAAATCACTTGACATTTATGATCTCAGGCTCCACTTCTTTGAAATGGGAGTAATGGTAGCAATATCTACCTTAGAGGTCTGGCACGAGGATTACGTGACTTAAAGCACATGGAAGATAAGGAAATGACAGTGGTTTGGAAATACTTAATTTCAGTGAACCCAGATTGGCTCTTGTTGATACCAACTTTCTTTCCCTAACCAAACTAAGCTTATCAGGGTGTAGGTTCTGGAATCCACCATTTTCCCTTTTAAAAATTGGCACAGTTGCCCAACCCGAGGCATATGGTATTTCTTCTGTCCTCAGTGATTCCTCATAGCATGACTATAATCACACCTGGAAGTTCCTTTTGTATCCCTAGATACTGTTTATATGGATCAGAAGATTTGAAGCTCATTTAAATTTGAATCTCATCTAAATTTAAATTTTGTCTAATTTAAATGTATCCTTTCATCATTCACCTTGGCTCCCATTTCATCTTAAATGTCTTCTTAATCCAGACGATAAGAACACGCATGTCTATCGAAGTGGACTTAGACTATAGAACTCATACCCATAAAATAAAATCAATTATAAATCCACTACCACAATATTGCCACTGTTAATATTTTTCTCCGTTCAGTCTTTCTTTTTTCTGAGAAAATATATTTAAAAATAAATAACCTAGCTGGGCATGGTGGCTCACACCTGTAATCTCAGCACTTTGGGAGGCCGAGGCAGGATGATCCCTTGAGGCTGGGAGTTCGAGACCAATGTGGACAACACAGCAAGACCCGGTCTCTAAAAAAAGTTTTAAAAAATTCACAAGGTATAGTGGCACATTCTTATAGTTCCAGCTAATTCAGAGGCTGAGTCAGGAGGATCACTTGAGCCCAGGAGGTCAAGGCTGCAGTGAGCTATGATCAGGCCACTGTACTCCAGCCTGGGTGACAGAGAGAGACCCTGTCTTTAATAAATAATAAATGACCAACCTTTTCTGATGTCATGATATCTTCCATAACCTGCTTTTTATTGGATACATAGATTTCATCATGGGAATACACAAAATTTATGCAATAACTCTTTTTGGACATTTGTTATTTCTAAGTATTCAATATTATAAAGAATACTACATTAAATATTTTTCTACATTAAATTTTCTTAGTACCTCTAGTTATTTTCTTAGGATGAAGTCTTAAAGATGAAATTGCTGTGTTAAATAAGTGGTTTGTGTATGTTAAGGTTTTTAACACACAGTACCAAATTGCTCTCAGAAGGCTTAGACCAATTTATACTCCCAATATGGTATGAGAGTTCTTACTTTTCTGAATCTTTATCCATGTAAGATATCATTTTAAAGTTCTTACAATTTGCTAGGCGCAAAGGCATCTGGGTTTTACTTTGATTTGCATTTTCATTAATTAATAATGAAACTGGACCATTTTCATTTTCATTGACCAGTTGAATTCCTTTTTTTCCTTTTTGCCTTTTGTTGTTCTTTACCTGTTCTTCTTTTGAGATCTTGTCTTTTTCTTGTAAGTGTATGAGTTGTATGTCTGTTAAAGACACTATCGTTTGTCGTATACATAAAGTCCTAGAATCTCTAGCTTGGGCAATAGAGGAAGATCCTGTCTCTACCAAAAAAAAAAAAACAAAAAAAATAGGTGTGGTGGCACATACCTGTGGTCCTAGCTACTCGGGAGGCTGAAGGGGGAAGGATCACGTGAGTCCGGGAGTTCGAGACCAGGCTGGGCAACATAGGGAGAACCCATCTCTAAAAAAAATTATTATCCAGACATGGTGGCACACACCTGTTATCCTAGCTACCTGGAAGGATTGCTTGAGCCCAGGAGTTCAAGGTTACAGTGAGCTATGAATGTGCCGCTGCATTCCAGCCTAGGCAACAGAACAAGACCCTATTAAAAAAAATCTTCTAGAATTTCTTATGTATCTTTTCATTTTGTTTGTGCTACTGTCTTATCTACATAAGCTATAAGTTCTAAGTAATGAAATATATCAATGTTTTTCTTTCTTCTTCTCTTTTAGAGACAAAGTCTTGCTATGTTGCCCAGGCTGGATTCAAACTCCTGGACTCAAGTGATTCTCCTGCTTCAGTCTCTCAAGTACAATGTTTTTCTTTTATAAACCATAAACCATTGCTTTTTTGCTCATGAAGACCTTTACCACTCCAAGGTCCAAAAATGCTTATACCACTTTCATCTTTTAAGCACATATCACCCCTATTATATGGGTGACTTTTCACATTTAATTGTTTAATCCATCTGAAATGTATTCCATTCTTCTTGGCCACATGTTTTTCCATTTTTTTGAATCAGAGGTGATACTTCAGTCCCTTCTCTTTATGTTCAAGCTGCATATGGACCACTTGGCACATCACAGTTTCTAGGGGCCTGCTCATATAGGGTTGGAACAATTTCCTCCACAGCCAACTGATCCATAGGTTCTCTAAACTCCTTCTTCAACATGAGTTCCACAGACCTAGTAGAAACAGACCACAGCTCCAACTCTCCGCTGAATTGATTCTGGTAACGTTTCTGGCTTTTGGCTCCCTTGTTCCCTGGTTACTTACTCGGACCATTCCTGTCCTTTATTAAACAAGCAAACAAAAACAAAAATACTCAGCATCTTGCTTATACCATTTCACAATGTCTTTCCTGATCTGTGATCCCAAACCCACAACGTGATTTAAATACCTTCCCCGAGGAGCCTTCTATGTGGTTAATCGAAGCCACATAGTCGGACCCTGGAGCCCCTGGGCTTTAAGTCAATCATTTAATCGATTCAGAAAAGGCAGGACACAGTGGTAGACACATATTATGCTCCAGGCACAGTTCAAAATGCCCTGCCCAGGGCAAGCCATTCCCATCTGGCCACATGTTAGACACTGTTCTGAGCATCTTCACAGAAATTCCTTTATTCTTTCTTGCATCTTGGCCATGCCTGGTCTTTTCAACACCCATCCCCTGTCTCCATTTCATCCTCCTCTGTGACACACATGTTCAGTGACTTGGCTTCTGTGTCCGGCAATGGACTCTCTCTACCCCTTCTCAGGTTTTGATCAGTTTCTCCTTCTTGTCCTGTCTCTAATATTTGCTGCACTCCTGTTCATCAGTCACACTTGTGCACTCTCCTTTGTGTGCTCCATGAGATAATATGCCTCTGCGTGTGGCCTCCAAACTCCTTTCTGACTCTTTCCCACCTTTTAGTGGTCACTGGCTGCAATGCCACTTCCAAGATCCAAGACCTCTCATCTGCTAAGTGCGACTGATACCAGCAAACTGAGTGAAAAACAATTCCATATTTCTTCTATTCTTTTTTTTTTTTTTTTTTTGAGATGGAGTTTTGCTTTTGTTGCCCAAGCTAGAGTGCAGTGGCGTGATCTCAGCTCACCACAACCTCTGCCTCCCAGGCTCAAGCGATTCTCCTGCCTCAGCCTCCCGAGTAGCTGGGATTGTAGGCATGCACCACCATGCCTGGCTAATTTTGTATTTTTAGTAGAGCCGGAGTTTTTCCATGTTGGTCAGGCTGGTCTCAAACTACCAACCTTAGGTGAACTGCCCACCTCAGCCTCCCAAAGTGCTGAGATTACAGGTGTGAGCCACCACACCCGGCCATATTTCTTCTATTCTAAGATCAACATATGGGCTGGGTGCAATGGCTCATGCCTGTAATCCCAGCACTTTGGGAGGCCGAGGCAGGAGAATCACCTGAGGTCAGGAGATTGAGACCAGCCTGGCCAACAGGGTGAAACCCCATCTCTACTAAAAATACAAAATTTAGCTAGGCATGGTGGCATGCACCTGTAACCCCAGCTACTCGGAAGGCTGAGGCAGGAGAATTGCTTGAACTCAGGAGGTGGAGATTGCACTGAGCCGAGATCGTGCCACTACACTCCAGCCTAGGTGACAAGAGTGAAACTCCATCTCAAAAAAAAAAAAAAAAAAAAAAATCAACATATGGTAGGATACACCACCATTTAATTGCTGCTTTGAGAGCCCTCCCAAAAAACACTGCCATGTTAAATGTACCTACATTCTCATTTTAGAAATATTTAAAAAATGGCGGGGATATCTGTACTTTAGAATCTAGGACATGCTATAGTTAAATGACTCTATTTTTCACTTAACTACTCACATATGACATCTGCCCCATTCAGTGGTACTATCCTTTCTTCAGTATTATTCTTTACTATAAACATAAGCAAAAATAAAAGTTCATAATTCATTGTCTTCAATACTTTTCCCAGACCTCAGCTGTCTCTGGTCATTAGCCCTTCTGACATTATTCTCACGGGTCTCACGGATCTGAGTCCTCCTTTTTGAAGGAAGTCTCATTATATACCCCTTCTCCTGCCTTTTATACATGTCCTTTAAATGTATGAGCTTAAGTGAACACTTCCAGAACAACCACATTGATCTTTTTAATCTTTTTTTTTTTCTGGATTTTTTATTTTTTGCAGAGACAGAGTCTCACTTTGTTGCCTGGGCTGGTCTTGAACTCCTGACCTCAAGGAATCTTCCTGCCTGGGCTTCTCAAAGTGTTGGGATTACAGGTGTGAGCCACAGCCTGATCTTTTTAAGATGCTCATCTTTTCTTCATTTAAACCACTGATTTTGTAAAAACATACACTTCCAATCATATTGTTCCTCTTGCCCTTTATTTCCTAGTTCCTGGCCAGAGGGGGAGTCTTGTGTCCATATTTTCTCTTAACTTGCTCCTCTTGTTCATGTCAGGTTAACAAGTGCAGAATTGCCTTCTTTGGCTATTACAAATTCAAAGCTACCCTGGTCACTTATTTTAAGTTGTTTGTCACTTCCACTTTGCCAACACATTTTTCTTAGCTGGTTAGAATTAAGCATCGAATAGTACCTCTTCAGTAAGCAATTAGTTTAAATTTAAGTCATGCCAACTTTATTTGACGATCACTTTTCAGCAGAATGAGACTGTCAGTAGATGTCAGATAAGCTGAAGTTCTCCATTACCCCTATATCATGCCCCTGTGCCAATAATTTTGTCATTTGTATTGGGAAAGCATTACTGATGTTGCCATAACAGGATCACAAGGCACACTAGGACTAGTTGACTGCATACAGCCAGTGGAGAGAAGGTACAAGCCAAGACCTGGGGAGGGGGATGCTCCCTGGGGCAGGGCTCTGAATACAGAAACCAGCCTGTATTTGGGCAGCTGGCCTGTGCAAAACCTTGCATCTCTTAATCACATAAATTTCAGGAAGCTGTTAATGCCAAGCAGTTTAGCTTTACCTCAGCAGTGGGTTATCTATAAAGGGGAAGGCACATGTGTCCCATAGTTTGAGAAGAGCACAGCAGGGGTGCAGGCAGCAGCATACCGCCCTCTGCAAAAGATGACTGGTCAGAGCTAAGCTAAAGAAGACATCAGGATCATGATAAAGTAGGCTGGGGTTCAAGACAGGGACCCACATCCAAAGGGAGACTGGGATACAAGGCAAGAGGACCAGAGACTGAGGTGTTGAGGCCAAGGTGGAAGCCCATATTGGGCAGAGGGGTGGGGAGGCACAATAGGAGGGAGCTACAGATGTCTGAGGCCCCATGGCTGACCTGGCTAAAAGGAAGCACAATGGTGGGGCCGATACTAATGCTGACTTTCTCCAGTCTGAGCCAGTGTTTAAGTACTGGGGAGGGTGGGGGTTGGACCTATAAGTAAGGCTCCTTGGACAACCCAGCAGCTGGTTGCTAGGGAAGACAAAGGCAAGACAACTGGCCAGGTGCCTTATTCTATGCTCCCGTGACAATGTCACTTCTGCTTTTATTTTCAGCCAAATGTTCTCGGCCAGGTGTTTAGCCCCCAGATTTGCGGGTTTCTATATGTGTCCGTGACTTCTTGACTTGCAAGGTTACTCTGCTTTGCCTTTGGTTGTGTGCTTCTTTTGAATAAGTTACCTACCTTCATATTGCTGTAATGCTACAACAACAGCTACCATTTACTCACTGTCTACCATTTCCCAGGTACTACACCTGCTGATTTACATACATTATCTCATTTAATTCTCACAACCTCCTTGAGAGGTAGGTGTTATTATACCCATTTCAAAAAGAGGAAACTGAAGCCTATATGGTGCATGTAATCACCCCAAGGTCATGCAGCTGGGATGCAAAAGAGCTCAAATTTAAACTTAGTTTTGTCTGACTGCCTATTGTTGCTTTAAAAGACTGAATTTATACATTGATACTGTGATACACCTGAACAATTCTCATGGAACTTATCAGTCACTAGATCTTTTGTCTGTCAGTCTGCCTACCTATCAATTATCTATCCTCTTTTATCTTCAACTCCATAATACCCAGTACTGTACTATATAAAAAGTAGATTTTTTTTTTTTTTGAGTCAGAGTCTCACTCTGTTGCCCAGCCTGGAGTGCAGTGGCACAATCTCGGCTCACTGCAACCTCTGCCTTCCAGGTTCAAGCAATTCTCCTGCCTCAGCCTCCCAAGTAGCTGGGATTACAGGTGCCTGCCACCATGCCCGGCTAATTTTTGTATTTTTAGTAGAGACGCGGTTTCACCATGTTGGCCAGGCTGGTCTTGAATTTCTGACCTCGTGATCCACCTGCCTCAGCACAGGCACCACACCCAGCTATTTTTATTTGTATTTTGTAGAGACAAGGTCTTGCTGTTTCCCAGGCTGTCACATTTTTAAATGATTGGAAAACGTGAAAAGAATAATGATATTTTATGACACATAAAAATTATTTGAAATTCAAATTCGTTTTATTGGAATGTGGCCAGGTTCACTCATTTAAATTTTGTCTATGGTTGCTTTGCACTACAATGGCAGAATTGAGTAGCTGGGACAGAGACTGTAGGGCAAGGAAGGCCTAAATTATTTCCTTTCTGGCCCTTTATAGAAAAAGTTTACTGATCTTTGGTATAATTAAGTGATACAGGATGGCATAACATTTTAAGTATTGTTTAAAATACATCTATTATTGTATTTCCTAAAATTTGTAATTCAAGGACACTCTCTTTTATTATGTAGAAGATCTCCACATTGAACAGAGTCAAACATGTCCTCCTTTGATATTCTGTACAGTGGCCCTGAGAGCAGCAGCACTTTAATGCAGAAACAACAACAGACTAAGAAGTTGGTGGTTTCTCTAAGAGGTTAGACGTCTCTTCCTGCCAGTAGTCACCTTTCTCTCTCAAGGGAAACGGGCTGGGCAGCCTTATGAGTGATTACAGTGTATTACAGAACTGTAGTGGCACAGAAATGGGTGCTCCAGGTTCCATCAACTCATTCAGGGTGATGTGGTGGGGTCATAGATGAGGAAAAGCAAACTGCTCTTTTCGTCATCACCTAGGACCTAAATAAAGATGAAAATGACTCAGCTTGACCAGACACAGGTGAATATCACTTCTCAAAATGTTTTCTGAAGGCACTTACATGGCAACAACATGGTTCTGTGGGAGCCCCATCAATGTGTTAGCTCAAGAGTAAAACACAGGGAGCAGAAAGAACCTCCTTACATTTCCTAAGATCAAGCTGGGTTTGCAGTCAACCTCAAGGGAATCTGTTTTACTTATTTATTTTTTGAGACCCAAGCATAAATTCTACTGTCTTTCTGCATGTCTGTCTTTCTTGCCATGCATCTTTCTCTCTTTCTTCAACCTAACAAAAGTTTACTGATCATTTATTATGTGTGGGTCACAGGGCAAGCCCCAGGGAAACAAAAATAAACAATAAAATAGTACTAACTCTCAAGGAGCTTAACGCTTACGTGAGAAACAAATTAAAATAATCTTCCTTGACCTTTTGGCAGTGTTTAACAAAGAGTTGATCCTCCTTAACAGATTCTTCTCTTGGTTTCTTTGGCACCGTGGTCTCCTAGTTTCTGATTTTCAGTCTCCATTGCCAGCTCTTTCTTTTCTTTTCAGTCTTAAATGATCAAGGTTTAGACCTGGACCCACTTTTTTTTTAGTCTTTCTATCTACCCTCCCGAGGCAATCTTCTTTCAGATTTATAAATCCAGTTCCAGCAGCTCTTATGAGCCTCACAGCCGTATCTACAAGTCTTCAGGGGACATCTGCATTTAGAACTTTTGATCTTCCCCTGTGTGATAGTCCATTCTTGCACTGCAGTAAAGACATATCTGAGACTGGGTAATTTTTAAAGAAAAGGAATTTATTTGGTTCTTGGTTCTGTAGGCTGTACAAACATACTGCCGCATCTGCTTCTGGTGAGAGTCTGAGGAAGCTGATACGGTTTGGCTCTGTGTCCCCACCCAAGTATTATGTTGAATTGTAATTCCCAATGTTGGGGGAGGGACCTGGTAGGAGGTGACTGGATCATGGAGGCGGATGCCCCCCTTGCTGTTCTTGTGACAATGAGTGAGTTCTTGTGAGATCTGTTGTTTGAAAGTGTGTAGCACTTCCCCTTCACTCTTTCTTTTCTGTGCCAGCCATGTGAAGATGTGTTTGCTTCCCCTTTGCCTTCCTCCATTATTGTAAGTTTCCTGAGATCCCTCCAGCTATGCTTTCTGTACAGCTACACAGAACCATGACCTATTAAAGCTATTTTCTTTATAAATTACCCAGTCCCACATATGTCTTTATAACAGTGCAAGAATAGACTAATATAGAAAATTGATACCAGAATTGGGGTATTGCTATAAAGATATATGAAAATGTGGAAACAACTTTGGAACTGGGTAATGGGCAGAGGTTGGAACACTTTGGAGGGCTTAGAAGAAGACAGGAAGATGAGGGAAAGTTTGGAACTTCCTAGAGACTTGTTGAATGGTTGTGACCAAAATGCTGACAGTGATAAGGACAGCGAAGTCAGGGTTGAGGTGGTCTCAGATGGAGATGAGGAACTTATTGGGAACTGGAGTAAAGGTCACTCTTGCTATGCTTTAGGAAAGAGACTGGTGGCATTATGACCCTGCTCTCAAGATCTGTGAAACCAAACCTCAGAGACATGATGTAGGGTATTTGGCCGAAAAAATTTCTAAGCGGCAAAGCATTCAAGAGGTGGCCTGGCTGCTTCTAAAAGCCTATACTTATTTGCATAAACAAAGACATGACTTGAAGCTAGAACTTATATTTAAAAAGGAAGCAGAGCATAAAAGTTTGGAAAATTTGCAGCCTGACCATGCAGTAGAAAAGAAAACCCCATTTTCTGGGGAAGAATTTAAGGCTGCAGAAATTTGCATAAGTAAAGAAGAGCCAAATGTTAATAGCCAAGATAAGGGGAAAGCATCCCAGTCACTCCAGCTCCAGCTGTGGCTAAAAGGGGCCAAGGTGCAGCTCAGGCCGTTGCTTCAGAGGGTGGAAGCCCCAAGTTTTGGTGGCTTACATGTGGTGTTGGGCCTGTAGGTACACAGAAGGTAAGAATTGAGGTTTGGGAGTCTCTGCCTACATTTCAGAGGATGTATGGAAATGTCTGGATGTCCAGGCAGAAGTCTACTGTAGAAATATAGCCCTCTTTGAGAACCTCTACTAGGGTAGAGTGGAGGGGAAATATGGAGTTGGAGCTCCCACACAAAGTCCCCACTAGGGCACTGACTAATGGAGCTGTAGGAAAAGGGCCACTGTCCTCCAGATCCCAGAATGGTAGATCCACCGACAGCTCGCACTGTGTCCCGGGAAAAGCCACAGCCATTCAACACCAGCCCAAGAAAGCAGCTGCAGGAGCTGTATGCTGTAGAGCCACAGTGGTGTAGCTGCCCAAGGCCTTGGGAGCCTACCCCTTGCATCAGTGTGGCCTAGATGTGAGACATGGAGTCAAAGGAGATTATTTTGCAGCTTTAAGATTTAATGACTGCCCTCTGGCAGCCATTTTGGACTTGTATGGGGCCTTTACCCCTTTGTTTTGGCCAATTTCTCCCTTTTGGAATGGCTGTATTTACCCAATGCTTATGCCCCCATTGTATCTTGGAAGTAACTAACTTGTTTTTGATTTTACAGGCTCATAGGCAGAAGAAACTTGCATTGTCTCAGAATGAGACATTGGACTTGGACTTTTGAGTTAATGCTGGAATGAGTTAAGACTCTGGGGGACTGTTGGGAAGGCATGATTGTGTTTTGAAATGTGAGAAGGACATGAGATTTGAGATGGGCCGGGATGGAATGATATGGTTTGGCTCTGTGTCCCCACCCAAAACTCATGTTGAATTGTAATTCCCAGTGTTGGGGGAGAGACCTGGTGGGAGGTGATTGGATCATGGGGAAAGATGTCCCCTTTACTCTTCTCATGATAGTGAGTTCTCAAGAGATCTGTTTGTTTAAAAGTATGTAGTACTTCCCACTTCACTCTCTTTCTTCTGTGCCAGCCATGTAAAGATGTGTTTGCTTCCCCTTCGCCTTCCACCATGATTGTAAGTTTCCTGAGACCTCCCCAGTGATGCTTCCTGTACAGCCCACAGAACCATGGGCCAATTAAACCTATTTTCTCATTAGCCAGTCTCAGGTATGTCTTTCTTTTCTTTCTTTCTTTCTTTCTTTTTTTTTTTTTTCTTTTTGAGACAGAGTTTTGCTCTTGTTGCCCAGGCTGGAGTGCAAGGACACAATCTTGGCTCACTGCAACCTCTACCTCCCAGGTTCAAGCGATTCTGTCGCCTCAGCCTCCTGAGTAGCTGGCATTACAGGTGCTCACCACTGTACCCAGCTAATTTTGTATTTTTAGTAGAGATGGGGTTTCACCATGTTGGCCAGGCTGGTCTCGAACTCCTGACCTCAGGTGATCCACCCGCTTCAGCCTCCCAAAGTGTTGGGATTACAGGCATGAGTCACTGCACCCAGCCCTCAGGTATGTCTGTATAGTAGTACGAGAATGAACTACTACAGGAGCTTTCAATCATGGCAGAAGGGAAGGGGAGCCAGCAAGTCACATGGTGTGAGCAGGAGCAAGAGAGGAAAGGCAGAGGTCCCAAACTCTTTGAAACAACCAGGTCTCTCATGAACTAATTGAGCGAGAACTCATTCATCATCAATAGGCTGGCACTAAGCCCTTCATGAGGGATCTGCCCCCATGATCCAATACCTCCCACCAGGCCCCACCTCCAATATTGGGGATTACACTTCAACATGAGATTTAAATGGGATAAATATCCAAACTGTATCACCCTGCAATTCTGTTTCTGTCCTAGGATTCTCCATCTTAGTCATGCTCTTGCACCTCTGTTCATGTACCTGATCTTGGAAGAAAAGTCAACTATGACAGTGTCTCCCTCTCCATAACCCACTATTTCCAATCAATCATCAGTTTCTTTAAAATAACTCTTGGCTCTCATCATTTCTCTCCCTGTGTGTTTCACTGCCTTAATCTGGGCAACCATGATCTCTCACAGGAACCATTAATGTACCTTCCAACTGTTCTCTCCACATCTGCTCATTCTCTTCTCTATTTTATCTCCCCACAAGTTATGTTTTTTAGACCAAAAAATGTAAACCGTCTTTTAAAAAGAAATGCAATGCTAGCAAAATACACGCTGTTCTTCATCGTATTTTTTTTAACTTAGTAATGTATCATGAAGATCTTTTCACACAAGTATGCCTAGAATTGTCTCACACTTTTAACAGCTGCCTTTCACTTGTTTTTTATATTTTTCTTTTCTTTCTTTTTTTTTTTTTTGTTTTGTTTGTTTGTTTTCTAAGACAGAGTCTTGCTCTGTCACCCAGGCTGGAGTGTAGTGGCGCAATCTCGGCTCACTGCAATCTCTGCCTCCTGGGTTCAAGTGAATCTCCTGCCTCAGTCTCCCGAGTAGTTGGGATTACAGGTATGAACCAACACGCCCAGCTAATTTTTTGTATTTTAGTAGAGATGACGTTTCACCATGTTGGCCAGGATGGTCTCTATCTTCTGACCTCGTGATCCGCCTACGTTGGCCTCCCAAAGTGCTGGGATTACAGGCGTGAGCCACTGTGCCCAGCCTCTTTCACTTGTTTAATTCTATCATAATATATTTAACCACTTCTCTATTGATGGCTGTTTTCAGTCTTTAACTACTACTATAAATCGTGCTTCAGTGTAGGTACTAGAAGAGTCATCCTTCAATATCCGTGTGAGTATATCTATTGGATAAATATATGACAGTAGAATTGCCACGGTAAAGGCTTTGTACATTTAAAATGTTGCCAGATTGCCCTCCATAGAAGTGATACCACCTTTCACTCCCATTGGCAGTATAAGAAAGTGCCTGCTTCCCAGCCTGGCCAGCCAAGTATATTATTAAAGTTTTTTATTTTTGTCAACTTGACAGTAAAAAATAGATGTCACTGCAGTTGTGATGTGCATGCCTTTTATTATTACACATTTTCAGATACATTTGTATTTCTTTGACTACAATCTATTTGTCATACCCTTTGCCCAATTTTCCAGAGTTTTAAAGGTTTTTTTTTTATGGATTTGTAGGAGTACTCTGATTTCTTCTTAAATAGTTTAATTTCCAGGTTCTATCAGATATCCTGGTATCTTTTCAAAGTAATGATTTAGTCAATTTTTAAATTCTAATAATAAGTAATCATCGAGGGCTAACTCCATTATAAGGGAGTCCATATGTAGAATGCATGAATTGATTTGCAGAAGTCTTGAATTCCTGAAAATAATTTCACAAGACTGCCTTATGCCTATACCTATTCCATTTCATTTCATTTTCCTAATAGCCTTGTGAGGCACATAGTATTATTAACCACAAAGTGAGGCTCAGAGAATGTAAACATCCAGGATCACACAGCTAGTAACTCTTCCACTTCCAGAATCTTAAAAACCTAGTAATCATTGCCACTAGCCATTCCAGTTGCACTAAGACTCTGATTCTTGATGCCTCCAATTTCTAATAAATGGTTGTTTTTCTCCTTTTCCTACTACAGACATCCAATGAATATATGTGTGTGTGTGTGTGTGTATATATATATATATTTTTTTTTTGACTTATTTATTTTTGAGACAGAGTCTCGCTCTGTCACCCAGGCTGGAGTGCAGTAGCGAGATCTCAGCTCACTGCAAGCTCTGCCTCCCAGGTTCACGCCATTCTCCTGACTCAGCCTCCTGAGTAGCTGGGACTACAGGCACCCACCACTATGCCCGGCTAATTTTTTTTATTTTTAGTGGAGACGGGGTTTCACCATGTTAGCCAGGTTGGTCTCGATCTCCTGACCTCGTGATCTGCCCGCCTTGGCATCCCAAAGTGCTGGGATTACAGGCATTAGCCACCGCGCCTGGCCCTAATGAATATTTTTTAAGTGCCTGACATGCCAGTAATCTTCATAAGGTTTGCATTTTAGAGGAGTTCTCAACCATACATGATAAAAATGAATAGTAATAAAGTTCCACTACTACAAAAAAAAAATACGTAGGATAGTTGGAAACGTGGAGAGAGAAGGACATTTCAGGTGGAGTGATCAGGGAGGACTTCTTTGAGGAGGTGACATATAAGCAAAGATCAGAATGACCAAAAAAATATTCCAGGAAAAGGAAGTATATGGGGTAAATTGTATAATACAAGAGCAAATTCAACACGTTTGAGGAAGATAAATAAGGCTGGTGTCACTGCAGTGGTGGAGAGTGGTGGGAGATGAGGTTGAAGAGGTGGTCAGGGATGCTGTACAGGGCTCCATAGGCCCTGTATGGAGGAGGAGTCTGGACTTTATCACAAGTGCCGTCAGCAGACATGGAGGGATTCTAAGATGAGAAATCACATGATCTGATTTATGTCTTAACACTTATGATTTATGAAACTCTAACTGTGCTGTGGAGAATGAGGACAAGAGCAGAAGCAGGAAAACCATTTAGAAAGCTATTACAAGAGCACAGAAGAGGGATGATGGTGGTTTGTATTAGAGTGGTAGCGGTGGAGATTGAAAGAGACATTTTGGAAATGTTTTGGAGGTAAAGTTAACTTGAATTCTGAGGATTGTGAAAACGGAGGAAAAGAGAAGAATCAAGAATATCTACATGCTTTTTGTGTTGAGTAATTGGTGGATGGTAATGCCATTTAATTTGAAGGCTGAGAGAATAAAGAATTCTACTAGGGTAGTATTTCCTTCTTTCCTTGCGCCGCCTTACTTAAGCTTGCAGACCATGGATTGCACCAATCTCTTTCCAATACTTTTATTTTATTTTCTTCCCCTACTTGCCCTTTAGTCCTTCTTATATAAAAGAACTTCATCTATCTGCATCCTCTACTGTCATCCTGTCTTCAACTCACTGCAGTTTGGCTACTAACCCCATTTTACTAATAAACTCCTTCTTGCCAAACACACCAATGACCTCCTTATTACTAAATCAAAAAACTTTTCAGTACTCTTCTTCTTTTCTTTTCTTTTCTTGAGACAGAGTCTTGCTCTGTTGCCCAGGCTGGAGTGCAGTTGTGTAATTTCAGCTCACCACAACCTCTGCCTCCTGGGTTCAAGAGATTCTTGTGTCTCAGCCTCCTGAATGGCTGGGACTACAGGTGTGTGCCACTACACCCGGCTAATTTTAGTAGAGACAGGATTTTGCCATATTGGCCAGGCTGGTCTGGAACTCCTAACCTCAGGTGATTCGCTCACCTCGGCCTCCCAAAGAGCTCGGATTACAGGCGTGAGCCTCCACAGCTGGCCACAATCCTCTTTTTCTTGATCTTTCACTGGCATTTAATACTGCTGATATTTCCTCCCCTGGCTTCTCTGAAACTACTTGTTCCTGGTCCTCCTACCTCTTGGGATATTTTTCCCCTGTGTTTTTTCTTTCCTCACTTTTTAAATTCAGTGTTTTCATTGGGTTCCAAAGTAGATCCTCTTCTTTCCTTTCTCTATGCCTTCTCTTGGAGATTTCATCTACTTCCATGAACTATTCCTTATTCTGATGACTCCAGCATAGATCTCTCTCCTGAGTTCTAGACTTCTCCGTTCAATTATGTAGTAGACAGCTTCACTTTGATATTCTATGGACACTTCAACTCAACATGTTGAAAACTAAACTAATTACCTTTACTCCACAACCTGCTTTTCCTCCTGAGGTCCCTATCTTGGACCTCAGGATATATCTGCAGGATATAATGGGAGCAGATTTACGGCTTATGAAAATGGAAGGATACCACTGATGGAGGATACCATCAATAATCAAATTCTGTTGGTACTATGTCCTTAATATATCTTGAACCCTTTCAGTTCTTCCTTTCTCCATTTCCATTCTTGCTACCTTAGTTTAGACATCCATCATTATTTCGTTCTTATAATGTGATATGGTTTGGCTCTGTGTCCCATCTCAAACTGTAATCCCCACGTGCTGAGGGAGGGACCTGGTGGGAGGTGACTGGATCGTGGGGGAAGTTCCCCCCATGCAGTTCTCATGATAGTGAGGGAGTGCTCATGAGATCTGATGGTTTTAAAAGTGGCAGTTTCCCCTGCAAACTCTCTCCTGCCGCCTTGTGAAGAAGGTGCCTGCTTCCCTTTCGCCTTCCACCATGACTGTAAGTTTCCCCCGGCCGGAGCACAGAGGCATGATCTCCTCTCATTGCAACCTCCGCTTCTCCGGTTCAAGTCATCCTCCTGAGGAGCTGGGACTACAGGTGTGTGCCACCAGGCCTGGCTATTTTTTTGTGTGTGTTTGTGTTTTTGTAGAGACAGGGTTTCACCATGTTGCCCAGGCTGGTCTCCAACTATTGAGCTCAAGCAATCTGCCCACCTCAACCTCCCAAACTGCTGGAATTACAGTAGTGTGCCACTGCACCCAGCTGAGAGATCTTTCTAAAATGAACATTTGATCAGTTCACTATGCCCCTTAAAATTTATCAGTGGTTCTCCAACAGCCTTAGAATAAGTTCAGACTTTTTAGGATGACATACTCGACCATGCTAATCTTCCTGGATTTCTCCTTCAGGACTTCTGCCACGGATTTATACAATGTATTTATTTAGAACCTACTTGCCAGGCTCTTGTTCTTCACCCTCAACTCTCTGGGCACAGCTTTTTCCCTAAGGTCTTTACAC
Organism: Macaca mulatta; assembly: GCF_049350105.2. Taxonomy (NCBI): domain Eukaryota; kingdom Metazoa; phylum Chordata; class Mammalia; order Primates; family Cercopithecidae; genus Macaca; species Macaca mulatta. The sequence continues at coordinate 170,821,896 of NC_133408.1, read as the reverse complement.
ATAGTACTTTTTTTGCTTGGAATATCTTTCTCTGTAACCTGCCCACTTGTCTGGCTTACTTCTACTTATCCTTCAGAACTCATCTCAATATTCACCTTGTGTGGTTAAAGACCCTATGCGTGGTCAGGGTTAGGCACCCTTATAAGCTCCCCTGTTGATATCACCTCACTGTTGCCTCATCAACTGCATATTCATCTTTGTTCTCATGATACTATAATGTCCTTCAAAGCGGAAACTGTGTCTTATTCATCTTTGTATTCCCAGCACCCAGCACAATACCTGACACAGCGCAAGCACTCAATAATGAATAAAGTGGCAGAGTTGGGTTTCAAAGTCAGGTCTTTTCTCTCTGGCACAAATCTCACATTTCTTCATGCCACTTCTCAATACTGTGAATCTGAAAAATACTAAGAGCTGAGCAAGGTCTATTTTTGCCTAGCACTAATTAAAACACAGGCAAATAGATTATTATTAGTTCCATGAGGATTCAGTTTATATTTCTGTATACCCCTTCCTCCATCATTCCACCACTTGGATCATCAGAGTACTTAGGATTACCTATATCTAAAATGACTGAAAGGCTAGGCATGGTTGAGTGCACCTGTAGCTGCAGTTACTCAGGAGGCTGAGGTGGGAGGCTTGCTTGAGCCCAGGAGTTGGAGGTCAGCCTGGGTAACACAGTGAGATGTTGTTGTAATAAATAAATAAGTAGACTGAAAGAACTTTCTCTATACTTTTATGTCCTTTTGTAACTCTTATCCTGCTGCTTCCATAATACCACTGAGGCAGGGAGAGACTAAGTACATGGGGAGTAAGGTAAATTTTATTTTTCTGTCAACAGACACTAAAAATGGATACATCAATAGAAAATCATTTCTCATCATTTCCCTCAAGGTTCCTATGGATAGATACTAAAGGTTCAGTGCTAAAATTTAACATTGCAAAATCCAGCTAAAATTGAAATTTTTATGTAGTGAGTTCAATCTCATCACAGAAGTTTGTAAATGGGAGGAGCCTTAGAAATCCTTTAGTCCAGCACTTTCATTTAAGCTTCCACAAAGAAACTGACATAAGACCTATAATGGCTCACTCAAGGTCATCCAGGCTATTGATGCCATTATACATCTTTTTCAAAGGGCTTTATTTTCCATCTAAACAAATTGTCTACATCAGAATCCACCTATTTACATAGGGCTTATCTTTCTGATATTGCCTTTGCAATATCCTTGTTATAAAGAGGAAGGAACTGAAAACAAAACAAAACGAGGTTGTCTTGTCCAGGGACGTAGGGGAATTGGTAAAAGAGACAATTAGTACACAAAGTGATGGGGTTTCCTATTTGTAGTGCAGCCTTGTAATCACACTGTGTTCTCTGAATGCCACAATGCTAACCCAAGCTTACTTGTCCTTCCTGGGCCTGGATTCCATTCAATTCTATGCCTTATTTAGTCTAAATGATTTCCCCAGCTTCAACGTGTATTTATTTATTTATTTATTTATGCGTTTCATTTTAGAAGCATACTTAAATCTACTCTTTACTCGAGTGTGTCTTAGTTCTAGTGCTGAGGAATGAAGATTTTGGGTAAAAGAAATCGAGATGATTTTTTTTTCTAGGCTTTACATTTCAAGGATGGTTTCTCAAATGGCAACTGGCAGTCTGCTCCTCAAATGATGACGTTTTCCACGGGAATTAGAATTTAATTGGAATAATTTGTTTTCAACGGGAAGCAAAGATTTCTTTCCAAGAGGATCAGTTTGATAATGTTTTACCAGCTAGTGCTACGAGACCAAATATAAACCAGTTCTGAGAAACAGGAAGTGAACTGACTGGTCTAGTCTGAGTGTCCCTGGCAGTGACGCAAATACAGAAATCAAATTAGGAAAACAAGATATGTGGGTGTGAGGCAATCGATAATCCAGGATGCTACAACATAAGCAAGAACGCCTTTAACCCGATGCCGTTCATTTTAATAACACCCTGAGCAGTTTGATTTCCATGGAACACGCTAGTGATTAGAGAGCAGCAGGAGCTTGGGTTCCCTAGCAACAGCATGTGCTTTTGAGACAGTCATTAGCCTTTCAGTTAATCCCATCAACCCCTTACCTCTAAATGTATGACTGACATTAAAAAAATGATGTTTTAGAAAGTGCTTTGAAATTTCCAGGAGTGCAATGGAAGGGAATAATCATAATTAAAAAGTTGTCTGGAGAACTACAGTCCAGTGAAGGAAATAATGTTCCTACATGCCCAGCCTGTCCGTAAACTTCCCTGCTCTCAGTTGTAGGTTCTGAATTCCCGTGGCAAAGGGCAAGGGAGGTGAAATTGTTCAGAGTTTCAGGCAGTCTTCTCACCCAACGTGAGTAGTATTGCAATGTCTGTCGGAATCATGGCTCTGAAGATGAGGAGAGGAGCGGGGTGGGCAGTTTGTGTGGTGAGGAGTCTGGCCGCAGGTAGACTGGGAGGGAATGTCACACACAGTTTTCTTTCTCCTTTAAGCCGAATGAGGTACTCTGGTCAAAGGAACTTGGGGAAGGAGGATGGTGAGGGGAATGAAGTTCTTCTTCCTATTGATTATTTTATTGCACCAGAGGCTGTTTGTCCAAGGCCACTGGCCAAGAGCATTATTTTCGTGGCTAAAGTGAGGTTGGGCAGGTTTCCCATCCCTTTCGCTAGTTTTAAACAAGACAACCCAGAAAGCGCAGCAAGGCTCTGGGAATACGATGTGGGTTGGCTTTTCCTACTCAGCTGCACCTTAAAGCGCCAGGCCATTGGGCTTGATACTTCTCAAACCCTGAATCATTGCCTCCAGCTCTGCCCTGGGTTCAGGATGCACCACTCCACCCTCTGTGTAGCTTGGGTCAACTTCGGGGCGTCACTCGAATAGTAATTATTGCTGCGTTTGGCTGGACATCCTTATTACGGCCTGGGTCCCTCTCAGCTGGACACCGGGCTCCTTAGTTTGGCTGGGATGACTCCAGTACTTCCCGCCGCCCCACCTTACCCCCCTACGCGCTCCCTTCCCAAGGCGACCACCTGCACCGCCCCACTTACCATCTGCCCCGCGGGGAGGGCCCCCCCGGGCTAGCGGAGCCCTCCCTGCTCCCGGGCGGCTTTGGAGGAGCTCGGTGTTTGCCTCCAGCCCTTCGCTACCGGAGGATCAGGTTCCTCCCCTCCTCCCCCTCCAGCTCCGGCCGCCGCCGCCTCCTTCTTGCATGACACAGCAGAACCGCAGCTGCTGCAGCAATTCCAAGCCATCCGCCCAGGAAGCGCCGCAACCGGGACTCGGGAGGGGTGGAGGGGGCGAGGCAGGGGCCACGGCCCCGGGGGATCCTCGGCCCCACTGTGCACCACACACTCCTTTCCCAGCCCAGGGGCACGCGAACAAAATGAGGCTCAAGCTGACCAGGCCGAGCTGGAGGAACGCTGGGGCTTGGCAGCAGAAGGGATGGGACCAGAGCGAAGGGTGTGGAGGAGACCCCAGTGAGGGCCGGGACATTTCAGGTAAAGAGAGGTAAGAAGAGGCCCAGACGTCAAGGGCCAGACTGTGAAGGTGAATAGAGGTCAAAGAGAGGTAAGGAGGTACAGTTGCAGAGAAGAGAGGCCAAGCTGGGAAGGGCGTGGGGTTGGGGGCAGCTGCAGGGGAGGATGGGGGGTATAGTCTTTGGGGAGGCCTGAGCTGAGCGCCCAGGCAGAAAAGGGGCTGAGTTGGGAGGCAAGGACTGTAGGAGGAAAGGGATGAAAGAATTAGGCATGAGATAGGAAGGTAAAACTTGGGAGAGATATTATAGAATTAGAAGGGTTGGAATGGAGCTCATTCATCATGGCTGATGAGGTAAACTGATGAGGTGGAGAGAGAGTGTCAAGGCAAGGCCAAAAGAAAAGATCTTCCATCCCACTCTTCAGTTTCTTGCGAAGTTTTTTCTTGATTCCGCCAATCCAAACAGTTTCCCTTATAAAATGGAAACGCATTAACTAAAAAACCCAGAAATAGCTATCTGGCTTAGATTTACAGGATAAAATCTCCGTGTCTGTAAAAACTTTAAGGCAGAAATTTGGGATTTATGGTACAAACCCTTAAAGGGACTGTGAGTCAGTAATACCCACAGCACTCAACATTGTGAGTTTCCACACATCCCTGGACTTAAGTAAGTCTTTCCAAGTGTTTGTTAATGCTAGAAATGATGAAAAAATTAGTGGCTCAAAAATATTAAAGTGCACATGCTTTTTGCTTTCTCTATGTACACACAGATACATATATGTATACTTTCTAGCGACTAGCAAGTATGGTATGGCTAGGGATAATTATGTTTTTCTGATTATTTTGTTTCCCATCAAACACCCCACGAATTTTACAGCAGACCGCCTTCTTGTCACCATTTGAAAGAATGTGGTCAGAAAAGTAATGCAAAAACTGCCACTTTGGTTTTGTCTGTACCTTCCAGGTCATATCTCCGTACCTCACTTCCTGACACAAACAAGTTTTCACTGTTGTCAGCAACAAAGCCCTAATATAGCTGCGGAAGAGAAAAACTGCATTGCATTTTGCCTCCTGCAAGCATCATCAACAGTTACTGGAGGAATGTAATTCCAGAAAGCTTGAAAGCCGTGGTGATGGTAATTATGTATCAAATGCCTGGTTCTATTTCTGTTATTATTGTTTTGTCATTTCTGTTCTCCCAGCGATCTGACTGAACTTGCAGAGGGACAAATCCGGTTTTTCTTTTTGACTTTTGTCAAACTGAATCAGGCCTGATAGAAAACTCATTGCTCTCCGAGGAAACAAAGTAGGAGCCATGAAATGTCATTTTAACAGAGCGTGGGTTTGGTGACTGTAGGAAAGGATTTGAGGACGCTCCTTCTGTTCGGCTTCCTATGTCATGAGCACAGACTCCACGCACGCACAGACACCACGGCTCCCGGATGCTGTGGCTCCCCGATCTGGGCTCCTGCAGCGCCAGAAGCCCCTCCGGGATGCTGCGAGGGGCTCCCGGTGGGTGGAGGTACGGACGCCGCTGCGGCCGCCGCCGCCAGTCCTGCTGCTGTTGTTGCTGCTGCAGTCACGTGGGAGCCCCTTTAAGTTTCCATAGAGAGGCCTCTCTGGTGTCACATGATGGACATGATATAATGAAACAACATTGTGGAGAGGAAAGCATTAGGGGAGCCCACGGCTACAAAAACAAGTGAGTGAGAAGAGGTGGGAGGAAGAGAAACTACGCCACCTCCCCTGCAGCCGAGCGCACGCAGCAGCCTGGCGTGACAAGTGGGCGACGCCGGGGGGCAGGGAGCCGGGGTCCTCGGCCCTGGCCGGGGACCCCACCGCCCACCGCGCGGAGAACAACTTTTAGCCGGCAGCCCAGGCCAGCGCGGCACCTGTCTCCTGAGTCTCCACCGCTCCTCCCCATCCATCCCAGGGAAATTCTCAAGAATACTCTCTACAAATCTACGTGCGCATCGTTTTCCCCTCTCGTCGCGCCCGGGAGGAAGGAACGAGGCAAGGAGCTAAGCAGCGTGCGTTCAGCCCTGGGGTAAGTTCGTCAGGTGGGGAAGCCAGTCCCGCAGGACTTTGGGATGGGAATTTTGCTCTCCTTTGCGATCTCAGGGCGTGAAAAAGGCGTCCCCTCCGCTCCTGGCGGGGCTGATCGGCTGGCTAGTCAGTTTCCCCTTAGCACGCCCCGTGCGCCCACCCTCGCTCGGCCCGGGGCCCCCTCGCCGCCCCCCGGAAAGGGTCTGCGGTTCCTGGCCAGGACCTTCGGAAGGCGAGCGGGGGAAGGTAGGGCTGTCGCGGGAACCCGGCTTGTGGGAGCGATTTCGCCATGTTTGTGTTGCTAAGAGCACTTTTTCCCCTTTGCTGTGGCTTGATGCCACATGGCTCCTCTGGAGCTGCCGCCGGGCTGAGAGAGTGTGTGTGTTTTTTTTTTTCAATGTCCGCATTCCAGCTAATGTTGCGCAGATAAAATTCAAACTTGAGGTAAACAGAAGAAGAGGAGGAGGAGGAGGAGGAGGAGGGGAGGGGGGAGGGAGGGGGAACTGTTTCCATTTCGAGATCCCACCTCTTCCCTCCGCGCAGCCCAACATCCCGAACCTAGAGACAACTCTCGCCTTTCTCCCACGTCCCCCACCTTTGCTGTCAACAAGAAATAAGGCCGGGGGGGTGGGGGTTGGAGTTGGGGGGTGGCATGCTTATTAATTAGAAAGGACACGGTGTCTCGGTTCTCCACTGGAATCAGCAACTCCTTGGAACTCGGGCCTCTGGCCCCGTCCCTCTTTTCTCCGGCAGGGACGCAGGATGCCTTGGTGCACTCTGGAGACGGGGACGGGAGGCTGCAGCGCGCCTGGGTGGGGCGAGGGGTGCCGGTCCCCTCACGCCCTCTGACTTTAGGATATCAGACAGTGTCTCTTCAACCCCACCCCAGGCGCAGGTTTCCAGAAGGTGGGGTGGGTGGGGCCCCCGATTTCCAGAAGGCGAGTTACCTAGCAGGTGTGTGGGGTGGGCATTGCTATTCGGTAAGTCTGTTGCATGGGGTAGGATGACGTGGGAAGCTTAAAAGCTTTAAAGCCAGCCCAAGGGTAGAGCTGCGTCTGCTGTTTTTTGTTTGTTTGTTTTTTCCTGTGTGTGTGGCAAATTAGGGAGAAAAATCAAGACGTTCCCCCCAGTCCTCCCTCGGTGTAAACGTCTGCTCCAGCTCGCAGCCCGCTGCTGGGTGAGTGGCGACGATCAAGGCGAGGGTGAGCTTCGTCACGGGGAAAGCTGGAGGCTCCTGACAGCTCGTAGCCGTCCTCCCCGCGCCCCGCCCTAGGCGGAAGGTGTGGGTTGGGTGGTCCGAAGAGGGTGACGTCCGAGGTGGGGTGGGCACAGGCTCGGGATCCCTCGCAGAGCTAGGGGCCGCAGCCCCGGTCGCCGGGGAGTGCCGTGGCAGGGAGGCGGCGGCCACGTGAGGGGTCTGCGGAAGCGCCGGAGCTGAAAGCCGGGGGCGAAGTGCGTAGCAGAGTCGTGACGGGGGTGACACGCAGCAGCCGGGGGCGGCAGGCCGCCGGAGCCGGGCGCCTCCCACGCAGGGCCGGCGTTCCCCGCCGCGGGTGGGTGCGCACTAGCCGGCCCTCTCCCGGGAGACCGTTTCCGGGAGCGGGCGCGGGCGGGGCGGGGCCGGCGCGGTAAACAGGGTGGCGCTCTCTGCCCTCCCGCCCCCGGCCTGCCGGGGCGCGCGGCCGGCGGCGGCCGGACTGGCGGAGGCGCGGTCGCGGCGCCGGGCAGCGGGGGCGCGCCCGCTCTCCGCCGCCCCCGCGCGCGCCCGCCGCCGCCCGGCCGGCCTCCTCTGTTTTTGTTTTCATGGAGCCCGCGTGCAGCTGGCGCGTGTCGAGTCACGTGCCAGGGGCGGGATGGGGCCGGGGCGCAGGAGGCGAGGGCTCGGTGACGTGGGCCGGAGGGGCCGGCGCCCGAGGGGGCGTGTGACCCCCGATGGAGCCGTGTCTTGCGGGTGGCCCGGCGCTGGGTGAGGGGTTTGGTGCTTCTCGGCGAGCAGTGCTAGGTTCATCGTCGCAGCGCTTCGGGGAGCCTTGTCCAGGCGGGAGGGCCTACCTGCGCTGCTGGACTCAAAACTTGGATCTTACAGGTGGTGTGTACATCTCTGTGGACGTGTAGACACTTCTGTGTGCTCCTGAAGGACGGCTGCGCGTTATAACCAACTGGAGTGCTTTAAAAAGAGTTCTAACGCCCAACCCAATCCCAGACCAATTGGACCCACATCCAAATAGGGCCTGGACGGTGTATTTTTAACCCCCACTTCCCCGTAAGTGATTTTGGTGCAGAGTGCGAATTGATACAAGTAACCAGCTTGATGGAATAGCTACTTGTGAAATCATACCTATTTAGGGACAAAATAGTAAGAACAGCTAAAATAGCTAACACGTACTGATCTGTCACTCAGTGGGGTCTCTGTGTCAGATATTGCGCCTCCCCATACATGGATCTACTCGTAAAAGTACTGTTACCCCTATTTTACAGCTGGAGGAGTGAAAGCTCGGAGTAAAATCAGGGAGGACGACTGTACTTAGGACCTAGAGAGGTCGAGTTCAGAACCCTTACTTTCAACAGACACGTATGCCTCGTGGAAAACGTCCCTTTGCCTAAGGGCCCTATGTTTGTGTGAATAGTAGTACTTATGTTCGCCTAAGGGCCAGCTGGTTTATGTGGGTACATTTCTACTGTTAAGATTTTTGTTTGAAAAGCTTTGCTTGTATAAGGGAGGAAAATCATTTGGAGATTCTTTAAGGCCTGTAGGCGACTTTTTCCAGAAGTTTATTGTGGATTAAGGAGAGAGGGGATCTCCGTAATTTGAAGTGAATAGGTTCTCTGGAAGTTTCTTGTTCTGTTTTTGAGACTTGAGCATTTGTATAATATGAAGGGGAGAGTCCGGAAGAGGCAAATATTTTCCAAGTGTTTGCATGAGCAACCACAAGAGTGCTTTAGGTTGCTGGATGCGATACAGTTGTGGTGTGGTCACAGCTGGATGTACCCAGAGGTGCAGTGTGGTACAGAGTAGCAGAAGTTCTGCCATTAGCATTTTGGATTAAAAAAAAAAAAAAACTGGTCTGGAGTACAGAAACTTTGCTGTTACATCTCCTTTCTCCTCTTAATTTGTTTCATTTGTCTCCTGGTCAGATAAACTGTTGGTGGGACGTTTAGATGTGGGAGTAGTCTATTTCATTAGTGTTTTCTGTACAGAGATTCCAAAGAAAACTCATAGTAAACAGAGGTTTCTCCCTGAAAACAAATGATACTAGCTACAGTGTATTTGTGACCAATATGTATTAAGAGTACCGTGTCACAAAGAACTTTATATTCCTGTTGATTGCTGTCAAATATTGTTAACCTCTATGGCAGGCATGGGTATATTATTTAACAAATTTTAGGGATTGGTTTTCGTATTACTTGCAGTTTTGGTGAGGAAGGCTTACAGACCTGCCCAGGCAGACATGACTGGAACGTGAGTATCTGTGGTCTGGTGTGGAAATAGCTCTGTAGCCCCATCTCGCTCCTCCCATTGTCCACCCCCATCCTCCTAACCATGAAACACATTTTTCACCAGCATTGCCAAACCACTTGGGGTTCCTGTGCACGGCTCTGCTTAGTTTGCTCTTCTGCTTCTTGGATACCTCCTTCAGGAAATGTTCCCTGATTTCTCCTCAGAAACCATTGAAAAAATACCCTCCCTGCGTCATCTCTGCATTGTATATATGCTTGTCTTACTGCGTTATATCACAGCATATCTCATTGTGTTTGTTACATATTGAACACCACTACTAAATTGGGCTCTTCAAAGGTGGGAATGGTGACTTGTTTATCTGCACATCACTGGCACACAGTGAGCACTTAAGTTTATTGCATTGGTCGCAATTAAATTTACTTCCACTTAAGTTGCATTATCTGTGTTGGTGTTTTCCTGAACCACTCATCTTCATTCTGAACTGTCCTCACCTCCTTCTCTGCTACTAGCTACCAGGCTAAAAACACAGCTGCAAGCACCCCAAGACAAAACTTACACAGAAAGTACACAATACTAGTAACACATTATCAAAGAAATAGGAAGGGGCAAAATATCAGTTTTTCACTTGTTTGTGAATTTCATCCTTCACAAACAAAGGAATTTGTGAATTCCTTTGGCAGATTGGACGGTGTGAATTTTCTTGATTACTAATATATGCTGGAAGAGATGCCCAAGGTTGTTTTTACTTTTCGACTTACTTGGGAAGGAAGTACTACGTTACCAGTGGACGTGCTTTGATGTGCCATAACAGAGCACAGGTGCTTCATCACGTTTCATTGTTGTAATTTTCAGATTATTACAGAGGTATTTGTAGAGCAGCACTGTCCCATAGAGCTTTTGGAGAGGATGGAAATGATTTATAAATCCGTGTTATCCAGTGTCGTAGCCACTAGCCACTTGTGGCTATTGAGCACATTAAGTGTGACTGACGAACTGAATTTCTTTTCTTTCTTTTTTTTTTTTTTTTTTTGGAGACAGGGCATTGTTCTGTCGCCAAGGCTGGAATGCCGTGGTGCTATCTTGGCCCACTGCAACCTCTGCTTCCCAGGTTGAAGCGATCCTCCCACTGCAGCCCTCCCAAGTAGCTGGGATTACAGGGACCTGCCACCATGCCTGGCTAATTTCTGTGTTTTTAGTGGAGACGGGGTTTCGCCATGTTGCCCAGGCTGGTTCTGAACTCAAGCAATCTGCCTGCCTCAGCCTCCCAAAGTGCTGGGATTACAGGTGTGAGCGACTGTGCCTGGCCAGAATTGAATTTCTACTTGATAAATGTAAATAGCTGCTAGTGGCTACTGTATTGGATGGCACAGTTACAGAGGATATGTTTGTGTTTAAATCCTGTAATTGATAGATCATCATTTAGGCTAAGGTATTCTGCCTTTAAAAGTCTGCGGTCATCTTCTAGGTCTTAACACCATGCTTCCCCTTCATAGATTATAAGGTGCTTAGTGGGTGATATTTTAGGCCTATGTGGGGCCTTCATATTATGGAGCATTCGTGTGTTCTGTGGCTTTCCATGTAGTGCATGTGGTCTCCCTTTTTCAGGAGCAGAATGGAGTGATTATTAGTAATTATGATTATGAGTAATTATTTACAAATGGATGTGAGCCTTTGGCGTATACACTAAATGAAAGTCCTATGAGTTGAATCAGTACTTTTCTGAGATGCATTGTGAGGGGAAGGAACTGTGCTTGTCTTGCTGACCATTGTTATCTCCAAGGCCTAATATGCTGTTCAGCACCTGTCAGTGCTCATAAATATATGTTGAATGAATGAATGTTCAATTAACTTGAGCCTTCTAGTTTAGCTTCAGAGGCTGTATCATGGAGCTGAGAAGAGAAGTAACCAGTAACTACACCACTGGCTTTATAGTTTTTCTAAGGAATGCAGTCTCTCCAGGGGTACTATTGTTAGCTCTGTGACTCTGATTTCTTTCTGCTAAGATATGTAGCAGGAATTGTTACACTTATTTGATGACAGATTGAAAAATAAAGTCACAAGAAGATTTGGTGCTCAGGTCATACAGAGAGAGTTGGAAGTATAAATCAAATTGAAGTAGTTGTTTCTGTTGCATTGTGCACTCATCCATGGTAATTTTTTTTTTTTTTTTGAGATGGAGTCTCTCTGTCACCTAGAGTAGAGTGCAGTGGCACGATCTCAGCTCATTGCAGTCTCTGCCTCCCAGATTCAAGAGATTATCCTGCTTCAGCATCCCCAGTAGCTGAGATTACAGGTGTGTGCCACCACGCCCGGCTACTTTTTGTATTTTCAGTAGAGATGGGGTTTCACGATGTTGATCAGGCTGGTCTCGAACTCCTGGCCTCAGGTGATCCGCCTACCTCGGCCTCCCAAAGTGCTGGGATTACAGGTGTGAGCCACGGCACCTGGCCCGTGATAACTGCTTCAGAGGAAATAAAATAAAATAAAATCATGCACTGAACTATGTTAGAAAGTTTGGGTTATAAAATCAAAGTTTGTTTGGTAATTGTATATGTTAATGGAGTCTGAAAAAAGGACTGGAAATATTATCTCTAGTGTGGCATGACAT